>NC_057811.1:485449826-485794996 GCF_018294505.1 Triticum aestivum
ATCAAAAAATCAGAAAAATAAAACTAATTCATTTTAAAATCTTAAAAATACAAATAATATATGAAAAAATTCAGTTCATCGATCCCTTGAAGGTTTGACAAAAGGTTTGATACATCATTCAGTTCATCGACCAAATACAAAGTTTGGTACAATAAATTATTACATATCAATTCTTCCCTTGTGTCCCTGCTTGCTTACGATTGTGCCGTATCCATGGAGCATCCTCATCATTTAACTTAATGCTTGGGTCAGTGTTCACTTTGAAGGGCGGAATTTCACCAAACATATTATAATCTTCTGACATGTCTGTCTTGTCCTCCACTCCCACGATGTTTCTTTTCCCTGAAAGAACAATGTGGCGCTTTGGATCATCGCATGATGTACTGATCGTTTTCTTATCTTTTCGTTTCCTCGGTTTGCTACTCATGTCCTTCAAATAAAAAACCTGAGCGACATCTTTGGCAAGGACGAATGGTTCGTCAAGGTAACCAAGATTGTTGAAATCCACCATTGTCATTCCGTATTGCTCGTCCACCTTTACCCCACCTCCTGTTAGCTTGAACCATTTGCACCGGAACAAAGGGACCTTAAAGGAGGGTCCATAGTCAAGTTCCCATATCTCCTCTATGTAACCATAATATGTGACCTTTCGCCCATTCTCGGTTGCTGCATCAAAGCGGACACCACTGTTTTGGTTGGTGCTCTTTTTATCTTGGGCGATGGTGTAAAATGTATTCCCATTTATCTCGTACCCTTGGAAAATGGTTATAGTCGAAGATGGTTTCTTGGCCAACATGTACAGCTGATCTCCAACATCATTGTCATTCATTAAATGTTTTCGCAACCAACTGCCGAAAGTCTCCATGTGGGCCTTTCTAATCCAGGATTCAGGCTTCCCCGGGTTGTCCGAGCGTAAAATATTCTTGTGATGCTCGAAGAACGGAGCCACCAAGCTGGAATTTTGCAGAACTGTGTGGTGTGCTTCAGTCATAGAATGACCGTCCATACATATCGTTGATTTCCTTCCGATCGTGCCTTTTCCACTTAGTCTCCCCTCGTGCCGCGATTGAGGAATACCAATCGGCTTAAGGTCAGGAACATAGTCAATACAGAACTCAATTACCTCCTCATTTCCATAGCCCTTAACGATGCTTCCTTCTGGCCTAGCACGGTTACGAACATATTTCTTTAATACTCCCATGAACCTCTCAAAGGGGAACATATTGTGTAGAAATACAGGACCGAGAATGGAAATCTCTTCGACTAGGTGGAGCAGGAGGTGCGTCATAATATCGAAGAAGGATGGTGGGAACACCAACTCGAAACTGACAAGGCATTGGACCACATCGTTCTGTAACCGTGGTAGATCTTCTGGATTGATTACCTTCTGAGAGATTGCATTGAGGAATGCACATAGCTTCACAATGGCTACTCGAACATTTTCCGGTAGGAGCCCCCTCAAAGCAATCGGAAGCAATTGCGTCATAATCACGTGGCAGTCGTGAGACTTCAGGTTTTGGAACTTTTTCTCCGCCATGTTTATTATTCCCTTTATATTCGACGAGAAGCCAGACGGGACCTTCATACTGCTCAGGCATTCAAAAAAAATGACCTTCTCTTCTTTGGTAAGAGCGTAGCTGGCACGACCTTGAAACCATTCCGGATGCCGGTCATCTGGGTCTTTCAAAAGTTGCTGGTCTTGCCGTGCTTCCTTTGTATCATTTGTCTTCCCATTACCGCCCAAGAAGCTTAGCAGGTTCACGCAAATATTCTTCGTAACATGCATCACGTCGATTGCAGAGCGGACGTCTAGGACTTTCCAATATTCTAGCTCCCAAAATATAGATTTCTTCTTTCACATGGGTGCGTGCCCGTCAACTCCCCGCGGAACTGATTGTCCGCCAGGACCCTTTCCAAAGATGACATTCAATTCCTTGACCATATCAAATATCTCAGCACCAGTACGTTCCGCAGGCTTCGGCCGGTGATCTGCCTTGCCGTTGAAATGCTTGCCTTTCTTTCTTACGTTATGATTTCGGGGAAGAAATCGACGATGACCCAGGTACACGTTCCTCTTACAATTAACCAAACGTACACTTTCAGTCTCATGTAAGCAGTGCGTGCATGCATTGTATCCCTTATTTGTCTGTCCTGAAAGGTTACTGAGAGCAGGCCAATCGTTGATGGTTACAAAAAGCAACGCTCGTAGGTCAAATTCCTCTCCTTTGTGCTCATCCCAGACACGTACACCAGGTCTGGCCCACAACTGTAAGAGTTCTTCAACTAATGGCCTTAGGTACACATCGATGTCGTTGCCGGGTTGCTTAGGGCCTTGGATGAGCACTGGCATCATAATGAACTTCCGCTTCATGCACAACCAAGGAGGAAGGTTGTAGATGCATAGAGTCACGGGCCAGGTGCTATGGCTGGAGCTCTGCTCGCCAAAAGGATTCATGACATCAGTACTTAGACCAAATCTTATGTTCCTTGCGTCAGCTGCAAAATCTTTGAACACTCTGTCGATCTTTCTCCATTGCGTTCCATCAGCGGTGTGCCTCAACTCCCCGTCGGACTTACGGTCCTCTTTGTGCCATCGCAACGACTTGGCATGCTTTTCGTTCCTGAACAGACGTTTCAACCGTGGTATTATAGGAGCATACCACATCACCTTGGCGGGAACCCTCTTCCTGGGTTTCTCGCCCTCAACATCGTCACCAGGGTCATCGCCTCTGATCTTATAACGCAATGCAGTGCATACAGGGCATTCATTCAAATTCTCGTATTCACTGCGGTAGAGGATGCAGTCGTTAATGCATGCATGTATCTTCAGAACCTCTAAACCTAGAGGGCAGACAACCTTTTTTGCTTCGTACGTACTGGCGGGCAACTCGTTATTCTTCGGAAACATATTCTTCAACATTTTCAGCAAATTTTCAAATGATGAGTCACCTACACCTTCCTGTGCCTTCCATTTTAGCAAATCCAGTGTGCAGCCCAGCTTTTTCAGACTATTATCGCATCCTGGATACAACGACTTTTTGTGATCCTCTAACATGCGATCCAAATTCTCCCTATCCTTGTCAGTTTCGCAGCGTCTCCGTGCATCAGCAATGGTCCGACCAAGATCATCAGCGGGCTCATCATGTGCCTCTTCTTCACCTTCACCTAACCCTTCCCCACCTTCAGCATCATCCTCCATGAAAGTATCACCGAAATGATCATGATAGTTCTCATCGATATCATCCCCTTCTTCATCTTCTTCCATTCTAACCCCTCTTTCTCCATGCTTGGTCCAACAATTATAGCTTCGCATGAAACCGCACCGAAGCAGGTGCATGTGAACCTCTCTTGAGGAGGAGTAACCCTTCAGATTCTTACAGACAGCACATGGACAGATAATAAAACCTCGCTGCTTGTTCGCATTTGCCACTACGAGGAAATCTTTCAAACCCGTAGTGAACTCGCCGGAGAGTCGGGGACCGTACATCCATTGCCGATTCATCTGCATTATTATTATATAAAGTATATAATTAACCATCATGCATTTGTTAAACTAACTAGCTAGAAATAATACAAATTAAACAATGAACTACACACATGCATATTTTATCAATGACACATGAAAGGTTCAAGTTGCTAACCGCGATCGCGGAGGAAAAATAAATGAGAAAGCTCAAGTGTGGCTCGGACACTTCAGATCATGTTTGTTTCAGGCTCTCGGGCATTTCATCGAACACCTTGTGTGCATAGGAGGAACCAAAAGCAAACCCACCACCCCCTTCTGAATATTGTGAAGTGAGCTGAGTGAAGTGAAGTGAGCTGAGTCCTATATATAGGGATGGGCCTTTAGTCCCGGTTGGCCTGGCCAACTGCGACTAAAGGCCTTCGGGGACCTTTAGTCCCGGTTGGCCAGGCCAACCGCGACTAAAGCCCCTCCCGTCCGCCAGCTGTCGACCGAGCGCGCTGGGCCCAGATAGTTGGTCGCGGGTCTCCTCCTGAACCGCGACTAAAGACCCCTTTTGTCGCGGTTCGATTATTTTAGGGATTAATGGGGGCGTATGGAAGCCTCTTTTTCTACTAGTGTATGGGCTGGTATGCGTGTGCTGCTGCATGGCTCATGCAGTCATGCATGTGTCCACCTTTGCATGTTTGGAGTTCCATATTTGCACACATTTATGTTTTGGGTCCTTCTTTGCTTGTCTATAAGTAGCTCTTTTTTAATAGCACGTGTAAACTTGACGTGTGTGATGCATGGTAATACCTTCGATCATACTCCCTTCGTTTCAAAATAGATGACCCAACTTTATACTATCTTTGTACTAAAATTAGTATAAAGTTGAGTTATCTATTTCAGAACGGAGGGAGTATCTCTTTATCCACCTCGGGCCTGCAGCATTTTTCAGGTATGCTTTCTTAAGCGGTTGGCAATTTGACTGGGCCTTCTGGGTTGTTCGTGTCATGTCCTGCGAGTTCGTAGATATTTTCCTTGTGTCTCTCGAAGCCTCGAGTCCAATCCCGTGACACCGCTGCACCGCCCTTTCCGGATATAAAAGGCATCCAGACGGACTCTCGCCTCATCTCTCGGTGCCCCGCTCCTGCCGCGTCCCCATCCCCATCCCCTCTTCTTTGCGGATGCGCCCGCCCAGGCCGCTGGTTACCCTCACCATTGGATCTTCCACCATGTCGTCGGAGGAGGGAGTTTTCGCCTTGTCTAGGCTAGCATCGTGCCGAGGCATGGAGGCGCCCCACCTCCCCATCTCCCCACCTCAGCGATGGAGAGGTGCGAGATGGATGTGGGGAGGAGCGGGCATGGTGCAGTGGCCGAAGGAGGTGTTGGCGTGGTGGCGGCGTCGGGAGTGGTTGGAGGTCGGGCATCCATTCGTCACGGCAGGGGGCGATGTGGTTGCTCAAGGTCTGGTTCATCTTGGATGTCACGGAGGTAACTCATATCTGAGCAGTACTTCACTCCAATCGCATGACACGCTGCTCCCACCTGTGAGGCCAAATCCCCATATTATCCAACCAAATCTGTCGTGTTCTCCAAATGATGTGCTGTGAGTTTTAGGGATGGATGAGTGATGTGACTGATTTGTTTCTGAAAATTCCAAGGTTCCAATGTGGATTCAGTGAAATTCGTTGATCAAGATAAGTTTGATTGATCTGATGATTTTGTTGTTTCTTACTGTCAAGAAAAGGTTATCTCATGTTATTTACTTTGAAGTACATTGGATTTATTTTGCAGGATGGAATTTTGCTGTGGACAGAGTGGTAAGAACTGACAATTAATCGAATTAATTAGTTATATATTTAGTGTTTGCATCATACATCAGTTCAGTTTTTATGCAAAACTAGCAAAATTCCCGTGCATTGCACGGAACACCAAGATGTATATTTTTACAAAACACATGTTGTGATTGATCCATGAGGGAGTAATCCCATGTATAAAAACTAATGATATCTCGAGAAAGAGGAGAGATAAGGTGAGGAGGAGTGGGGCGTGGTGGTGATTTGTGGTCGGACTGAGCGGAGGCACGGGGATGGACGACACCGGCAGCGGCCATCATGCCAGATTGTTCTAGAGACTTTCTTTTTTAATTGCGCAACAATGAGGTTGTGGGAGATAAGGATGAATGAGGGAAGGCCTTGTCTACAAATGTGGAGAAAGGTGTGGGTATCTTTTTATAAAATTGCTATAGTTTGCTTGCTTTCTGTCAGATATAGATCAAGCGGTCTATATTGCAAGATGCCAGGCACACTATTATCACCAACTCGGTTTTTTATAAGAGTAAAGATATCCATTTTATAAGAGTAAAGATATCCATTGCACATGTGTTCATCTGCTCCTCTGACCACTCCACGTCATGCTTACGTGCAATCCTTGCCTCATTGGACATGTTCACGTTCATGGCGAGCCTCGCTGGCCTGGGGCTGATGGTGTGCCTGGTCGGTGCCGTCCGGTGCAAGCAGGCCTTGACAGGGCGGATGGCGGCCTTGTACGCTGGTTTTTGCCTGCTCTGTCAGAATTTCCATAATAAGTTTTCATGAGTTCTTACGACGAGGATACCACAATACCAAGACGTGGGAGGTAACTCAATGGCTAGTCTCGGTAGGCAAGTAACACAAAATTGGCTGGAGTTAATAATGCACTGGCAAGGATACCACAATACCAAGATGATATAGAGGTTGTCATCCTTGCTTACGGCGAGGAGTGTCAAAATGGTGAATGGTCGATGTCGAGCCCTTGCCAAAATGAGTGGCGGTGTCGTCGATGTCGTACTGTCCCTAGTTAGCCGAAACACCCTAGGAATCAGAAAACCACAACTCAAATTCACAAAGACAATCGGTCAAAATCGATGGGTTTGCGGAAAGCTATGGTGTGTATTCGGAGGTGGCAATTCGGAATTGGTGGTAGCGACGCTGCTAGTGTGGCACACGGTCTTCAGTACGTTGGCGAAGATGTCGTTGCACGAGGTCGGAGATGAAACAGCTCGATAGAAAAACCAAACGCAGTGAAAAAGTCTCTGTCAAGGCTGGAAGTTCTGGTGGAGAACAGAGTTTCTGGGGGGGGGGGGGGGGGAAGGTCCGGGCTATGGCCGGAAGTTCCGATGGTCGGGGAAATCAGGAATAGAGAATTTTAAGGTCGGATATTTGGGTGGAGAAATTGAAGGAAAAGCCCAAAATTAGACAGGGAAAAGACTAATTGGGAGGTATTTGAGGGTGGGGAAGCTAGATCCACTCATAACACTCGAAATCCATGAATCAAAATCATCAAAACATCATCAACCCAACAGATCACAAAAAAATTGGTATGGCTATTTTTGTGGGGATTTTTGAATTAGGTCAAAACAAAGCAAAATTAGGCTAGAAAGACAGTCTGCAGACCCCGAAATTGTGATCAACGTGGCTCATGATTCCAAGATGATGTAGGGTGGAACTCTAGACGGTCGGTCTTTCACGATTGGAGTGGATTCCTATGATGAACATGAAGAACATGAGGGTGGCGAGAGGAAACACTCGAATCAACGAGATCCAGCCACACATGCGCTAAATCCACATAACACAAAGAGGTACACGGATCCAAATTCAACACGAGAATGATACATAGGTAGCTAGTTCTTCCCAATCCTTGAAGGAGTTGAGATGTTGATATCCGGATGTGGATCTTCCCTTTCGGAGTCTTGAATCCCTAGGATCTTCTCACATGGAGGTCTTGATATCCATGGCAGTAGTCTCTCTCGCAAGAGGAGAGGATACAAGGAGCAAAGCTCTCTATCAAATGAGCCAACACTTTGCTAACCCTAAAACGGAGGTGGAAGACGAGTATATATAGTCTAGGGGCGAAGGGGTACATGGCCTACGGCCCAAGTCACTTCATGCAGGCAGGCTGGAAGTGTCGAGCAAGGCCGGAAGTTCCGGTCCGAGGTCCGGGAAGGGATTAGGCTTGGCCGAAAGTGTGCACGTGCTCAGGTGGTATGTGTGTCGATGGCCCGAAGGTCCGAGCAGGCCGAAGGTTTCGGGCCAGGTTCCAGGTAGGTTCCGGGCTGGACGGAGAGTTGGCACGCCTTGGTGGTCGACTTGATGTAGGAGGCCGGAAGTTCTGGGCCGGTCAGAAGTTCCATGCGTCGGATGTTCTGGACAGGTTTCGGGCTAGAAAGAAAGTTTGCACTCTTCTTGATGTTGTCCGGTTTGCTCCTTTATCCTCCGTTGCTCGTACTTGCTCCTTAGTTTCTCCATGGCTATCTCCCATGTAACTGAGTACGCATAGTGTCCTTGTTTGAGGTAGTAGCCATGTCTCACATGAACCATAGGGAAGTTGGGCAAAGAGTGATGTCACCTCGGTTTCGATAGCTCTTTCACGTGAGCGTGTGATAGGTCCACTTGACACTTGGGAAGACAGATGTAGGTTCATGGGGATGACCGTAGGATGCTCCACATCAGGAGTCCTAGTCTTGATCACCAAGTCTTGTGGAATCTTCCTCGAATATGTCATGGGCTACCCGAATGGGCCCATTAGTGAACCGCCATGGGGGTCCTCGGCCTGGCCCTCCTGATTGGGAGACAGTGTGGTGAGTGCCCGCTAGTCTAGGACACCGTCACTGCCTCTCGCCAGCGCCGCCACAGGTCCGCCTCGTCCCCGGTTGCCCTAGGGGGCGCGGTGAATCCTGGCAAGGGCCGACGGGACGACTCAATTTTTAGTCGTTTCGTTAAGTTCTGTTAGGTTTTGTGTTCTGTTTAAGAAGGCGAGATGGTGGCGGCAAACAGAAGGCGAGATGGTGGTGGCTCCCTAAAGATGGAATAAAGGTCTCACCGCATAGCCCCTATTTCGGCGGTGCATCTAGCATTGTTCGTGTTTGTGGAGGTGTGTCTCCGATGGATCCATCTTTGGTGGATTTGCTCAGATCTCGTCGTTGTTGACTTCCCAACTGTTTACTACCACTACAAGAAATATATCAACTAGTGACCTTCTGTCAGTGACCCTGGAAGAATTGGTCATAGATCTATGACCATTTGAGACCAATTGGTCAAAAGCTGTTCGGGGGGCTCCAAACCCTAAACTATAACGACCATTTTGGTCAGAAAGGTCGTAATTTCCTTACACGAAATGGTCATAAAGCAGATAGCACTGGTCCGCTGCCTTATTTCTAGTTGATCATGACCAATATAGATGGTCATAACCTTGTAAATTGTGGTGGGTTGCTATGACTAGGTGCCACCTTATCAGTTTTGCCTATGTGTCATGTCCATGTGGCAGTTTTTGCCCCAGGTTGTGAAGCAACCTATATTTCTGTCATTCTCAAAATTCCCAAAAAAATCTCATAAATTCTTTGGGTCATATCTTCGTCAAATATGTAAAAAAACTTCCTTGCCTAGTTCAAAAATAATTCAAAAATATTCATTTTCCTATTCTGTTCAGAAAAACACTTTGTGAAGGAAGTACCACTTTGGCATGTCCAAATGGTATCCATTTTCTACAGTGCTTTCCTGTGCCCAAATAACCATCCTCCCCCAAATGCCAGCTCAATCCATTCATTATTTTGAGCCCAGCTTCAACATTCGTATTTATGTCCAGTGTGGTACTTTGCAAAGCAAGTACCACCTAGGCTCCTCCTTTTGAGCTGAAAATTTGTGAAGACGGTCTTCTTAGTAACTAATCATGCTCAGCCAAAACTCACGCCCATTAGCCATGTGCATTTCCCGTACCGCTAATCAAACACTTGGCTGCTTATTCATGTTTGAGCATCGATCGGTCTCCTCGTGAGAATCTTATGTTGTGAGTTTCTTCCTAGCACCTACCTGGGGAGTGCCCAACCCACTAGACATGCCTAGGCCTCCCAGAACACATGGCAACGCCACGGTCACGGGGTGACCAAGCGGCGGGCATGCGAGTTTACGCGTTCTAGAGTTGGGGCCCTGGGCCACCATCCAAACCTCGACGTATCGCCACCAAACCATGTATTTATGA
The DNA here is from genome assembly GCF_018294505.1 of Triticum aestivum. Taxonomy (NCBI): domain Eukaryota; kingdom Viridiplantae; phylum Streptophyta; class Magnoliopsida; order Poales; family Poaceae; genus Triticum; species Triticum aestivum. The sequence goes on from NC_057811.1 coordinate 485,459,290, forward strand.
TTAAATAGGTACTTATTTAACTAGAAATGATTTTTGGAAAAAATAAAGAGCAAACTATGAGGCACCTACAGTTCAAATTTGACCCGCTTCCTGCTGAATCGGCGGGAATTTGTGTTTTTCACCAGAGGTGGATCAAAACTTTTGACACCCTACCATTTTGTCAGTTCTGCATTATATATGGCCTAGTATTTTATAAAATTGATTAGCTCAAATTTTGCAACAAATATATGGTAGGTCCTTCACAAAAAAACTCATTTTGGGCACTTGAAAAAATGGAAAATGAATTTTTCGTCCAAAGAAAATGAAAACTACCTTAGAAAATGAAAACTATGCGATGAATGTGGCCATAAAATTGATCATTTGGCTTGAAAGCCATGAATCTTCACACATGATAGCTCATTTCTGAAAACACTTTTTAAAAATAATTACCGTATTACAAGTTTATTATTTTTTCTGAAAACTTGGTCACATATGATGACACAATGCGAAGGTTTTCCAATTTTTTGATTTTTTTTGAACTTTTTATGCCAGTTTCGAAATGCGGTCAAAACGGCGGGAATGACCGTTCCTAACTAGTCGTTGAATCTTGGATTTTTTGGTGTTTCTCTGATTAAATAGATACTTATGTACCTATAAATAATTTCTGTAAAAAATAAAGAGCAAACTACAAGGTAGCTGCAGTTCAAATTTGACCCGCTTCCTTCTGAATTGGCGGGAATTTGTCTTTTTCACCAGAGGTGGATCAAACCTTTTGACACCCAACCATTTTGTCAATTGTGCATTAAATATGTCCTAGTATTTTAGAAAATTGATTTGGTCCAATTTTGCAACAAATATATGGTAGGTCCTTCACAAAAAAAACTCATTTCGGACACTGGGAAAATGGAAAATGAATTTTCTATGCAAAGAAAAGGAAAACTCCCTTAGGCAACATTGTTTGGAATTCCAAGATGCACCCTTGTGCACAATATGAGATCATTTGAACAAACTATGCCATGAATGTGGCCATAAGATTGATCGTTTGGCTTGAAAGCCATGAATCTTCATGCATGATAGCTTATTTCTGAGAACACTTTTTTAAAATAATTGCCGTATTACAAGTTTATTATTTTTCTTGGTAACTTGGTGACATATAATGACACAATGCGAAGGTTTTCCTTTTTTTTGATTTTTTTTGAATTTTTTATGCCCGTTTCAAAATGCGGCCAAAACGGCGGGAATGACCGTTCCTAGCTAGTGGTTGAATCTTGGATTTTTTTGGTGTTTCTCTGATTAAATAGATACTTATGTACCTATAAATGATTTTTGTAAAAAATAAAGAGCAAACTACAAGGTAGCTGCAGTTCAAATTTGACTCGCTTCCTGCTGAATCGGCGGGAATTTGTCTTTTTCACCAACCAAAAGGTCTTACATTTAGAAACAGCGGTAGTACTGATAATAGCTATGACTGATGTTGGTAAAATTTAAAACCTTCTGATGCTTGACAGCTGTAAATAAATGGTGTGCTTAAGTTCTACTCTTGATGATGCTTCCTTTCAGTTGATCTACGTTTGATCCATGACACTGCTGGTATATTCAAGGGAAACTAGCAGGCAATCTTAAGATAAAAGCTTCAAGGTTGGTGATTCTGGCTACAGTTCATCTATATCTATGATACTGCTCCTCTAGAAGGGTAGGGGTGTTAAAGTTTCAGCGATTGATTAGTTAAAGATTCTTTCGTAAAAGAAAAGAATAAGTAAGCACTGTAAATAAATTAGAAAAAAGAAATTACCTGTAGAACAATGGGCACCCAGGTTAGTAGCGGTTGAAAATTGATCTCCGGGCAGAATTGAAAAAGAAGAAAGATAATTCCCGTCCGGCGGGTGGATAGATGTTGGAGCGGCCGGCAATCGACGCGCCCTGAGTTGAAATCTTCCCGCCGACGCCTCCCCCGTGCGCTTGATCCATGTTGCCGCCGCCGGCGAGCGGCAGCCTCAGACTTCATGGAGGATCCACTCGCGCCCTAGGAGGGCGTGGGACGGGCCTCGCCCGTGGAACGGATGGCCTTGCCGCTGACGAGCACCACGCGCGCCCCGGGAGGCGGGCGCGGGTTCTCGCCGGCGGCTTCTTGGTCTTGATCCGGGAGATGTAGAGCGCGGCGGAGGTAGCTACCTTGGAGGATCTCCTTCTTCGGATCTTCGGGCGGCCTTCTTCTCCGATTGGCCTTCTTCTCCGGTTGGCCTTCTTCTCCGATTGGCCTCCTGCCGGTGGTGTGGTGGCGGCGGCTCGGATCTAGGGTTCCGAATCAGGGCAAGGGAAACGCCTAACTTGATTTATGAGGCTGGATGCATCCCGAATATATTGGGCCTCAGTTGGGTTGGCCCATTAGAGCAGGAAACAGCTCTATTCCGCTCCTTCTTTTTGTTTTTTTCCTTTGTTTTAGGGTTTTTTCCTCCGTTCAGAAATACTTGTCGAAAAAATAGATGGACGGAGGGAGTGTAAAAAAAAATATTTATATTAGTCCTTATCCTTATCCTTACCTAATATTAAAGGGAGGATTGTTTCTCCAGGTTCTTTCGTTTACGGTAATTTTTTGTTCGTCCCGGGTGTTTCCTCGTGCGGGCGTTTTCTCATTCTCCCGATTCATTTCGGTCAAAAAAAATCACAGGACGCGCGGGGCCACAATCGGCCGGCCCATTAGCGTACAAACAACCCGCGCCAGTAAAAACAATGCGCGGCCAGGAACCGAACCCAGCCGCTCACGCTAGAGGGCTCAGAATGCTAGCCACTAGAATCAACAAGACTTGATGTTTAATTAGCAGCACCGAATTTTAAATTAAGCTCGGAGTCGCGCCAGATACTGACACGAAAATATTTTTTTAAGTGAATATATTTTAGGACGAGAAATTTTTGCATAGTTTTTAATAAAAAATTAAGCCCAAACATTTCTTAAAAAATAACAATATTTCTCTCTCTTTTTGAAACCTGAGTATTTTTTAAACTATTTTTAAAATTACGAGGTACTGTTGTGATTATTTTTCTAATTTGCACACATTTCAAAAACATAAAAAAATTGAACTTTAAATTTGAAAAGGCTAACATTTTCTTAAAACATGATTTTTTTAACACTGAGAGGTACTATAGCTAAATTGTTTTAATCTATGCCTATTAATAAAACTAGGCAAATTTTTGAAATATGCCCACCTCATGCATTGTTTTAGTTCAATTTATTAAACTAGGGATATGGAAGTAATCTTTTTCTCATTCGCGTCTTCACGTACGACCGGTCTCGCTCGGTCCAGTGGTTCCCATCAAAATGCATGAGGAGTCCAGCTAAGGTTTCATGGTTTATCCGCCACAAACTACTCAATTTACATGACGACACCGACATATATTATGGGTGGTGCTTTTCCCTATTATATGAGCTAGATGATTAAAAAAAATGTTCAACGCTCTTGATCTCCGCCGGACACAAAGGCCGCTCAACAATCCAGCTATTGGACCTAGCCAACCTTGGTTAGTGACAACTGGTACTGCGACCACCGGCGACGATGACGGCAAAGACCACAAGCAGAAACATATGTCTGGTTTTATCTTGAGATGGAGGATGTCGACCTAAGGATGAGGTATTAGTCATGTTTATTATGTTATGGGCATGAGAGTGAGATCTTTAGCCATGCTCCGTTAGTAAGGGCGTGTGAAGGTTGTTTTCTCCCGTTGCGATGCACGGGCATGTTTGCTAGTATTATAATATATACATTAATTAATTAGCAAAAACCAATAGGGAAAACCCAAAAAAAGAGCCATTATGGGAAAGAATACCATAACTTTACCTCTACACGTATTAAATGTTCATCTCCCATGTGTTGCAACTGGAGAATAAACCCAGTTTCTATGAATCATTGTTGGCCGAGTCGAGAAGTTGTCTCGTGGGATAGTCAATACCTAATTTAGGAATAATAGCCTAACATCGAAGGGAAGTTTATGAATAAGTTGATGTTTAGACATTTCATCAAAAATCCGAAAGAAAACAAGCAAATATGAATCAACTATCTTCAAATAAATTTATGTCTCCTTTTTTTACTAACGCTAGATATATTACTATTCAGGTTGAGCCTAACTTCCAATACCTATCTTTGGAACATTGAACAACGAGCTATCCTCCACAATTTGTACTTAAAAGTTCTAGGATTGGGCTGAAACTTTCTGGTGATTTTTTTGGAACAAAAGAGACCCCGAAACTTCGTGGGCGTTCTTGAATATAACAGACGACCCACGAGGACGCGACAAGCTCAGGGCGTGCGCCCTCCCCCCTGGGAAGAGGAGACCAAGCTTGGTCGCTCCCTCGTGGACCCCCTTGACGTGAGACTGACGCCAAAAATTTCTACAAATATAGAAACACCCAGAGATAAACCTAGAACTTCCGCTCCGCCGCCGCAAGGCTCCATTCCGAAGCGACCTCATCCAAAGCCCTTTTTCGGCAACCTGTCGGAGGAGGAAATCATTACCGAAGGCCATCTTCATCATCCCGGTGGTAGTTCACCCTCTGGGCTAAGGGTTGATACGTCTCCGTCGTATCTAACTTTTTTATTGTTTCATGCCAACATTCTACAACATTTATATGTACTTTTGGCAACATTTTATATTAGTTTTGTGACTAACATATTGATCCAGTGCCCAGTGTCAGTTCCTTATTTTTGCATGTTTTTGTTTTGCAGAAAATCAATATCAAACGAAGTCCAAAAACGAATTTTTTACGGAGATTTACTTTGGAATACATATGATTTTTGGGAGTTGGAATATGTGCAAACAGGGGCCCAATGCCTCCACTGGGCACCTGGGCGCGCCCATACCCCGTAGCCGCTCCAAGGTACCTAGTGGGCACCTGGTAGGTCGGTTGGGGTCTTTTTCGGCTGCAAGAAAGCTTATATCCGGAAAAAATCATGTTAAAATTTCAGCCCAATCGGAGTTACGGATCTCCGGATATTTAAGAAACTATTTTCGGCCAGAAAACAGGACGCGAAATAGAAGAGGAGAGAGAGAGAGAGAGAGATCCAATCTCGGAGGGGCGAGTCCCTCCGCCGCCATGGAGGCCATGGACCAGAGGGGAAATCCTCCTCCCATCTAGGGGAGAGGCCAAAGAAGAAGAAGAAGGAGGAGGAGGGGAGCTCTCTCCCCCTATCTCCCGATGATGCCGGAGTGCCGCCGGGGAAACCATCATGACGGTGATCTACACCAACAACTTCGCCACCGTCAACACCAACTCTCTCCTCATCTATGCAGCGGTGTAACACCTCTTCTCCCTGTTGTAATCTCAACTTAAACATGGTGCTCAACGCTATATATTATTATCCAATGATGTGTGGGTATCCTATGATGTTTGAGTAGATTCGTTTTGTCCAATGGGTTGATTGATGATCGTGATTGGTTTGAGTTGCATGTTTTATTTTGGTGCTGTCCTATGGTGCCCTCCATGCCGCACAAGCATGTGGGATTACCACTGTAGGGTGTTGCAATACGTTTATGATTCTCTTATAGTGGGTGGCGTGAGTGACGGAAACACATACCCGAGTAAGGAGGTTGTTGCGTATGGGAGTAAAGAGGACTTGTTACTTAATGCTATGGTTGGGTTTTACCTTAATGATATTTAGTAGTTGTGGATGCTTGCTAGAGTTCCAATCACAAGTGCATATAATCCAAGTGTGAAAAGTATGTTAGCTCATGCCTCTCCCTCATATAAAATTGCAATAATGATTACCGGTCTAGTTATCGATTGCCTATGGACAAATCCTTCTCTTGTGTTACAAAAAGCTCTCTACTAAAAAAACTAACTTTATTATCTTGCAAATTACTCCTAGTTTTATTCTTGCTAAGTACTTCTAGTTTTATTCTTGCAAACTATACTATCACACCTACAAAATAGTTTCATACTTGTTCTACGTAAAGAGAACATCAAGTGTGCTTAGAGTTGTATCGATGGTCGATAGAACTTGAAGAGAATATAAATTGTACCTTTAGATCCTCACTGGGTTTGACACTTATTTATCCAAAAAGCTACAATTGATGCCTATGCTTGTGGGTATCAAGACCTTTTTCTGGTGCCGTTGCCGGGAGCAATAGCGTGGGGTGAATATTCTCGTGTGTGCTTGTTTGCTTTATCACTAAGTAGTTTTTATTTTCTGTTCAAGTTGTTCCCTATCTTTAGTTATGGATATGAAACACGAAATACTAAAAAAATTAGTTGTACTTGCAACTCATGGAGATGGGGAACCTCTTAAAACTCTTGATGCTCGTAATGTGGAAAATATTAAACACTACTTTGATAATCCTGATACATTCCCATTCAACTTGATAATGGCAGACACGTTGGATCAACGTGAACACTTTAGGGATTATCGCTTGTCTCAAAAAGGGAAACTCTTATGGGATCAAATTGATTGTTTGCAATGGTATGCTTGGAATTTATGCTTGACATATGATTATACTTGTTGTTCTAGGATGAAGGCTCCACACCATCCTTTTTCATGTGAATTTAATGATAATGAAACGTTGGCTTCTTATGTTAATGGTATATATGATTAACATGATATGGAACGAATAGAAGAATTTTTCGCTTTTAAGGGTGCTTATGAAATTGAATCTTTGTTTTAAAAGTGTGAAAATTGTGATGCTGTTGTTTACAGATCTAAAAATTATGCTATACTTAAATATTGCTATGATAATTATTAATACAATGCCAATATTGATGAATTTATTGAGAAAGTCTTCGATGTCCAAGAAGAGACTGATATTTTGCAGCAATATATGAAAAACGAAATTGATGACACCGTGAGCTCATTGGATGAAAAAGATGAGGAGGAGAGCGAAGAACAAAAGGAGGAAGAGCGGATTGATCACCCATGCCCACCTTCTAGTGAGAGTAACTCTTCAACTCACACATTTTTAATTTCTCTTCGTGCTTACCGAAGGATGAATACTATGATCCCTTGGATTCATTTGAAATATCCCTTTTTGATGATGCTTGCTATGCTTGTGGCCATGATGCCAATATGAATGATGCTTATGGAGATGAACCTGCTATAGTTCCATATGTTACAAATGAAATTGTTGCTATTGCAGCCACACATGATAATCCCATTATCTTTTTGAATATCCCAACTACACTATATCGGAGAAGTTTGCTCTTATTAAGGATTATATTGATGGGTTGCATTTTACTATTACACATGGTGGTTTTGATGAATATAATAGGCATGTGCTTGCTGCTCCTAATTGCAATCATTATGAAATAGGAACTACATCTCCACCTCTCTATGTTTCCAATACGATAAAATTGCAAGAAACTGTTTATATTATGCATTGGCCTTTAGTTGATGTGTACAAATTGTTCTTTTTATGACATGCCGATGCATAGGAAGAGAGTTAGACTTCATCATTACATGATATATGTTGCTTTTTGATCACTACTAAATTACAAATCATTGTTAATTAAAATTGGCTTTGATATACCTTGGGATCCGGGTGGATCAACTACTTGAGCACTTTATGCCTAGCTTAACGGCTTTGAAGAAACCGTTGCCCGGGAGACAACCCGGAAGTTCTAGAGAGTCATTTTATTCTGTTGTGTCCTTTTAAAAAAGTTTAAAACCAAAAAAATATAGAGGGGAAACCAAAAGATTTCAAAAAGAAAAGTGAAACTAAGAAAGACGAGCACCGTTGAAGTGGAGGGGTTCCTTGAACTTTGTTCATGCCCATGGAAACTTTGCAAATCTTGAATTACAGAAACTTTTCAACAAAACTAATTGTCCCCTTGTATAAATCCATTGTATTATAAAAATAATGTGCCAAGATTTGCCTTTAGGATGTTTAAATTTCTTGTTTGGTGTGTGCGGTGCAAAAATAGAAACTTTAGCCGTAGTGCATGATTTTCCATTTTTACTAGAACATCAAAAGTTTCTGAATTTTTTAAACAATACTGCTATGCAATGATTTTATTTTTTCTTAATTTTTCAGAATTGTTTGAGTTACATAAGTATATGTACCATCTGCATCTTTACAGATTGTCCTGTTTACACAGATTGTTATTATAGTTTTGTTATTTGCTTATTTTTGAAATCTTGTTGAACCCTGTTGACTTGGGAGCCATAGAATTGTGATAGCATACAACGGTTAATGCTTGATTATAATTATACAATAATGTTACAGTAGGACATCATGGGATTTGATGTTATATATACTAACACCCCTAATAAAAAGTTTCGGAATGCCCAAGGCACCCAAGTAATTATTCAAGGAGACTCAAGTCGGTAAGCTTGGGGATGCCCCTGAAGGCATCCCATCTCTCTTCGACAACTATCGGTATGTCTCGGTTTTGTTTTGTTAACATGATATGCGTAAATTCTTGGAGAGTCGTGTGCTTATTATTTTGCTTTTAATAATGCACCATGCTGGTATGAGATAGTACTTGGTTGATTTATAGAATGCTCTTTGCACTTCACTTATATCTTTTGAGTATGGATTTATAGAATGCTTCATGTGCTTCACTTATATCATTTGAAGTTTGGATGCATGTTTCTCTAGATATAGAAAACTGTTATTTGTAGAATGCTCTTTTGCTTCACTTATATTTGTTAGAGCGTAGGCAAGTGTTTTGTAGATTTTTTTTAAATCTCATGCTTCACTTATATCTATTTAGAGAGTCAACAGGAATTGGTCATTCACATGGTTAGTCATAAAATCCTACATAAAACTTGTAGATCACTGAATATAATATGTTTGATTCCTTTCAATAGTTTTGCGATATAGAGATGGTAATATGTGGGAGGTACTAGTGAATGATTGTGGTTTAGTAAGAATATTGGTGTTAAGGTTTGCGATGCCCGAAGCATGCACGTATAGTCCCTCGGTATGCGATGAAATTGGAGCACAATTTATCCTTGATTGTCTTCCTTTGCGTGGAGGTCGGGGGCGCGCGATGGTTAACTCCTACCAACCCCCCCCCCCCCAGGAGCATGCGTAGTAGTACTTTGTTTCGAGGGCTAATAAGCTTTTGCAATAAGTATGTGAGTTCTTTATGACTAATGTGAGTCCATGGATTATACGCACTCTCACCCTTCCACCATTGCCAGCCTCTGTAGTACCGCACAACTTTCGCCGGTGCATAAACCCTCCTTATACCTTTCTCAAAACAGCCATCATACCTACCTATTATGGCATTTCCATAGCCATTCCAAGATATATTGCCATGCAACTTCCATCACCATCATATACATGACTTGAGCATTCATTGTTATATTGCTTTGGCATGATTGTAAGATAGCTACCATGATATTTTCATGGCTTGTCTATTTTTTAATATCTTTGCTATGCAAATCATTGCACACTCTGGTACACTGCTAGAGGCATTCATATAGAGGGAGCGATTCCGCGGGAGAAACTTCCCTTCAGGAGGGGGAAATTGAAGCCATCGTCATCACCAATGATCCTCTCATCGTGGGCGGACCAATCTTCATCAACATCTTTACCAGCACCATCTCATCTCAAACTCTAGTTCATCTCTTGAATTCAAGCTTTGCCTCAAAACTTCAGATTGGTACATGTGGGTTGCTAGTAGTGTTGATTACTCCTTGTAGTTGATGCTAGTTGGTTTATTTGGTGGAAGATTATATGTTTAGATCCTTAATGGTATACCCCTCTGATCACGAACATGAACATGTTTTGTGAGTAGTTACTTTGTTCCTGAGGACATGTGAGAAGTCTTGTTATAAGTAATCATGTGCATTTGGTATTCGTTTGATACTCTGATGAGTTGTATGTTGTCTTTGCTCTAGTTGTGTTATGTGAACGTCCACTACATGACACTTCACCATGATTTGGGCCTAGGGGGAGGCATTGAGAAGTAATAATTAGATGATGGGTTTCTAGAGTGACAAAAGCTTAAACCCTAGTTTATGCGTTGCTTCGTAAGGGGATGATTTGGATCCATATGTTTCATGTTATGGTTAGATTTATCTTAATTCTTCTTTTGTAGTTGCGGATGCTTACGAAAGGGGTTAATCATAAGTGGGAGGCTTGTCCAAGTAAGGGCGGCACCCAAGCACCGGTCCACCCACATATCAAATTATCAAAGTACCAAACGTGAATCATATGAGCATGATGAAAACTAACTTTGACAGTAATTCCCATGTGTCCTCGGGAGCACTTTGCTTTACATAAGAGTTTGTCCAGGCTTGTCCTTTGCTCTAAAAAGTATTGGGCCACCTTGCTGCACCTTTGTTACCCGTTACGAATTATCTTACTATCAAACTATCTGTTACCGACAATTTCAGTGCTTGCAGAGAATACTTTGCTGAAAACCGCTTGTCATTTCCTTCCGCTCCTCGTTGGGTTTGATACTCTTACTTATCGAAGGGACTATGATTGATCCCCTATATTTGTGGCTCATCATACATCCTTGTTGCCGGCATGGCCGGAGTAAGTCTTGGAGCAGCAGGTCCTGTCACCAGCGTTCGATACGAGATGGACACAGACGGTCGTATATCGTTCTATGAGGTCGGCTGGCGGGAATTCCTGATGGGAAAGAGATGACTAATGGTTGACACAACAGTGCTCATCACGATAAGGAGCAGCAGGAACAACAACTTCCAGATGATGGTTGTTGCAGATCTTATTTAGAAATAAGGTCCATTCAAATATCTCCTAGCCGATGAACTCGTAGTTACTTTGATGTTGGTTTGTTAACTGGAACAAACTTAAGTGTTACTAGATGTTATGAAGAGTACTAATTACCTAGTAAACTTGCATGCCTAAGCATACAATGCATGCTTCATTTGCGCTTATATTGGATTTATGCAAAATGCATCCAAGGCAACACAATTGGTGTCGTGGTTGCAAAATTTTAATTTGCATGAATAAACAATCAATGGTGGACGCGCCAATACGCCCGCCATTGCAACATGGATGCGCCAATCGTTCGCATGAATATGTAGTGGCTGGCAAACAAGCACGCCCGCCACTGCAGGAAGATAACCAGTGGCGTGCAAGTTTGCTTGCCCGTCACTACTGCGCTATACCAGTGGCGGGCCGCCCGCTCGCCACTGATGGCAATATAGCAGTGGCAGAAGGTCAATGGCGGGCGCCCCTGGGAGCCTGGCCCGCCACTGCTGGTCATTTGACGCCCGCCACTACTAGGCATTCCTGCAGTACAAGAAAATCTGCATGTAGAGACATCAAATTCCATAGCTAGAGACGTGCTATTTCATCTCCAGGCAATAGTAGAGTCGATTTGATAAAGCATCCTTGGAGCGTCTTCCCATGGACCGTCTCAAAACATGTAGACACGCTTGCTAAAGCGTGTGTACATGACATGAGACGTTCTATTGAGACGTTCAAAATCGTCTCTATACATGTCTGAGACGTTATGTTATACACGCTCATCCACATCTCTACGGGAGTAGAGGTTATATCATGGGCCCAATGCTTATGCATGCTATGTAGAGACGCTATATTCATTCCTAAATATACACAAGTTTTTCTCTCGCTATGAATTATTTTACATTAAATATTATTTGGTTTATTTCAATTTTGTATTTCAGCATTTCAAATTCGAATACTTTATCATGACACATATGCATGTGCAGTCTGATCAAATGTCATTATATGAAGGCCTCAGTCCACATCACCAATAATCGTATTCGCACAATTAGCATCCTCGGTAGCAAATCCAGTGGACTATTTAGTAGGAACAAATACATCTTTTAAAAGTGTGTAGAGTTCACAACTGAATCAAATCAGATATTTATATGAAAAATACAAATAATTAATTAATAAAAGTCCCTACAGACTAGAACTTAGTTTTCCTATGAAGCTAAAATCTATACATAATTCAATATATTTGTTCATTTAAAAATTAATCCATGTGCAGCTGCTCCTGGATCCTGCAATGCACATCTCTAAAGCCTTAGCATACCCTGAAAAAGAAAGTGAACAAAGAAAATTTTACATGAACATAAGCTTTTGGACTAGTGCACAATGAAATGTTCTTCGATGAATTGTAAGACATGTACCACACGAATGTCTTGTGGTCATGTTGGAGTACGAATCTTTTGTGGTGTTGTTGGAGCGATTGGCTTAGGTATTTTGACCTAAAAACTACAAAGAATCTTCATAAATGATAAAACCTTAATGGAAATTGGAGCATACCCGATGCTTGTATGGAAGTGGACATGCATGTAATTGAGACCAAGCAATAATATAACCAATAGCATTCCTTACTGTCTGGATTGATTTTTTCATACTGTCTAATCAGTCTGTCATCTCCAAGACTTGAAATGCTGCGGTGAACAGAAACACGAACATATTGCTCCCCAAGCATGTTTCCTCAAACCACATATGTTATATCTTTATTCATTAAAGCTCCTTTGGCCACAACTTAACTTTTTTTCCTCGAGTTAATCGAAAAGAATTACTTCCATTTTCCTCTATTATTTCAAGAAATAACATACTTATTTCAGTAAAAATACGGGAATAAGGAGACACTAATCAGGGAATATAATTTATAGGTCTTTCTCATGAATAACAAATGCACTAAATCATCAACCTTATTATGTACATATTGATTCTATCTGGTTCCTAGTTGTACTATAGACACTTCTAAACTGAACTCTTTTCTATATATGCCAGCTCCAGGATATTATATAGTGCAATTGCTCATCACTGATATTATTACCATGACAAAGAGGCAAACTCATCTTATCATGTAGTCCGGATTTCCACGGTTATCCCATTTTGTTGCATTAGGGTTACCTGCTACTACTATTGGGGATCGTAGCAGAAATTTAAAATTTTCTACGCATCATCAAGATCAATCTATGGAGTCATCTAGCAACGAGGGAGAGGAGTGCATCTACATACCCTTGTAGATCGCGAGCGGAAGCGTTCAAGTGAATGGTGTTGATGGAGTCGTACTCGTCGTGATCCAAATCACCGATGACCGAGCGCCGAACGGACGGCACCTCCGCGTTCAACACACGTACGGAGTAGCGACGTCTCCTCCTTCTTGATCCAGCAAGGGGGAAGGAGAGGTTGATGGAGATCCAGTAGCACGACGGCGTGGTGGTGGAAGTAGCGGGGATCTCGGCAGGGCTTCGCCAAGCTCAGCGAGAGGGAGAGGTGTCACGGGAGGGAGAGGGAGGCGCCAGGGGCTGTTGTGCGGCTGCCCTCCCTCCCCTCCACTATATATAGGGGCCCTGGGGGGGGCGCCGGCCCCTGGGAGATCCAATCTACAGGGGGGCGGCGGCCAAGGGGGCGGCTTGCCCCCCAAGCCAAGTGGGGCGCCCCCCCACCCTAGGGTTTCCAACCCTAAGCGCAGGGGAGGCCCAAGGGGGGCGCACCAGCCCACCAGGGGCTGGTTCCCTTCCCCACTTCAGCCCATGGGGCCCTCCGGATAGGTGGCCCCACCCGGTGGACCCCCGGGACCCTTCCGGTGGTCCCGGTACAATACCGGTGACCCCCGAAACTTTCCCGGTGGCCGAAACTAGACTTCCTATATATAATTCTTCACCTCCGGACCATTACGGAACTCCTCGTGACGTCCGGGATCTCATCCGGGACTCCGAACAACTTTCGGATTTCCGCATACTAATATCTCTACAACCCTAGCGTCACCGAACCTTAAGTGTGTAGACCCTACGGGTTCGGGAGACATGCAGACATGACCGAGACGACTCTCCGGTCAATAACCAACAGCGGGATCTGGATACCCATGTTGGCTCCCACATGTTCCACGATGATCTCATCGGATGAACCACGATGTCGAGGATTCAATCAATCCCGTATACAATTCCCTTTGTCAATCGGTACGTTACTTGCCCGAGATTCGATCGTCGGTATCCCAATACCTCGTTCAATCTCGTTACCGGCAAGTCACTTTACTCGTACCGTAATGCATGATCCCGTGACCAACCACTTGGTCACTTTGAGCTCATTATGATGATGCATTACCGAGTGGGCCCAGAGATACCTCTCCGTCATACGGAGTGACAAATCCCAGTCTCGATCCGTGTCAACCCAACAGACACTTTCAGAGATACCTGTAGTGTACCTTTATAGTCACCCAGTTACGTTGTGACGTTTGGTACACCCAAAGCACTCCTACGGCTTCCGGGAGTTACACGATCTCATGGTCTAAGGAAATGATACTTGACATTGCAAAAGCTCTAGCAAACGAACTACACGATCTTTGTGCTATGCTTAGGATTGGGTCTTGTCCATCACATCATTCTCCTAATGATGTGATCCCGTTATCAATGACATCCAATGTCCATAGTCAGGAAACCATGACTATCTGTTGATCAACGAGCTAGTCAACTAGAGGCTCACTAGGGACATGTGGTCTATGTATTCACACATGTATTACGATTTCCGGATAACACAACTATAGCATGAACAATATACAATTATCATGAACAAGGAAATATAATAATAATCATTTTATTATTGCCTCTAGGGCATATTTCCAACAGTCTCCCACTTGCACTAGAGTCAATAATCTAGTTACATTGTGATGAATCGAACACCCATAGAGTTCTGGTGTTGATCATGTTTTGCTCTAGGGAGAGGTTTAGTCAACGGATCTGCTACATTCAGGTCCGTATGTACTTTACAAATATCTATGTCTCCATTTTGAACATTTTCACGAATGGAGTTGAAGCGACGCTTGATATGCCTGGTCTTCCTATGAAACCTGGGCTCCTTGGCAAGGGCAATAGCTCCAGTGTTGTCACAGAAGAGAGTCATCGGGCCTGACGCATTGGGAATCACCCCTAGGTCGGTAATGAACTCCTTTATCCAGATTGCTTTGTGCTGCCTCTGAGGCTGCCATGTACTCCGCTTCACATGTAGATCCCGCCACGACGCTTTGCTTGCAACTGTACCAGCTTACTGCCCCACCATTCAAAATATACACGTATCCGGTTTGTGACTTAGAGTCATCCAGATCCGTGACGAAGCTAGCGTCGACGTAACCCTTTACGACGAGCTCTTCGTCATCTCCATATACGAGAAACATATCCTTAGTCCTTTTCAGGTACTTCAGGATATTCTTGACCGCTGTCCAGTGTTCCATGCCGGGATTACTTTGGTACCTTCCTACCAAACTTACGGCAAGGTTTACATCAGGTCTGGTACACAGCATGGCATACATAATAGACCCTATGGCCGAGGCATAGGGGAGGACACTCATCTTTTCTCTATCTTCTGCCGTGGTCGGGCATTGAGCTGTGCTCAATTGCACACCTTGCAGTACAGGCAAGAACCCCTTCTTGGACTGATCTATATTGAACTTCTTCAATATCTTGTCAAGGTACGTACTCTGTGAAAGACCAATGAGGCGTCTTGATCTATCTCTATAGATCTTGATGCCTAATATATGAGCAGCTTCTCCAAGGTCCTTCATTGAAAAACACTTATTCAAATAGGCCTTTATACTTTCCAAGAATTCAATATCATTTCCCATCAATAGTATGTCATCCACATATAATATGAGAAATGCTACAGAGCTCCCACTCACTTTCTTGTAAACACAAGCTTCTCCATAAGTCTGTGTAAACCCAAACGCTTTGATCATCTCATCAAATCGAATGTTCCAACTCCGAGATGCTTGCACCAGCCCATAGATGGAGCGCTGGAGCTTGCATACCTTGTTAGCATTCTTAGGATCGACAAAACCTTCCGGCTGCATCATATACAATTCTTCCTTAAGAAAGCCGTTAAGGAATGCCGTTTTGACGTCCATTTGCCATGTCTCATAATCATAGAATGCGGCAATTGCTAACATGATTCGGACGGACTTCAGCTTCGCTACGGGTGAGAATGTCTCATCGTAGTCAACCCCTTGAACTTGTCGATAACCCTTAGCGACAAGTCGAGCCTTATAGATGGTCACATTACCATCCGCGTCTGTCTTCTTCTTAAAAATCCATTTATTTTCTGTGGCTCGCCGATCATCGGGCAAGTCAGTCAAAGTCCATACTTCGTTTTCATACATGGATCCTATCTCGGATTTCATGGCTTCTAGCCATTTGTCGGGATATGGGCCCGCCATTGCTTCTTCATAGTTCGAAGGTTCACCGTTGTCCAACAACATGATTTCCAGGACAGGGTTGCCATACCACTCTGGCGCGGAACGTGTCCTTGTGGACCTACGAAGTTCAGTAGGAGCTTGATCCGAAGTACCTTGATCATCATCATTAACTTCCTCTCTAGTCGGTGCATGCACCACAGGAAAATTTTCCTGAGCTGCGCTACTTTCCGGTTCAAGAGGTAGTACTTCATCAAGTTCCACTTTCCTCCCACTTACTTCCTTCGAGAGAAACTCTTTCTCCAGAAAGGACCCGTTCTTGGCAACAAAGATCTTGCCTTCGGATCTGAGGTAGAAGGTATACCCAATGGTTTCCTTAGGGTATCCTATGAAGACGCATTTCTCCGACTTGGGTTCGAGCTTTTCAGGTTGAAGTTTCTTGACATAAGCATCGCATCCCCAAACTTTTAGAAACGACAGCTTAGGTTTCTTCCCAAACCATAATTCATACGGTGTCGTCTCAACGGATTTCGACGGAGCCCTATTTAAAGTGAATGCGGCAGTCTCTAAAGCTTAGCCCCAAAATGAGAGCGGTAGATCGGTAAGAGACATCATAGATCGCACCATATCCAATAGAGTGCGATTACGACGTTCGGACACACCGTTGCGCTGAGGTGTTCCAGGCGGCGTGAGTTGTGAAACGATTCCACATTTCCTTAAGTGCGTTCCAAATTCGTGACTTAAATATTCTCCCCCACGATCTGATCGTAAGAACTTTATCTTTCAGTCACGTTGATTCTCCACCTCATTCTGAAATTCCTTGAACTTTTCAAAGGTCTCAGACTTGTGTTTCATTAGGTAGACATACCCATATCTACTCAAGTCATCAGTGAGAGTGAGAACATAACGATAGCCTCCGCGAGCCTCAACACTCATTGGACCGCACACATCGGTATGTATGATTTCCAATAAGTTGGTTGCTCGCTCCATTGTTTCGGAGGACGGAGTCTTGGTCATCTTACCCATGAGGCATGGTTCGCACGTGTCAAATGATTCGTAATCAAGAGACTCCAAAAGTCCATCTGCATGGAGCTTCTTCATGCGCTTGACACCAATGTGACCAAGGCGGCAGTGCCACAAGTATGTGGGACTATCGTTATCAACTTTACATCTTTTGGTATTCACACTATGAATATGTGTAACATCACGTTCGAGATTCATTAAGAATAAACCATTGACCAGCGGGGCATGACCATAAAACATATCTCTCATATAAATAGAACAACCATTATTCTCGGATTTAAATGAGTAGCCATCTCGCATTAAACGAGATCCAGATACAATGTTCATGCTCAAAGCTGGCACTAAATAACAATTATTGAGGTTTAAAACTAATCCCGTAGGTAAATGTAGAGGTAGCGTGCCGACGGCGATCACATCGACCTTGGAACCATTCCCGACGCGCATCGTCACCTCGTCCTTCGCCAGTCTCCGTTCCGTAGCTCCTGTTTTGAGTTACAAATATGAGCAACCGCACCAGTATCAAATACCCAGGAGCTACTATGAGTACTAGTAAGGTACACATCAATTACATGTATATCACATATACCTTTGGTGTTGCCGGCCTTCTTGTCCGCTAAGTATTTGGGGCAGTTCCGCTTCCAGTGACCACTTCCCTTGCAATAAAAGCACTCAGTCTCAGGCTTGGGTCCATTCTTTGGCTTCTTCCCGGCAGCTGGCTTACCGGGCGCGGCAACTCCCTTGCCGTCCTTCTTGAAGTTCTTCTTACCCTTGCCTTTCTTGAACTTAGTGGTTTTATTCACCATCAACACTTGATGTTCCTTTCTGATCTCCACCTCCGCAGATTTCAGCATTGAATATACCTCAGGAATGGTCTTTTCCATCCCCTGCATATTGAAGTTCATCACAAAGCTCTTGTAGCTTGGTGGAAGCGACTGAAGGATTCTGTCAATGACCGCGTCATCCGGGAGATTAACTCCCAGCTGAGTCAAGCGGTTGTGCAACCCAAACATTTTGAGTATGTGCTCACTGATAGAACTGTTTTCCTCCATCTTACAACTGAAGAACTTGTCGGAGACTTCATATCTCTCGACCCGGGCATGAGCTTGGAAAACCATTTTTAGCTCTTCGAACATCTCATATGCTCCGTGTTGCTCAAAACGCTTTTGGAGCCCCGGTTCTAAGCTGTAAAGCATGCCGCACTGAACGAGGGAGTAATCATCAGCACGTGATTGCCAAGCGTTCATAACGTTTTGGTTCTCTGGGATGGGTGCATCACCTAGCGGTGCTTCTAGGACATAATCTTTCTTGGCAGCTATGAGGATGATCCTCAGGTTCCGGACCCAGTCCGTATAGTTGCTGCCATCATCTTTCAGCTTGGTTTTCTCAAGGAACGCGTTGATGTTGAGGGCAACGTGGGCCATTTGATCTACAAGACATATTGTAAAGATTTTAGACTAAGTTCATGATAATTAAGTTCATCTAATCAAATTATTCAATGAACTCCCACTCAGATAGACATCCCTCTAGTCATCTAAGTGAAACATGATCCGAGTCAACTAGGCCGTGTCCGATCATCACGTGAGACGGACTAGTCAACATCGGTGAACATCTTCATGTTGATCGTATCTTCTATACGACTCATGCTCGACCTTTCGGTCTTCCGTGTTCCGAGGCCATGTCTGTACATGCTAGGCTCGTCAAGTCAACCTAAGTGTATTGCGTGTGTAAATCTGGCTTACACCCGTTGTATTCGAACGTTAGAATCTATCACACCCGATCATCACGTGGTGCTTCGAAACAACGAACCTTCGCAACGGTGCACAGTTAGGAGGAACACTTTCTTGAAATTATTATAAGGGATCATCTTACTTACTACCGTCGTACTAAGCAAATAAGAAGCAAAACATGATAAACATCACATGCAATCAAATAGTGACATGATATGGCCAATATCATTTTGCTCCTTTGATCTCCATCTTCGGGGCGCCATGATCATCTTCGTCACCGGCATGACACCATGATCTCCATCATCATGATCTCCATCATCGTGTCTTCATGAAGTTGTCACGCCAACGATTACTTCTACTTCTATGGCTAACGTGTTTAGCAATAAAGTAAAGTAATTTACATGGCGTTATTCAATGACACGCAGGTCATACAAAAAATAAAGACAACTCCTATGGCTCCTGCCGGTTGTCATACTCATCGACATGCAAGTCGTGATTCCTATTACAAGACATGATCAATCTCATACATCACATATATTTCATTCATCACATCCTTTTTGGCCATATCACATCACAAGGCATATGCTGCAAAAACAAGTTAGACGTCCTCTAATTGTTGTTGCATGTTTTTACGTGGCTTCTATAGGTTTCTAGCAAGAACGTTTCTTACCTACACCAAAACCACAACGTGATATGCCAATTTCTATTTACCCTTCATAAGGACCCTTTTCATCGAATCCGTTCCGACTAAAGTGAGAGAGACAGACACCCGCTAGCCACCTTATGCAACTAGTGCATGTCAGTCGGTGGAACCTGTCTCACGTAAGCGTACGTGTAAGGTCGGTCCGGGCCGCTTCATCCCACGATGCCGCCGAAACAAGATAAGACTAGTAGTGGCAAGAAAATTGACAACATCTACGCCCACAACAAGTTTGTGTTCTACTCGTGCATAGAAACTACGCATAGACCTAGCTCATGATGCCACTGTTGGGGATCGTAGCAGAAATTTATAATTTTCTACGCATCACCAAGATCAATCTATGGAGTCATCTAGCAACGAGGGAGAGGAATGCATCTACATACCCTTGTAGATCGCAAGCGGAAGCGTTCAAGTGAACGGGGTTAATGGAGTCGTACTCGTCGTGATCCAAATCACCGATGACCGAGCGCCGAACGGACGGCACCTCCGTGTTCAACACACGTACGGAGCAGCGATGCCTCCTCCTTCTTGATCCAGCAAGGGGGAAGGAGAGGTTGATGGAGATCCAGCAGCACGACGGTGTGGTGGTGGAAGTAGCGGGGATCTCGGCAGGGCTTCGCCAAGCTCAGCGAGAGGGAGAGGTGTCACGGGAGAGAGAGGGAGGCGCCAGGGGCTGTGGTGCGGCTGCCCTCCCTCCCCTCCACTATATATAGGGGCCCTGGGGGGCGCCGGCCCCTGGGAGATCCAATCTCCAGGGGGGCGGCCAAGTGGGGTGGCTTGCCCCCCAAGCCAAGTGGGGCGCCCCCCCCACCCTAGGGTTTCCAACCCTAGGCGCAAGGGAGGCCCAAGGGGGCGCACCAGCCCACCAGGGGCTGGTTCCCTTCCCCACTTCAGCACATGGGGCCCTCCGGGATAGGTGACCCCACCCGGTGGACCCCCGGGACCCTTTCGGTGGTCCCGGTACAATACCGGTGACCCCCGAAACTTTCCCGGTGGCCGAAACTGGACTTCCTATATATAATTCTTCACCTTCGGACCATTCCGGAACTCCTCGTGACGTCTGGGATCTCATCCGGGACTCCTAACAACTTTAGGATTTCCGCATACTAATATCTCTACAACCCTAGCGTCACCGAACCTTAAGTGTGTAGACCCTACGGGTTCGGGAGACATGCAGACATGACCGAGACGACTCTCCGGTCAATAACCAACAGCGGGATCTGGATACCCATGTTGGCTCCCACATGTTCCACGATGATCTCATCGGATGAACCACGATGTCGAGGATTCAATCAATCCCGTATACAATTCCCTTTGTCAATCGGTATGTTACTTGCCCGAGATTCGATCGTCGGTATCCCAATACCTCGTTCAATCTCGTTACCGGCAAGTCACTTTACTCGCACCGTAATGCATGATCCCGTGACCAACCACTTGGTCACTTTGAGCTCATTATGATGATGCATTACCGAGTGGGCCCAGAGATACCTCTCCGTCATACGGAGTGACAAATCCCAGTCTCAATCCGAGTCAACCCAACAGACACTTTCAGAGATACCTGTAGTGTACCTTTATAGTCACCCAGTTACGTTGTGACGTTTGGTACACCCAAAGCACTCCTACGGCATCCGGGAGTTACACGATCGCATGGTCTAAGGAAATGATACTTGACATTGGAAAAGCTCTAGGAAACGAACTACGCGATCTTTATGCTATGCTTAGGATTGGGTCTTGTCCATCACATCATTCTCCTAATGATGTGATCCCGTTATCAATGACATCCAATGTCCATAGTCAGGAAACCATGACTATCTGTTGATCAACGAGCTAGTCAACTAGAGGCTCACTAGGGACATGTTGTGGTCTATGTATTCACACATGTATTACGATTTCCGGATAACACAATTATAGCATGAACAATAGACAATTATCATGAACAAGGAAATATAATAATAATCATTTTATTATTGCCTCTAGGGCATATTTCCAACAACTACTGCTGCTACTAGTTCATGAGTAGCATTTATTCTTTTGTGAAACTAGTATTAGCAGTTCTTTGAAAATAAATAGTGTTAGCACTTGCATTACCAAAATCTTGGAAATAATTATTTCCATCATGATATCATGTTGCTTGCAAAAAAACAGCAGCAGGCAAATACCCTACTTGTACAAAACAGGACACCACATTTCTTGTGATATGTAGTTTGAATATACCTGGCTAATGAACTGCTCATCTTTGTAAAGTTGATTCTGCACCTTGACTAGCCCTATCAAAATTTTCAATGTGCGCATCTACAGTTGAGGTTCCTTGCAGTTGTAAGTAAAATTGTACAAAAATAGGCATTATTTAATAACGAAGCAGAAACTTCTGTACACACAGACATTGTTTGACACCTTAGCAACAATGTGTTCATGTTGTAAAGAGGATCTGGTGTAACCCTCTTTGGTTCTCGCACAACTGCTAGGGATGCAATTCCTGCAACTTATGATGAACAATTGTTTTTAAGTATGAGAAAAATCTAGCGCTAACTTACTAGTGAAGAAACTATTGCATCACCTGCATAACATTCTGTGGAGCATGCACACTGTCAGGTTATATTCTTCATGTGGTAGGTCACTGCCAACAACTCTTCCGCTGAAATCAACCTGAAACAAGAACATGATTGTCACACTTGATCCTCCTGTTCAGTTTTCTGAAACGGATACAGGGTGACAAGGATGCACTGGAGTGCTGGGCCAACTGTTGGGCTGAATTGGGCCATCGGCCTTGTAATCACCAGGCCCACTCGGGCGTGTACTTAAACTCCTGTAAGCCACTGTGAGAGGGCATGACTTGAATAGAAAGTTGATCGATCTATTCCTCACCCCCTTCGTCCCTCTCATCTCACCTGCTCCCTCTCCCCACCTACCAACTCTCGATCCCCTCTTCCTCTAGTTCATCACAATCTGGTATTCATAGCCAATTTTTTCCCACAAATCGCTGCCGCTATTGATCTCACACGCTCTCGATCGATCGGTAAAATTCCACCGGGTCAGGTGAGAGCCGCTCCGGTGAGCTCGCCCGAATCCTGCTTAGGGTTCGATTTGATTTGGAGCGAGACCACGGCGCCCCCGTCCAAACCCTCGGCGCAGACCTGCCGCGTGCTCGACGCCATGTCGGAGACCACAGATAAGCTGCAAAATTTGCTCGAGTCGGTCATCCGTCGGCTCGACGCGAACCAGAAGACGGCCGACGAGGGCCACCAGGCGCATCTCTCCTACAACAGTCAGGACTCGGAGGAACTCAAGCTCCTGTCCAATGACAGTAAGCTCCTTGAAGTCGCTAGTACTGTTTACAGAGTAAAGTGATTGCCCATGCAGTTGTTTAGTACGTTGATCAGCATTAAATTGTTCAACCTAACTAGCAGATATAACAGTGTTAATAGCACACTAGCTAGCTTGTAAAGAATAATTGGGTTCATCTAAATCTCGGACAATTGTGTTTTTTTTTTCTCAAGTCTCAGCCGGCTGATTGTGTGCAAATTGCATTTATCACTAAATGGAATGCAATATTTGTAAATTGGTTGAGACATACCGAAAAAAATTAAAAGAGATTTAACGAGATAAAAAAATTATGGAAGAATGGATGCATGCATATAAATACACTAGAAGTCTGGACAATGTCCGTGCGTTGCAACGGGATATAAATATTCTAGTACGTTAGCTTATGATTTACCTGTCAATAATAATGTGGTTGTATACATAAATGTTCATCAAATTCTGACTGTGAATTACCTTATACTCCATTTTGCTTAGAAGTTTAGGAAGTTAATTAAAGTGAAATTGGTTCAAAAGATAAGTAAATTAAGGTGATTGATTATCATATACATAAAATGTTGGATGAAGGGGTGGTAAGAAGAAAGGTGAAATGAGAAGCATACTTTTTTAATAAGTATAGTACATTGCCAATTTCCGATGAGATAGTACATACCACCAGTTTTCGTTGTTTCCTAGAGATAACACTGTTGGAAAAGATCGATCAATTGTGCTAGCAGCCACCGTCGTGACCCACGGCAAGGCATTTCTCACGGTCTGTGGCACAGGGCCGTCGTTTCCGCCTGAGAACACGACGGGAATCCCTTCCAACACGGCATGCAACGACAAGAATATTTCACCAAGACCTCCCAACGAGAGCGACATAACGTCCACTCCATCACGTACGGCATGGTCATTGGTCAAGGGGGATGATAAGCGCCGGCGCGCCGGCCCAATACCCCAGCCATTCGATGCGAGCTGCACGGCCGTTAGATTTTGCTCGAAGCGCGGCTCACCCTACGCCCTTGCCCTTCCTCCTGCTCGCGCCAGTTGACCTTATCTACAGATCGGTCGCTGTGACGCTGCTCCTCGCCGGCGGCAGCGCCGCTCCTCCTCGACCGGATTAGTCACTGCACCGCTGGCCTCAGCACCAAAAAGGACTCGTCTCTTGCTCACCGGCCACCCGTGCCACCTGCGCTCATCCCTCGGCCGCCATATGACCTTGATTCTTGCAGCTCACCCGTCGGCCGGTTCCATCTCTAGTCGCCATGGTTGCAATATCCCCGAGCCACCGCCAGCGCCTCCGCTCGTCACCGTCGTTTGGTTCGAACCACCGTGTCCTCGACAAAAACACAAACTCCATTAGTTTGCCAGCAGTAGCAAAATCACATGCCGGTTGCAGCAAAAAAAAAATCATCAAATCCAGCAAAAAAGAACCACCGTCGCGCCGGTAGCTGCAAAAATTCTCGTCTATCCTCCCAGCAAAAATTCTTACGGATTTCAGCATTTTTTTTGCCGGTTCCAGCAAAACACATCTCGACGCCGTCCCATTGCACCACCGATCGATGAGGTTGCAACTTTTTCTCCGCCCGCTTCCAGCAAAAAAACTATATGTGGTAGTAGCACCGTACCTCGACGTTTTCACCCCGGTAGCTGCTGGTTGCAGCAAAAATAGAAGATGGTTCCAGCATCTCCAGGATCCGGTTCCAGCAAAAAGACTCTTTGGTAGTAGCACCGTATCTCGCCTTCTTCACCCCCTGGCGACTGCTGATTGCAGCAAAAATGTACGATGGTTCCAGCTCCAGGGAACACTGCTTCCAGCATATTGTGTGGCCTGTTGCAGCTTTCCGGACAGTGGGGTTCTGGCCTTGCTGGTTGTCGCTCATCGCTTGAACGGCTCCAGCACCGCCACCGTCGCCCGGGATGCAGCTCTCATGGAAGGAAAACGGAAGCCAGCCATGGCGACTAGCGCGTTCGGCTGCGGCGACCATGGAGAGGAGCGCTCGAATCCAGCCATGGCGTTCGCTCGCAGCTGCCGCAAGGTCGCATGCAGCGGCCAGGGCACGTCGCGCGCCACCATTTTTTGCCCCTCCTCGTCTTATTTTGCTGCAGGGAAGAAGAAAGGGGATGGGCAGCGGAGGAGATGGAAGGAAGAGAAGAAACACGGCGCAGGGAGGGGTGTGGCTGAAGGTAGGGGATGAAGTGCGCGGGGGGGGGGGGGGGGGGGGGGGGGATAAGGCAGGAAGGGGCGGTCTGCGTGGGTCCACCAAATACACGCGTCTCGCGCTGGGAGCTGCTTGCGTGGGCGCACGATGCCAGCGCGTACGACGTGCCGTTCTGAAATGATTCCCCATGGTCAATGGCCTTAATGACAGCTGTGTCACTACTTCTCAAACCGTGGCCCCAAATAACCTTGTACTCCCTTCGCTTCATAATGTTCTGCTTATAGATTTTTGCAAAAGTCAAAATTACAAACTTTGACCAAATTTATAGAGAAAAGTAGGTACGTCTAGAATACCAAATGCACATCATTGAATATATCATGAGTTATATTTTTAGAATGATGTTTGATATTGTAGATGTAGACAGTTTTCTCTATACACTTGGTTAAAGTTGGCACGGTTTGACTTTCATAAAAATCTATAGGCCCTGACTGTGAAACGGACGGAGTAAATAGCAAGCCCAGCACGTGGCGCTCCCCCGCGCGCCACACCAAAGGCCAGACTTTCGTAGCTCACATTCCACACGCGGTTTCCAGCGATGGTCGAGGCTGCATGCGTGCCATGGCCACTCAAGTCCCTTGGGGACATATACTCGCCCTTGAGGTCCTCGGGGTCAATACCTTTGGAGTACCAGCGTGCGCCGATGATCTTTCTGTTGCAGCTCGTGGCATTGAATTCCGCACCTGTCTGGCATGTACCCTTCCACCGTGCCTACACAGGGCCGACCCGGTGTCATCAAAGCTTCGCGATTCTGGGATTTTCTCAATGCACAAAATTTAGTTGTGACTATACATAGAAGTTATGTCTCGACACAAACCTGAATCGATGACACCAATGATGATATCTTCGCCGTACTTTGCTTTCTGGAGGAGGCCGGCAGAACCACGTGGTGACTGGTAGTAGTCAAGACCAAGAAAATCCCAGCTCCGAGTTGTTTGCCCCTTGTGATAAGTGTTTGGCTTTACGGATAGAACTTGAGGAAATTCTACATTTGTATTCATGGCATGCTAATTAGTTTGTACCAATCATGCAAGTAAGGTGTGACGATCCATAGAGCATGTAAACTGAATTAGTATGCACCTGCAGGGAACTCAGCTTGTGTTTCAGTTAGCATCGCTGCAAAACCGGAAAATCCGTGCCGGTAACTGTATACTATAGACTTCAGGGCTTCATCCTTACTGCACTTTGCACAAAGAGACGCAAACAACGACCCCGTCATTAATTTCAGAGAAAGTACAAGATTATGAAGCAACAACAAGGACTGCATGCAAGTACCTTCCGAAAACAGAGGTCAGTACATCATGGTGTGACGCGGTAACCACGGATGGATCATCATGCTGCTTCTCTCCCATATACACAATATAGAGCTGAAAATTCAAAACACAAGTAGTTTTCAAGAAAATGATAGAGAAAAATGATCAAATAGAGTTTAATTAAGTTTCATGTGTCGATCTTACTTTGCTCGACGCATTTGCGGAAAAAGGAAGCAGGAGCACCAGAAGCAGCAGAGTAGAACGCATGGCTGGTCTCAAATCCATGTTTGATCTTGTGATTTGGTGTATTTGTTGTGCTGGTTCTTGGCATGCATGTATGTATTTATAGCATGAGGTGCAATAATAGTTGCAAAAGATCCATTAAATTTTCTTGTTTACGTGTTGTTCGATTGCATGGGACAAATTAATGGTAAAAGGTCAGTTTCACACATTGAAAGGAGCACTATTGTGCTTTGATTTGTCAACTAGGACAAGAATGGCAGGCGGGAATATGTTTGCCTCCCTCAATAAAAATATCAGATATTGTCTGCACCTATAATTACACTTCCAAATATACAAAACTCTTTTGCGGTGTGAAAATTTCGGGGTTGTTCTGCGGGTAAGTTTCTACGGATTGAATACAAGTAAAAACTAAGATTCTTCAAAGAGAGCTCTTATTCCAGTCTTGTCGCTGTAAATATAAAGAAAGATTTTGCGTGTTCCAACTTCCAATGGCATGATCTGGAATTTATCTGGTTCCAGGACGCACAAGTATGGACACGGACACTTTTTTTTTAGAACGAAGACGCACGGACGCGTCCGGCTTTGAATTAATAAAGCCACAACGGCAGCGTGAAACAAGTCATAACACAACCCCACAGGCCTATCCGACCAGCGCCAAAAGATCATCGGAAGTTCCATGCGCAGCTCAACCAAACCAAAGACATTACAGGGCATAACCTGTACAGAGCACGCAGGCTCGTCAAGCAACAAAAGGGACCATGGACATCACCATAGTCAAGGCTCCCTAGCCATCACATAGACTTGCAGCAGACGTTGTTGAGCGGTGTTGGTCAACTCAGTATCCCTGCGCCTCCCCAACGGACTCCACTGCTGCAATAGAAGGTTACATTTGAAGAGGATGTTAGCCGGATGCGAAGGAAAGCAACCCTCAATAGTAAATTTGTTTCTAGTAAGCCATATAGACCAGAGAAGTGCCCCGACACATCTCCACATCACCCGTTTAGCACTCCCGTGTATCGTATCTAAAAGGTGAGTAAGCTCTGCGGCCGATCTGGGATCCCACTGAACACCAGCCGCCGCCCGGACCGCGCTCCAAGCAAATCTAGCAAGGGGACATCTGAAGAACGCATGGCTGGCGTCCTCAGGCTCCCCACACAACGCGCAGGGGCCAGTGGCCGGCCCATTGCGTTTGGCCGCATTCAAGGAAGTCGGCAACTTATCGCGAAACAATTGCCACATGAAGAGTTTGATCTTCAAGGGCAACTGCGCTTTCCATAGCCCCGCGAGCGCCTGCTGTGCCGTCCCTCGACACAGCCTACGGTACAGAGAGTTAACCGAGAACTTGCCCGAACTGGTAAGCGCCCAGCTGACCGTATCTGGTTCGTCCTGAAGGGTGATCGGGTTAATAAGGTGCATCAGGGCCAAGAGGTTGGACTGCTCTAACCCGTTTAGTTCTCGTTTGAAATAGATCACGGGAGGACTAGCCGCGAGCGCAGCCGCCACCGTGATGGATGGATCGACGGCCAGCTCGTACAAATCCCGGAATTCCATCCATAAAGGTTGGGCTCCCAGCCACCTATCCGTCCAGAAACGGGTCGAGCGTCCGTTCCCAATCGAAAATTCGCCCCCATGGCGAACGCCGGTTTGACCGACTGCAAATCGTTCCAGAAGGGGGAGCCCCGTGCCCGCCCATCGAAAAAGTTCCCTCCTGGGAAGTACTTGGCCTTGAGGAGATCAACCCAGAGGCCTGAAGCACCTTGAGTGATTTTCCAAATCCACTTACACATCAAGGCGATGTTTAAGAGTCTGGAATTGGTGATCCCGAGGCCCCCCAAGGCCTTGGGCCGACACACCGAGGCCCATTTAACCATATGATATTTACGGTTTGGGCCGGTTCCTTCCCAAAAGAACTTGGCTCGGGGCGTGTCGAACTTCGCATGCACCCCTTCTGCGAGAAGAAACAAACCCATGGCGAACATTGGCAAGGAAGACAGACTTGAATTCGTAAGAATGAGTCTAGCCGCCTTGGAGAGGAATTTCCCTCGCCAGGGGCACACCCTCCCGCGCACCTTGCCGCACAGCGGATCCCAATCCTCTATCGTGGGTCGTTTGGTATCAATCGGGAGCCCGAGGTACGTAAAGGGAAATTTGCCAACTTTGCAATTAAACCAATCCGCTATACGTCTACCCTCGTCCGGCTCCACCCCCATCGCCATCAACTCACACTTGTGAAAGTTGATTTTGAGACCGGACATGAGCTCGAAGCTAATGAGAATCGCCTTGACCGAGGCTATACTCTGGAGGTCCGGGCGAAACATCAAAAGTGTATCATCTGCGTATTGCAGATGGGTCACTCCCCCTGGAATGAGATGGCCTACCAGCCCTTGGATATGGCCAGCCGCCGCTGCTTTTGATAGCATAGCGGACAGCGCGTCAACAACAAAGTTGAACAGAAGCGGCGACATCGGGTCACCCTGCCTAAGGCCGCGTTTGTTCCTGAAGAAATGCCCTATTTCTCCGTTCACCGACACTGCAGTTTGGCCACCCGAGACCAATTGCAAGACGCGATGAACCCACACCGCGGAGAAACCGCGTCCCAGGAGCACTTGGCGCAGGAAATCCCAATTAACCCGGTCATACGCCTTCTCGAAGTCCAGCTTCAACAAAACGGCTGGTTCCTTTGTGCGTTTAAGCTCGTGGACGATTTCCTGTAGAGCGAGCGGACCCTCCAGGATATTACGCCCACGGATAAACGCAGATTGGTTACGCTGGATCGTGCGGTGGGCAATCGGACCTAATCGCGTAGCGCACGCTTTGGCGCAGATCTTAAAAGGCACATTAATCAACGCAATCGGGCGATACTGTCTGATGTTGTCAGCCCCCTGAACCTTCGGAATTAGCGAGAGCACTCCAAAGTTAAGGCGGGAAATATCTACCTGGCCCCGCATGAAACCGTTACATATCTCGAAGATCGGCTCTCTAAGGGTGGGCCAAAATCGCTTAAACATAGCAACCGGCCATCCGTCCGGCCCCGGTGCTGTGTCCGCTTTCATCCCCATGAGAGCGGCGTCGATTTCTTCGGGGAGAAACGCGAGCCCCAACTCGTCGTTCTCCGTTTCTAGCACGCGTTGGGATCCCTCCCACACGTCCTCACGGAGGCCCGCTCCCTGGGCCTCACTAGTTCCCATCAGGTTGATGTAGAACTCGTAAATGTGTCGCGAAATGTCTTCTTGGCGCAGCAGGAGCCCCTGCTCCGATTGCAGCCTGAGTATAGCGCATTTACGGCGCCGACCGTTGGCGTATGCTTGGAAATACTTGGTGTTGGCGTCACCCTTAAGTGTCCATTTGAGCCCACTACGCCGCCGCCAGTATTCCTCCTCGGCGCGAAGTATGGCCTCGACCTGCCCCTCAAGAGCGTATCGATGAGCCCACTCCTGCTCCGAGAAGACACGAGCATCAGCTTGCGCATCGATCCTGGCAATCTCTGCCGTGATCAGCGTTCTGTGCTCCTTGTCCATCCTCCCTAGGTTGGCGCCCCACCCCTTGAGGCTCGCTCTCAGTCGGCCCCCGACAGCATTCCAAAATTCCATCGGGCCACGCTGGGGTCCGACCTGCTGCACGCACGCGAGCCATTTCTCCTTGAAGAGCGACTCGAAGCCTGGTACTTCAAACCAGGCCGTTTCAAAGAAAAACCGCGGGCTGCGACGCAGCCTATCCTCCCCCGAGGAGTAGACTAGCGGAACGTGGTCTGATCCAATCCGTGTCTCCGCGACCAACGCGCACAAAGGATAGCCCATTTCCCACTCCGGCGACATGAAGACCCTGTCAAGCACCGAACGAACCGGGGCAAGCTGCTTATTAGTCCAAGTAAAGCGTGCTCCCGTTCTGGCCACTTCCCTAAGTGCCATGGCAGCAATTGCCGCGTTGAACATGGCCACCCCCGGCCAGTTAATGATGCCATTATTCTTGTCCGCTCCGGACCTAATTAGGTTGAAATCCCCTCCCACGAGGACCGGGAGTGCCGCGGCCGTCACCGAAGTGACTTTTTGTTGGAGTTCTCCCAAGAACTCCGCCGATCTGGAATGATCGGCTGGTCCATAGACCTGAATAAGTACTAACTCGCGAAGCGTAGCACGAATGCGAAAATGAGCAGCTAAGAAGAAAGAGCCCCTATCCCAGCTGATAATGTCATACACATCGCGGCTTAGACCCATCAACATGCCCCCCGAGCGACCTACCGCGGGAGTAAAGTGCCACTCAAAACGTTTTAATGGGTCTAGCGAAAGCAGCTCATGAAAGTGGAAATCCGTCTTAATCGTTCCTTGCAAACCTACGAAGTCCACGTCCTCTTTGCGCATGTACTCTTTGAGGAGGGTGCGCCGACCCAAGTGGCCAAAGCCACGGATATTCCAAAACAGCGCTCGCATCTAAATGACACGGTTGCGGAGCCGTACACCCCTAGAGGTGACCGCTTTCGCCACGCGCCTCACCTTGCCCCTGCAAGGCGAGGGAGAAGGGGCAACCCCTGTTGCCTGTCCCTCCTCCTCGGGCACAGAAAGAACCGCGACGGCCCCTCCCTCGGGGCCCTCCGTCCTCTGTTCGGCACGCGCTGCAGCAGCAGCCGCGAGCGCGGCCTGCGCCAACTCCTTAGCGCGCACCAGAGTAATCAGCTCTCGATGACCACCCACACACGCGGGTTCGACACCACTTGCATCTAACACCTCCATCAAATGCTCATCCGAAAAAGAATCAAGCACCGTAAAACGGGGGGGTGGATTACCTGAAATTTCCATATTCTTCTGGGCCTGGAGGAGTTGCGCCCGCTGCAAGGAAGGCATGTTGCCCTTGGCGCCCTTGGAGCGCGAGCTCGTGCGCACCGGCATCGCCGCCACCGTCTTGGTACGCTTGGCCTTGGAGCTCCGCGCCATCAAGGAGGCCTCCTGCAGCAGCGGATCAACGGCCGGAGGAGCCGTCGGGGCCGCCAACGCCATGACCGACTGCCTTGGGGTGGGGGGGCACCAAGAGGATCCATCGCGCGTATCGCCTCCGCGCTGACCTTGCGCACAGCCGTCTTCTTCATCATCTTCACTGAGCCACTTAGGGAGTTGCCGCGTCCGCCCGAGGCCGGCGACCCGCCTGGAATCATGCGCGAAGGGCTGGGAGAGAGGGCGATCGGCGAGCGCACACCGCCCACTCCTGCTGGTCCCAACGGGGCCGCAACCCTGGGTGGAGAGGACACCGACCCCAGGTTGGACCCGTACTGGTTGGGCACCGAAAGCACCATCTCAGCCGTGCCCATCCCAGCACCAGCGCGAGGCACCTCCACCCCCTCCGCTGGCGCCGCCGCGCCCGCCGTAGAGATCCCCAGTTTGTCCCAAGCAGCCGTATCAATTGAATCGTCCTCCTCCATACTCGCCTCTGGCTCCGCATCCTTGTCCTTGTCCTTGGTCCTGTCTTTGTCTTCGTCACCCGGGTCCCCTCCTCTGGGTGGATGGGGCGGGGGAGAGCAGGGGCCTCTGGGCGCGGGGAGCAAGCTCCGGCTCGAGCTTAACATTGTACCCAGCCCCGTTGAACCAGATCTGCACGGACCCCCGCAGCTTGGCCGGCGCCCGGCACGCGAAGAGCATGCGCACCGGACCCGCACGGATCAGGGACAGCTCGTCCACCACCAGCGGGCGCCCGATCATCGTCGTCGCCGCCATCAGCCTCTCCACCCGACGCTGCTTCGGCGGAATACCCCAGAGCTTCACCCACACCTCCGGCATCGACAACGCCTTGGGCTCCGCGAGAGCAGCGTCCCGGATATCGGCCGTGATGTTGTGGATGGAGAGGAAGAGCTTTCCACTGCGCGTCGCCATCCTCAGCATGGCCGGATCGGGAAAAGCCACCGAGAAGGAGTCCGCGTCAAAAGGGGTGACCATCCAATCCCACTCGCCCTCGAAAAGATGCGTTAGCTCCTTCTCCAGAATCTCCTTGGACAGAATCCCCGGCTCTGCCAAGACCAGCGCCGCGTTGGCCCCCAGCGAGCCCTCCGACGCCGCGTCCGTCTCCTCGGGGTATTGAAGGCAGAAGAAGCCCCCGCCCGCGAACGCGTGCCCCATGGATTGGAGCATCAAGGGCTTGCCGCGCGAGGGGCAGTAGGCCGAGGCATGTCCCTCTTGGCTGCAGATGACGCAGAGTTGCTTGAAAGCGCACTCGTTTTGGAAGTGCCCCGTGCGCCCACAGCGAAAGCAGTCCGGACCCTCCTCCACTTTGACCGGAATCGGTTCCGCCGCCGTGCCCTTGGAAGAAGAAGGCTTCGACTGCTGCTTCATTGCGGGCTTGTGCTTCTTCAGCTTCTGCTTGGCGTAGGGGTCTCCGACGCGGTCGCCTCCGGGCGGCAGGAGCGACTCCTTGCGCTTGAGCTCCAGCCCCTTTCTCTTGTACTCCTCCTTCTTCTTCTTTTTCCGCTCCTGCTCCTTGAGCCACCATGGGGGAGGCGGCCCCCAGCCGCCGTCGCCGCCGGCGCCGGCCCGCTCCTCCGCCCGGATCTGCGCCTGAGCCCGCAGCTCGCGCTCACGCCGCCGCTCCGCCTCCGGATCCAGCGCCGCCCTCTTGTCAGCACGTCGCTCCCCCTTCGAGCCCATGGCTACGACCTCTGCGAAGGATCGATCCAGGGGAGGTGGGTGGGTGGGATGGGAGAACGAACGGGCGGAACGGCCGAAGCGCCGCCCCTCCGCAGCAGTGGCAGGAAACCCTAGTGAGCAGTCTAGGGCGCCTCGGCGGATCCACATCCACTTATGTGCTGGGCGCTCCCCCCGCGGGCCTGGGCTCCGGGCCGGGGAAACTGGCCTGGGCTGCACCGAAATAGCCCCTGTCACGGGCGCCCCTCCCTCCGCAATGGGCGTCAACTGGGCCGCGAGGCCCGAGTGGCCCGCGGCTGCAACCAGGCCCATCAGCCCAGCCTGGCCGTCTGCGCCAACCCTAGGCCAGGGATCGGGCGACACTGCCGCCACGTCCCGCACCTCTGCCGGCGCCGCCGCCCCCGCCACCGGCTCCGGCGCGGTCCCCGGGACCTTCCGGAAGGGGCCGCCGCCACCACCTCCGTCTCGGCACACCGGACCTCCCGACCTGCCAACGGCCGCGGCTGCTCCGCCACGGACCGCAGCGATGCCCTCCCCGGCCTCCCTAGCCGACGAGCACCGCGGCCACCAGGCGCGAACGCCCGGCGCCACCCCGCTCTGAGCGAGCCCCCTAGCTCCTCAGCACGGGCCACAAAATCACCAAACGACGGCAGCGCCCCGCCACCTCGCCTGTCACCACACTCGCCGTCCACCGCCTCCGAAATCTCGCTGTCACTTACCTCCGAAAGCGCCCAGAAGCGGCTCCCGCCCCATCCCAGGACCGTCGTCGCCGCCGCACCTGAAGCCGGCGACCAGGGGGGGGAGGAGGGCGCCGGCCGCCCCGACGCCCGCACCTCCGCCCAAGCCTCTGCCTCGCCGCGACCCGCGGCCCCGGCCGCCCCACCAGCCTCCGCGCCTCCTGCGTCGCCTGGACGCCTCAGAGCCGTTGGAGCCATCGACACGGACACTTGCAAGAAGGATAACAAAAGGCTGGTGCTTTGCATTACGAGTGGAATTTTCTTCACGCTGAGAGGTTGTGCTCCATCTTGGCCTACTAATCGGCCGGTCATTTCACGTCCATTTTATGCTTGACTGGAAGTCATGTGAATTTTATTATGTGACTGTTCAAAAATTCTATAGTGAGAATTTAAGTGGCTGTAACCATTTTGACTATTCCTCTTCAGAATACTTGTGTTGCCACGCACAAAAGACGTGAGTCTGTGCTGGCAATATGCATCAGCAAGTACTTATGCGAGACAATTAAGCGTACCTTTGGTGAGACCTAAACGACATCCACCTTCAGCTCTGGATAAACGCCAACAGTGTCCATGGTTGGTGGGTCGATCTCGGGTGTGCCCTTTTCTAATTGTTACTCTTTGGAATACCACTCCCTCCCTTTAGGCAGAGAATTTTGTACCTTCGGACTCCATCATGAAAGAAAAGGCTCGCCATTTTCATCACGCCCTATCTCCCACCATTTGCATAGTTGTTTTTTTGAAACCAACATCTCATATATTAATCAAAATGAGATGTTACAATCATTCGTTACAGAATTCACCACACAGTGCGGTACATCATTTACAAGAATCCCATCCGCTCTATTATTAAAGCTAAATTTCGCTAATAAATGGGACACCACATTGGCCGACCGCCTAATCTTAGCGATTTTGAGCGTAGTGATAAGCTTAGAGATACTCCAGGCTTCTTTCTTCAGGTCATGCAGAGGTGATTATCAACCCCTTCCTCTGCAATAATTGCAGCAACACTAGCATAGCCAGTCTCAATAATAATAGGAGAGTGAAGTATTATACCTATATAGAGGCCGGCAATGCCGGCTCGGAGTTCCGCCTCCTCCACGCTTTTACAACTTGCAATGTAGTTCCACGAGGAGACCCTGACTTTCCCATCAGAATCCCTTGCCACCACACCCACACTTGCCGCCTTAATGCTCTCCACGAAGCTGACATCGACATTAATCTTAATATAGCCTGAAGGTGGGGGAATCCAAATCATATGAGCATCTGAGCTAGTAGGAACACTTCTCAGTCCACTCATCAGATTTTTACCTTTATTCTCCGGGTCCTCCATCAACATGGAATGACAATTGTTGTAGGTTGCCCAATAATTATCCACAAAATTAACCGAGGCTGTGACTGATTCCTTGCCCGTACCAAAAATTAAGTCATTTCTTAAATGCCACGCTCTCCAGAAAATAAATATAATTTTATCCCGCATAGAAGGTCCCAGATGACTTAGGAGAACAAGAAACCATTCTGCGGCAGTATACCTGGACATTTCCTCCGCAGGTAAATTGCAAATGTCCCTCATGGCCGTACGAAGCGCAAAGGCCTTCGGGCATGTGACAAGGGCATGATACATATTCTCCTCCTCCATTCCACATATAGAGCATGTACTGAGAGTGGTTTGGTGGTGCATCACACGGTTTACTTGGACCACCAAACTATTGGTAGCAACCCGCCATGCAAAAATGATCTTCTGAGGAACATTGGCCTTCCAGATGGTATCCAACATATTCCTCTCCCCTGATATATCAGTACCGTGCTGCTCCTTGTCTTCTTTTGTTTCCTTCAAAGTAAGCGCAAGCTGGTACACACTCTTAAACCGAGATATCCTTGACTTCTCAGAGTGCCAAGCAACAAAATCACCATCCTCTGAAGCCGGAATAAGCAAATCAAGGATCTCCTCCGCATCGTGTGGATAAAAAAGGTGCCTAACCAAGTTCTCATCCCATTTCCTTTGTCCAGTCAGCATCAACTCCGACACCCATTTCATCCTCGTCCTATTCCTCCTTGCAGTAATTTTAAGATTAGAAGACCCTGTGATCCAATTGTCTCTCCAAATATTAATATTAGACTCTTTAGACAATCTCCAAATTACTCATGCGTCGCCTTGATCACTTTGGCCCATAAAGAATTAGTGCTAATCACCAATCTCCACGCCTGCTTAGCTAGGAGAGCTTGGTTAAATAGGCTTAGATCGTGGAACCCCATACGTCATTCACATTTCGTCCTTGTCAATTTACCCCAAGCCAGCCAATGTGTCTTTCTTCTATCCTCATCATCACCCCACCAAAAGTTCCTTATGATCTGCGACAACTCCTCACAAAGCATTGCCGGAAATTTAAAAATACCCATAGCATACACTTGGAGGGCCTATAGCATAGATTTAATCAAAGTTTCCTTCGCTATGCAGGATGCATATTTTTCTATCCAGGCTGATAAGATTTTGAGAGTTTTTTCTTTTGTAGATTGAAATTTACAAGCATTCATTCTACGTACCTTGAGGCACTGGCAGCCCAAGATATTTGTCCTCAAATCCCTCTGCCGTGATGCACAATATTACCATGGCCACTTGATCTTCCATACTACGCTTCTTCCCAAACATAATCAAACACTTATCTAGGATCAGTAACTGACCCGTTCCCCTCTCAAAGGTGGATATAACATTTGCATCATAAATGAGCTCAAGCACCCTCGCGAATTCTCACACGAAGCTCCACATTCACTACTTTGATGATTCCATGCAGGTCCTATCCGTGGAGAACACTGGTATCCTCAGTCCACCGGAGTTCAAGTTATAGACTTGACATTGGTGCTTGCATTATTTCTGAATTTATTTTAGGCTTCTGGCAACGTTCGTTCAGTGGGAGGAGACAATCCCGTCGACTACGAGGCGCCTACGGTGACTTCGTAAAATCTCAAGATGTTATGTTGGCTCAATCTCTCCGATGTGCTCATAGGGGTAGGGTGTGTGTGCTTGCGTTCATAGGGGTGTGTATGCTCGTGTATGTGAGCGACTTCGTTTGTACCGTGTTAAAAAAAAGATGATAAAGTGTCGAGATTGACATTCCAGTGCAAAGTAGTATGGCGTTGTATATCAGCATATATATATATTTCCAATATTTCTTTCATGGTGCAAAAAAGAACATAAATATTTTTTTCAGCATATATATGTTCCGCTCCACCCAGGCACATCATATGCATGATGCATCTGGATGCATTCACGGGCTCTTTAGACTCTTTCTTTCTTTTCGAGGAACACGGGCTAGTTAGATTAGAAACCCTAGCCGGCCGGGTGTGAGTCTTATTTTTCAAACCGAGCTCCAGATCCAACGAGAAATCAGCCTGGAATCGATCGATATCCAAACATGTATCAACGGCCAGCTTCTGCGCGTGCATGCAGCTAGTAGAAGAGAAACCCTAGCAGCCGCACAAGGATCGATCTTTCTTTCTCACGGACAATAACCAAACCGATCGAGCTACGTACTCCACTCCACCCAAACATGCCCGCGCCACCGCCACGGTGGGCGGAGCTCCCGTCCGAGCTGCTCGCCGTCGTCTCCTGCCGCTTGCACAATCCAGCGACTTTGTCCGCTTCCACGCCGTCTGCACCTTGTGGCGGGACTCTCTGCCCCAGACGACCGTGCTCCGCCCCGTCCTCTTCCCCTGGCTCGTTGCCCCGCCGTCAGGCCGCCGATTCTCCGTCATCAGGCCCCGCTGCGTCTTCTCCAAGACAAGCTACAACGCAGAGGTATCCTCGAGCTTCCACAAGCTCGGGTGGGTGGCGCGAGCCGATGGCACGGCTGACTGGTTCTTCAGCGCACGGGACAGGCCTAAGCTCATCGACCCTCTCACCGGAGACACCACCCCTCTGCCGCCTTTCCCGTTCGGTGATAAGCGGAAGATGGTTGAGAAGTCCCATGGCATCGTCTATGGCAATGACACCGTCTTCCTCTACAACTTCTCCAAATCTGACAACAACCACACCAACCTCCGAGCGGCTATTCTTAGTCCCGGTGATACCACATGGACAGTCGTTGAGAGAGGGTTCAGGCTGGGGAGGAACAACATAGCATTCGAAAACAATCATTGCTTTGCCGCATACCATGATGGCAAGATCTTAGCGTGCGTGGACGGGGACCATTGCAATGACATTTGGCACCTCCTAGCACCCTCGGCAGGTGGCGTCCACACCAGTGTCGTTGAGAGTGAGGACATGTGGGGTCTCGACTCTAGCCACGTCCTTGAGTCCCATGGCAAGCTGCTGCGAGTGTCCATCCTGAAGCGCGGGGTTGTGGTTTTGGGCTAAATTTTTTTAACTAATACAATTTTTTTATTAAATTACAGAAATAATACGCAGAAAATTTTTTTTACAAGAATAATACACCGTCGGCCCACTGCAGGCCGACTGAGCCCAGTCGGCCCACAGCAGGCCGATCGGCTATCAGGAGGCCGACTGCAGGCCGGGCAGCCACGCGGCGGCCTGTGGTTGGTCGCGCCACGTCGCGAGGGGGGAGGCAGCGGCCCTGTCGGCTTGCCGCTAGCCGATCGGCCACCTGGTGGCCGACAGGGTGCGGCCGACCTGACGCGCACTGGCCAGCCAGCCCGCCCTTATCCTCTCCCTCTCTCTGCATTATTTTGCCTGGCACGCGCACTGGCCTTCTCTTCTGCCCGCCCATACCCTCTCCTTCCTCCATTATTCTGCTGTGTTCTTGCTCCTCCTCTCTCTACAGAAAAATGGCACACATTTGTACACCTAAATGAGCTACATTTTCGCGATTTTGGCAACGTGAATGGGTTCAACTCATTTAGGGCAGCCAAAAGAGGTGTCGATCTACTGACGGGGTAGCTCGTGGTGGTCGTGGCGAGCATTTTGATGGAGGTGGTGGTGGTGAAGTTGGGGCAGTGTTCGTCGTTGGGGCAGTTGGGGTGGTGAGGTGGTGGTGGTGGTGGAGGTGGTGGAGGTGGTGGAGGTGGTGGTGGTGGTGGAGGTCGTTCGTCGTTCGTCGTTCGTCGTTCGTCGTTCTTCGTTCGTGGTTCTTCGTTCTTCGTTCGCACGCACGCTTCAAGGGTATATTTCAGCCCTCATTTTATTTTTCGTAGGTGCTCCGGGAGTATACGTAAATATTGTTATTTGCCGCGGTAGTAAACGTAAATATTTTTGTGCGATTATTGTTTTTTGGCCCGGTAGTATACGGAAATATTGTTATTTGCCCCGGTAGTATACGTAAATATTATTCGTTCGCACGCACGCTTCGTTCGATGTGAAAATAAATTTGTGTACGATTATTGTTATTTGCCCCGGTAGTATACGTAAATATTTGTAGTTGCTACGGCAAATATTCGTAATATAGTTGTAGGTGTGTGAATTGTATTAGTTGTTAGTGGGATAATAAGTTGTTGCTTAATACTTGACACGTACACAGGTGCGGGATAAAAAGTTGGAAACATGAATAAAAAGTTGGAAAGAAGAGACAATTTTTTTTTTGAAGAGTTGGGGTCGGCATGTGCATAGCATGTTAGTTTGACGAAAATTTAATAAGCAAGCAAAAAATAGGAAAAGTAGAACTACATGTTAAAAAACGTTTCAGTCCGTACCCGATGCGAATATGAAGCGGATTACCCGCTAACCTTTATTATGCATATTTTCTAAAGTTTAACCCATAACAAGCAATGCCACACTGTTTTTTTTAAATGGCCACGCTGTAGTTTAACAAAAAAACTTCTTAGCAAGGAAGAATTTTACATGATCGTAGAAATAAGACGCATGCCTTTTTCTAAATTATTTTAACATAGATTAAAATAAAAAATACATCAACATGGCCATATAATTCAAATAAACTGAATTATCAACATGACCTATTTATTATTAGTAAACATGGGCCTATTTATTATATTATTTACTATGGTCCTGGTAATATATATATAGTCATGTCTAATACTTGTATTTCTATGTTGAAAAAAAATAGGTGAGTCAAGATGTCCGATGTAGTGAAGTTGAGATTTTACTATGGTCCTGGTACTGTCCAAACAAATGAGTTGGGAGCAGATCTGAGTGAATTTACTCACATAGAGGTTGCAATCAGCGCACCACAAACATGGTCTGTTAGTCAGTTGAAAGAATGGATTGCGGCAAGTTTAGGTCTTGATACTGAAACACACACCGTCGGTGTTCATGCATTGTGGACACGGTCAAGTTCAAAAATTTACTTTTATTTGAGGCCAATAGAGGGAGACTCCGATTGGGTGCGGTGGTTACAAGGTTGTGAACGAAGGGGATGCAATCCTGTTGCTTTAGTGCTTCCCGTCGTGAAGGAGGTCACTGCACATGAAGGGGAGGGTGGCTACGAAGGACAGAGCAGTCATGTAGAAGGAGGAAATGCTTATGGTTACGACCAAGGACAGAGCAGTCAGGTAGAAGGAGGAAATGCTTATGGTTATGAACCAGGGCAGAGTAGTCAGGTAGAAGGAGGAAATGCCGATGGTGATTACAATGGCGAGGTGGACGCTGACGAGGTAGATGGGCACATGCAGAACCAGATGGAAGAAGAAGACACCGATGTTGAAAGGGGTCATGCCGATGATTCTGACGAGTCAGATGAAGAAGAAAATGCAGAGGAGGTCCCGAATCCTGCATGGTGGAATCATGACTTATCATCTGCAATGACCGTGAATGATGGACATGATTCAGCCTGGCAATATCACCAGAACAATATTGCGACGGGTGCTATGTATCCGAACAAGCAAGCCCTGAAGGATGCAATAATTAATTGGGCAATGTCCACGCAAAGGGTTTTCAAAGCTGAGGTGTCCAGTCAGAAATTCCTCACAATGCTATGCAAGAATGCAGATTGTCCCGCAAGGGTGCACGGCTTTCTCCCTAAGTATGGCACAAGTTGGGTGATAAGTGACTTAGTTA
This sequence comes from Triticum aestivum, assembly GCF_018294505.1. Taxonomy (NCBI): domain Eukaryota; kingdom Viridiplantae; phylum Streptophyta; class Magnoliopsida; order Poales; family Poaceae; genus Triticum; species Triticum aestivum. Next base: position 485,500,130 of record NC_057811.1, read on the forward strand.
ATCACACTTGTCTTATTCCCTGCATCCCTCAAGATCATGCCAACCTTTCATCCACGCTTATTGCTCGACTGTTTTACGATGAGATAGTGCAAGGCAAAGCTATGGAAGTGAAGGCAGTGCAGACAAAAGTGTTCGCCAGGTTGAAGTACAGAATTTCTTATGGCAAGGCTTGGAGGGCTAAGCATGCAGCGCTTGAGAGGAGATTTGGTTCTTATTTTGATGCATATGACTCTGTTGTCCACCTCCTCCACACCCTGCAGCAGCGGAATCCAGGCACCTATATCGATATCCAAGACATGTTCATGCCAGAGTTCCCAACTGTGAGGGTTTTGCATCGTCTCTTCTTCTCTTTCGGTGTATGCATCGAAGCTTTCAGGCATTGCCGACCGGTGATATGTGTTGACGGTACTTTTCTCACAGGCAAGTACAAGGGTCAGATACTGACAGCCATAGGTCAAGACGGCCAAAATCAAGTCGTCCCACTGGCATTTGCTTTTGTGGAGAGTGAGAACATTGAAAGTTGGACATGGTTCTTCAGGCAGTTGAAAATATCAGTTGTCAAGGAGAAGCCGAATGTGTGCATCCTTCATGACAGGCATGCAGGTATACTCAGTGCGATAAGGACACTGACAAACCCAGGCCCTGAGGAACAAGTTCCATGGCAGGACTTGCAGAGCCGTTGGTGCATGCGCCATCTCGGGGCTAATTTCTTCTCGCAGTTTAGAAATAAGAACCTGATGAATCTGTTCAAAAAACTCTGCAAGCAGAACCAGTTATGGAAGTACAATTTGATACGCGACAGACTTAATGTGTGCACGCAGAGACACGTGAGGGACAGGAAAGCTGCAAGAGATGCAGCGGTGAGGGCACATGTTGAAGCAGTAGCTGCACAGTTGGCAACAGGAACAGCGGCCGTGGAGGAGGAGGCTGTTGGGCTATGTGACCTGCCAGGCTTTGACCCACCTGGTACTAGGAGAAGGCTCGGGAGGTCGATTAAAACCTTCGAGCAGTGGGTAGAGCATGAGCCTCTGGAGAGGTGGTCTTTGCTACATGACACACATAGAGCAAGGTACGGTGTCATGACAATGAACCTCGCGGAAACATACAACTTTGTCCTCAGAGGAAACCGGGCATTGCCACTTACAGCCATCGTTGAGGGTATTTTCTATGGCACCGTCAAGTATTTCAGAGACAGACGTCAAATAGCAGAGCAGCATATCTTGAACAACCCAAATACACGGTACTGTGAAAGAGTCACGAAGTACATGGACAACAAGATGCAAAAAGCTAGGTCACACACTGTAGTCGCCATCGGTAATCAAGAAAGAAGGTTTGAGGTCCGCTTAGCCAACAACAAATTCGGATGTGCAAATGAGTTGAGGACGCATGAGGTGAAAATTGGCAATGAAGCCTGGCCAACGTGTGAGTGCACATGCAATAAACCGAAATTGCTTCACCTACCTTGCTCACATGTACTTGCTGCTTGCGGGCAGCTTGGAATGGACGCAATATCGTTTGTGTCTCCATATTTTCTGAAAGAGGCTGTCCTCGATACCTGGACAGGTGAACTGATGGGTTTTCGATCAATGGGTAATTTCAACAGCGTCAACCCCGCCGATAGGCGTTACATTCCAAACCCAGAGCATATGCGTACAAGTAGAGGCAGACGGCAGTGTCAGCGCATCCGAAATGATATGGATGAATCTGAAGCAGGAGGTCCGACTAGGCAATGCATTCTATGCAATGAATTTGGCCATAGGGACACTAATTGTCCCACTTTCGTCACTGGGCGTGGACGAGGCAACCGGGGAAGAAGAGGAGGTAGAGGTAGTAGAGGAGTAAGGGCGAGAGGAAGAAGCTAAGCTAGCACTAATTTGTTCTGAATTTATATTAAGTGTGCTGTGGCACTTTGTTCTGAAATTTGTATTAAGTGTGGCACTATGTTCTGAATTTTTATTAAGTGTGACACTATGTTCTGAATTTGTATTAAGTGTGACACTATGTTCTGAATTTTTATTAAGTGTGGCACTTTGTTCTGAATTTGTATTAAGTGTGACACTATGTTCTGAATTTTTATTAAGTGTGGCACTATGTTCTGAATTTTTATTAAGTGTGGCACTATGTTATGAATTTTTATTAAGTGTGGCACTTTGTTCTGAATTTTGTAAGTGCAGGAATGTCGGGATTGTGGTTGCTGAATGGGGACATTGATAAGGGTCATCGTGGTGCGATATGGTATGAGCGCAAGCTTGAGCCTCTCGTCACTCGCACTCCTAAGGAAAACTGGAAGATACACTCAGGATGGCTTCAGCGGTACGTGCTTTATTAATTTGCACACTGACATGCATATTAATGGTTGAAATGGGAGACAGTAACTGAAAAGTTCTCAGCGGTACGTGCTTTATTAATTTGCACACTGACATGCATATTAATGGTTGAAATGGGAGACAGTAACTGAAAAGTTCTCTGATGAAGGTTGAAATGGGCCGGCCTTTTACCTTTCGCGCGTCTGGTTGAGTCTATCCCGGGTGAGAAACGCGTCGCCATCGATGGGTCTTTGCTGAGCTGCTTAGTGGACCGTTGGAGGCCAGAGACCCACACGTTTCACTTCAGATGGGGAGAGATGGCTCCTACTCTGGAGGATGTGTCACTTTTGCTCGGACTACCGTTGGCAGGTCATGCCGTAGGTCCGTTGGACGCACCGGCTGGTTGGGAGCGAGCTCTTACAGAATGTTTTCACGGTGTTTTTTCGGATGCTCCCGATCCGGTATGGGAGCATCACGGACCTAAGTATGAGTGGTTGCTAAATTTCCGGGTAATTTCCCCTACCTATTCTCTTCAAGTTATCGCGCATAAAGTTTTACAGAAAATAATTGCGGCTTACTAAAACTTTCTCTTCGCTTAATGCAGATCCAGAACTTCCGGGCGCCCTTGACTGCGGAACAGATCACTCGGAGCCTCGAGGCCTACTTACTGTGGCTTTTCGGCAAGGTGATGTTCACGGAGAACCATGTCACCACTATTAGCGCCCTCTACATCCCTATGGCACTCGAGATAGCGAGCGCTCAGACGGCGGATCAGATCAGACAGAGGAGTTGGGGTTCGGCGCTGTTAGCGGCAACATACCGAGGTATGTGCAACGGTTGCCAGCTTACATCGAGAAAGCTAGCCCTTCTTGGATGCCCTCTATTCCTACAGCTGTGGTCGTGGGAGAGGTTCTCTATAGGGCGACCAGATGTACGGGTTCATGAGCCTATAGCCGCCATGTTTGATGTTGACGGCATCGACATGCCTACTTTCGGTCTGTGTTGGACTCGTCGCAAGGTATGCACCGTGTTGTAGTTTAATGCAACTTCTTCTGCACAAGAGATCGATCGATGCTAGCGGCTACTAACTTTTATTCTCTGCAGAGACGCTTTGCTAGTGATCAGACCAGGAAGGCGTACACAGCATTGAACGAGCAGTTCGATGCGTACACCGGGGTCATCTGGCAGCCCTACACGGAAGCAGCCATACAAGCGAGATACCCTGCTGGTATGTCTGTGCTATGCACAAGGGACCGAGATTATTGGATGACAAAATCGAAGATCATCTTCGATGTCTTCGTCGAGGAGATGGCACAACAGAGGGTTATGAGGCAATTTGGTCTTCTGCAGATGGAGCTACCTCCCCCTATAGAGAACCCGGTGCCAGCACACATCCATAGGTATTAACCAGTTTTTCAATGTTGCATTTTCTTTCATAGTACTCCATTCGAAGCTTTAGGTAATTGTTGAACACACACCATAATTTTAGGACGACAAGGAAGGGCATGAACAGGACAACTGCTGACTGGCTAGTTAGACTAGGGCCGTATGTTATAGAATGGGAGACAGCAAACACAAATCTATGGCACGAGAATCACAATTTCGATCTCGATGAATTCAATCTCTATTTGCGGCGCTACATGACCGGAACACGGTTACGCATTGTTGAGTACTCCCACCCAGAGGAGTTACCGGATCCTACTCCGTCGGATATGTACCCGAGCTATGATACTTCGGGCTCTAGGCAGTACGCGGTAAGATATTTTTTCTTTACGTAATGTTGTCAAATACTTTGACGTGCAAGAGACAGACATTATTAATCGTCATGGAAATTTGCAGGTTACCTTGACACGCGAACTGTACGACGACGTGACCACGTTTGGACGATCACTATCGTCTGGACCTCTTCTTCAACATCGTCCAGTGGTACAGTCCTTCTTGGAAAGAATTCAGAATAAGATACGGACGGTGTACGAGGCTATCACGTGCACCCGAAGAACCGATGTTGTTCAGCACGAGCAGGAGCAGCCGCGTCACTCCATGCAACGACATCAACCACGTCCACGCCTAGCACAGCAGCCGACAACCAGGCCACCCCGTCCTGACCAACCTGGCAGTTCTACGTGGCACCCGCAGCACTTTGGTCCCACGTCGAGCTTCGTGTTTTCTCCACAGCCACAGCAACACGGTCCCTCGTCGAGCTTCGTGTTTTCTCCACAGCCACAGCAGCACGGTCCCTCGTCCAGTTTCGTGTTTCAGCCAGAGCAGACGTCACACCCAGCAGGTATGTGTCTTCATATTTATTGTTTGCAATATTAATTGACGCGACCTCATTCTTCATGATGAACCGTTCCATCGCGTAGGGGCCTATGGATATCAGGCGTCTATGTCGGCATCACATGATACGTGGGGGAGTGATCAACATCCCGAGGACAACATACAGGCTCAGATGTCGCAGCACACCCAGTGGATGAACATGTTTTCGACTCCTCCACCAGGCCCCACACAGGATACACAGCATGACCAGGGAGAGTCTGAGATTCCTCCTCGTCACGTTAGGGCACCCGACAGGTTGGGATGGTCCCCGATTCCAGATCCGCCTCCCCGCCAGGCCAGACGTCGTCACTGACGCTTCTATGTATCTGTATCAGTAGAGACATTACCATCTATTTCTGTGTAAGACTTATGTCTATTCTATGTATGAGACAAATGACTATGTACTTATGTACGAGACATATGCCTACTCTATTTTAGTACTCTGTTATCGGAACTACAAGATCATATGTAGATAGAACACAATATTCATACAACGAGACATTGCAAGCAAATAGATAGAACTACATCTAAATTAAATGGTACGTAACTGAACTCACAACATACAGCCTAAAAACTACATGAAGTCATCATCGTCATATGTTCGCGCCATATGTTCCCGCCATATGTTCCCGCCAACTTTTTCCCGCCACCCGTTTCCCTCCTCCCATTTCCCGCCAACCCTTTCCCGCCATATCGCAGTCGTTCTTTCCCGCCATTTTCTTCTCTCTACCTATAAAACCCCCTTCAGACGGAGCTGCATAAGCATTGCAGTGTGCTGGTGGTGAAATTGGAGCACTGTGGTGGAGAAGAAGCTGTTGTTCGTCGTTCTTCGTTGGAGCCGGAGCACCGGCAGTTTGGTGGCCGCCGTTCGTCCTTCATCCTTCGCACGCTTCAAAGGTATATTTAAGCCCACATTTTATTTTTCGTAGGTGCTCCGGTAGTTTTTGTTAATATATTTAGATGTCAACTAATTAATCTGTCAATATTTGTAGTTGCTACGGTAAATATTCGTAATATAATTATAGGAGGGTGAATTGTATTAGTTGCTCCGTTAATATTCTGTAATATATAGCGATTTGTGTGTTGCAGATGGCTGAGAGTACTCAGTGGGTGCTCAGCCCTATTGTTCATGTCCAAGGCTTGTCTCCAAGTGTTGTGCAAGTTAGTGAAGTGGACCTCACTTTTGATTGGTTGAAGACTAAAATCATGTTGAAGCAAGGGTTGAAGGAAGACGATTTTGTGTACTACGTTAGCAGGAAGCATTCAGATGGCCCTGGGGAAAGAAAATTGATTGACATAACTGATGATGGCAAGATTCAAGAAATGCTGAGCGAATGGGAATGGAAAAGGGTTGTTCAGTTGCATTGCTACAGGAAACCGAGTTATATGTGATGCATTTGTCATTCGAGATCCGCCTCCCCGCCAGGCCAGACGTCGTCATTGCCGCTCCTATGTATCAGTAGAGACATTACCATCTATTTCTGTGTGAGACTTATGTCTATTCTATGTATGAGACAAATGACTATGTACTTATGTACGAGACATATGCCTACTCTACAAGATCATATTTAGATAGAACATAATATTCATACAACGAGACATTACAAACAACTAGATAGAACTACATCCAAATTAAATGGCACGTAACTGAACTCACAACATACAGCATAAAAACTACATGAAGTCATCATCGTCATCCTCGATCGATGCAGAACTCTTGCCCTTCGACGATGTCTTGCCCTTCGACGATGCAGAAACCTTGCCCTTCGATGATGAAGAACTCTTGCCCTTCGATGATGCAGAAACCTTGCCCTTCGATGATGAAGAACTCTTGCCCTTCGACGATGCAGAACCCGAAAGCGGCGGCATGAAGATATCATCTTCGTCCTCGCTCTCCTCAGTCCATAAACATGGATTATTTGCTGCAATCCTTCTGAAAGTTTCACTCTTCGGCACCACTACCTTCTTCCACCTGTCATGCAACCTAAGAAGTTCTTTACGTACCTCCTCATAGGTCCTTTCAGGCCACCCAGAACTACGTAATTGGTGAGCCAACTCATTCATTATGGTGTCACTACCGGTGAGTTCGTCCCATGGAACTATCCTATTATCCATCCTGAAATCGGTAGCTAGCCTCAGAAGAGTCCTGCTCATCCCAGGGTGAAAACTACGATCGAAAGGATAATGGGACATCTCAACTACACTACACTGCAATGCTTATCCAGCTCCGTCTGAAGGGGGTTTTATAGATAGAGACGAGAAAATGGCGAGAAAGAACGACTGCGGTATGGCGGGAAAGGTTGGCGGGAAATGGGAGGAGGTAAACGGGTGGCGGGAAATTGGTTGGCGGGAAATGGGTGGCGGGAAATGGATGGCGGGAAATGGATGGCGGGAAATGGGTGGCGGAAAATGGGTGGCGGGAAAAGCGCAGTTTGGAAATGTCGATAACTTTCAAAACAAATGTTCATCACAATGGAAAAAGTTTCCCGCCTTTCAAAAAATGCATGCAATTTTTTTGGAAAATATGATAAGAAATGGTTCCTGCCACTAAATGAATGTACGTCACCTTTGTTCGAAATATTCTCGTGTTTCCAAAAAATATCCATGACATTCTACAAAATGGTACTCCCTTCATCCCATAATATAAGATGATATTACAATCAATATACTCACATATCACGTGGGTTAACAAATGTTTAGATGGATCATGACATTTTAAGAAAATATTCGCGTGTTTCTAAAAAAAGTTTGTGAAAATTTCAGAAAAGCATTTTAAAAAATGTTGTGTGGTTTAAAAAAATGGTATTTCCATTAATAATGTATTTGAATAAATGTTACCATGTATTCATAACGTGTTAAAATATATACTTTTAAAAAATATTCGCCTGCATTATTAAAAGTGGGCATGCACAAGTCGGCCCACAGCAGGCCGACAGAGCCCACTCGGCCCACTACAGGCCTATCGGTGTACTGGTGGCCGACTGGACCCTGTCGGCCAACTGCAGGCCGACTCGGCTTGAATCTGGTGGCCGACAGCCCAATCGGCCAGCAGCAAACTGATGGGCCACCAGTCGGCCTGCTGTGGGCCGACTGGGCTCTGTCGGCCTGCAGTACGCCGATGGTGTATTATTTTTGAAAAATCTTTTTTTGGCGTATTATTTCTGTAATTTTTTTTAAAAATGTATTATTTAAAAAAAATTAGCTGGTTTTGGTGCATGCGCTAGAAGAAGAGGTGGGCACACACAGCAGACGAATGGTGCGGTGGGCGAGGAAGGACGGCCTGAGCTTCGCCGACCGTGCCATGTTTCTAGGGTTCCCAAGCAGCTTCGCGGTGGATGCCGCGAGGTTCCATGGCGTGGAGGACGACGTGATCGGCGGGTGTGTTTACTTCTTCCAGCGATGTTCCGCCCAGTCGACGCTCGGTGTGTTCAGGCACAACCTTATCGACGGCAAAACCAAGTTCATGGAGTACCTGCCATCCAAATGGAGCGACCGTAAAAACGGCGCTGGTATGTGGCTCGTTCCCCAGCCTGCCATTGCTCCAGTCCAGGTATATATCGCACAAGCTCTTGCCATCGTTCAATTTGAAGCCCCCAACCTTGTTGTGCGATCGCGTCACTAGTATTGGGTTGATCACTGGTGTAAAACGTAGGTTTTGGGGGAACTGGTTCAACCCTCAAAGGGGTGGCCTATCACGTATATATAATGATGACATACAAGTCCAATACCAATAAGGTATGGTTTACACAGTAGGGCTACAATACGAAGTCTAACACCCTCCCTCAATCTCAACTCACTCCTGAAGTATCTAGGAGGTTGATATTGCGCCTACAGACCTCAAACATGGGAGAAGGTAGAGGCTTGGTGAAGATGTCCGCAAGTTGATCTTTTGAAGAGATAAACCTGACTTCTAGTAACTTCTGTGCAACACGTTCCCTCACAAAATGATAGTCAATCTTAATGTGTTTAGTCCGTGCATGGAACACCGGGTTTGACGACAGAAACGTAGCACCGATGTTGTCACACCAAAGGATCGAAGGATGTGGCTGAGCAACTCTTTGCTCTCAAAGTAGGGACTCAATCCATATAAGTTCAGCAGTTGCATTGGCAACCGACTTGTACTCAGCTTCTGTGCTGCTGCGGGAAACAGTGGCTTGCTTGCGTGCACTCCAGACGATCAGATTAGGACCCAAGAACACAACATGTCCCCCCGTGGATCGCCTGTCATCTGGACACCCAGCCCAATCAGCATCAGAGAATGCAGAAAGAACTCTGGAGGAACTGGGGCGCAGGTGAAGACCAAAGGAGACAGTGAGACGCACATAACGCAGTATGCGCTTCACAGCAGACCAGTGTACATCACTTGGAGCATGAAGATACCGGCACACCCTGTTAACGGCAAAGGAGAGATCAGGACGCGTGATCGTCAGATACTGCAGGCCTCCAACAATACTCCTGTACTCAGTAGCATCCTCAGGAGAGAGAAGAGCACCATCAGCAGCAGAAAGGGTGTCAGTGGAGGACATGGGCGTAGGCGATGGCTTGCACTTGAGCATACCAGCACGGCGCAAGAGATCAAGAGAGTTCTTCTTCTGGGTGAGAGCCAAACTGCCACGAGACTGATGAGCGACCTCAATACCCAGGAAGAAATGAAGCTGTCCCAAATCCTTAACTGCAAAATCACGACCAAGTGCAGTCACAAGAGCATCAGCAGCCGTCGGAGATGAGCTCACGAGGACAATATCATCCACATACACAAGGAGGTAGATGGTCACACTCGGTCGCTGAAACAAGAACAGTGAAGTATCAACCGTCGAAGGAATGAACCCATGAGTGCGTAGAGCTGAAGCCAGGCTAGCATGCCAGGCACGGGGAGCCTGCTTTAGTGTATATATTGGCTTCGTCAGATGACAGAGATGATGAGGCTGAATGTGATCAACAAATCCAGGTGGCTGCCGCATGTAAACCTCTTCTTCAAGCAATCCATGAAGAAAAGCGTTCTGCACATCAAGCTGGCGGAGAGACCATCCGCGAGAAACTGCCAGAGACAGAAGAAGTCGAATAGTGGTAGGCTTGACAACTGGGCTGAATGTATCCTCATAGTCCAGGCCCTGACGTTGTTTAAAGCCCTTAGCCACGAGGCGCGCTTTGTAGCGCTCAATGGAACCATCTGCATGTTTCTTCACCTTGAACACCCACTTCGAATCAATGATGTTGACGTGAGACGGAGGGGGAACAAGTGTCCAGGTCTTATTCTTCATAAGAGCATGATAATCTTGTTCCATAGCAGCCCTCCAATGTGGAATACTCATAGCGGCTTGATAACTGCGTGGTTCGGTGGTTGGATCATCCACAGCATGAGCCAGGCAAGCAGCAAGATAGGTGACCGTGCCATCGGTGCGCTCCTTGGGACGAACAATGCCACTGCGGCTGCGAGTGTGTGGACGCCGCGGGGAAGCAAACACCGGGGCCGGCGGGATGTCTGGAACAGGTGAGACTGGTCCACGGGACTCCGGCGAAGAAGGACCGGGTGATGTCGGGTCGGGCGACGGCGGACCAGGCGACAGCAGGCCAGGCGACGTAGGCCCCGGCGGCGTGTGAGCCACTGCAGACCCGGGCGAAGTAGGCACCAAGGACGCCCGCGCGGATGGCGAGGGCGACGATGGAGGGGAGTTCGGGCGAGGAGGTGGTGTTGAGGATATAACCATTAGAGTCACCCGCCCAGGAGGGGCCGGGTTACTCATAATGGTCATCACGCGAAGCCCAGTACCAAACTTGAAGACGGCGGATCAAAGATGGGCTTAAGACCCGGAGATGGCTTAAGGCCCGTAGAGATAAACCGCCGTTATGGCAAGGCTTGTAGTGTAAGGCAAGAATAGTTAAGAGTCCGAGCCGGACACCGTTATGAGCCGGCCGGGACTCTGAGAACCGCTGGGCGTCAACCTCTCTATATAAGGGGACGACCCGGCGGCGGTTTAGGGACAAGTAAGACCAAATCGATAACCAGGCAGGACGGTTTAGCTACTGATCGTCGAAACCTTAATCAATACCACCTCAACTGGACGTAGGGGGCCGAACCAGTATAACCCTCGTGTTCCTTGTCCCGTTTAACCCCTTTAAGCTTCCTAGTTGCGATGGCTCCACGACTAAGTCCTTCCACGAGGACATCTGCCGTGACAATTCCACGACAGTTGGCGCCCACCGTGGGGCAGGCGCACGGTGGATTTGAGTTCTTGAAGGGCAGCTTCGAAGGGCTCAAGGGATACGCTGTGGGCCGGATGACCAAGAGTCGTCGCGGCAAGCTCTACATCGACGATGCAAGCTGGGGCCCCGACGCCGGCTCAATCGAGTATGGGTACCGGGTCCCCTTCGGCGGAATCCGTGTCTTCATTGGCAAGATTGGTGAGCCGGGCCCTGAGCCGGACCTCTGCGCCGATCTCATCGAGACGGCTCAGCGTGCGCGACCCGCCCGGGCTCTACCTGCCTTGAAGCATGCTTTCGTGGGATGTGTCCATGGAGGACTCTCTGAAGGGTCGGGATCTGGTGATGAGATGGCCGCCGGCTCTGACGGCGAGTCGGCTACGGATGAGTCAAACTCGTTGTATCAACTTCAAGATGGCAGGCTCAGGGGTTGTTCCGATGGCGACAGCATTCCGGACTCCTTTGAGCCGCCGAGCCGGGTTGGAATCTTCATGGCCGGCGCACAACCTGTTCAAAACCCCACCGCCGGGTCAGGAAGCCCTGTGCCCTCGCCGGCTCAGGTACTGATGGGTCTCACAGACAAGATGACGACCCTGTTGACCGCTACGGTTGCCCTGCCGGATCAAGCTCAGCATGACGCGGAGGTGGCACAGTTGAAGTTGGATCTAGTAAAAGCCAAGGAGGATCTGGCGGCGGAAGGGGTCAGGATGGCTGCAGAGAGGGCGGCTCTCGATGCCCAGACTCACCTGCTTCAGGCACAGTCGTTCCGGCTCACTATGGATCAAAACGCGTCCAATGAGGTCATGAGAAGGAGGCATCAAAAGGCCCAATCTCGACTCCCTCCGGTTTACGATCCTCGAAACCTCTTCAACACGCCTGGTGCAGGGCCTAGTAACCCGCCAGAGGTCATAGCACCCGGGGTTGGAACGCCAATTCAACCCCAAGTGATGGGGCCTCCCCGGGTGAACCCTGCCCCGCCTCAGTACGTGCCAATACCACCGGGTCATTATGCCAACCCGTTGGAAAACGGTCGCCGCCGCGGCGCGGCTGGCGGCTCTCCCAATCGAGGGTGACTCTCCAATGGCGGTTGAAACCCGCCGGGTCAGAGAACTCCTTCAGACGGCTCTGGCGCAGCAAGAGGCATATTCTTATAGCCGGGACAGGATTCATTCAACCCCTCGTCCAGGCCGGAGCCCGAGTTATAGCAGACACATGGTCTCAGCGACCGGCTCAAGCAATGTCCGACGCCATGACTTGCCTCCTGGCCACGGTCCGGCTCATAACGGAGCCTGTCACGCGGTAGACCAAGACAGAGTATGGCAAGAGGCGGAGCAGGTGCCTCAGTTGACGGCTTACCAGCCGCCCCCGGCTTATCCGACGGCTTCTGTCGATGTGGGCATACCTACGAGGACCGGAGGTGTCCCTTGTCTGGTGCCAGCTCTCCGTAGTGAACGTCTGCCCAAAGACTTCAAAGGGCCTAGGAAGGTGCCTAATTACACGGCTGACTTGCAACCCGGAGCATGGATCGAGAGTTATGAGATGGCTATGGAATTGCTGGAGGTCAGTGAGGCGGCAATGGCCAAGTACTTCACCATGATGTTAGATGGGACTGCCCGCACTTGGTTGAAAGGGTTGCCACCGAATTCTATCGGGTCTTGGGCTGAGTTAAAAGCCCGGTTCATCCAAAACTTCAAAGATACCTGTAGGCAGTCTATGTCCATAGTGGATTTGACTAACTGTAAACAGCAAGAAGGCGAGTCTACAACTCATTGGGTCCGCCGGGTCAAAGAGATAATACATTCATCTGACAAGATGGGTGCCGGCTCTGCAGTCTTAATGTTGGAGCAGAATTTTCGTTTCATGCCCCTGAAGATGAAACTCGGGCGGCTCAAGCGCGATTGCAATGATATGGGTACGCTGATGGCAGCTCTCGTCAAGTACGCCGACTCTGATAGTACCAAGGACCCCGCGTCGGATGATGAAAGGACATGGAAGGGAAGGAAGAACGGCAATGGCAAGGGTCCTCAGCATAACCCGGTGAACCAAGGAGGTAGCAAGCGTAAGGCCGATGGCAGCATAGAGTTTGTGGCTAACGCCAGCTCACAGGGTAACAATCAGCGACATACGGGGAGGCCACCTCCCCGAGCCGGCGGGTCATGCCCGACGCTTGAGCAGTTGTTGAATGAGCCTTGTCCAAGGCATGGCTCTATGGAGAAGCCAGCTACTCATCTGTGGAAAGATTGCGCAATCATGAAAGCCTTTAAGAATTCCAATGACTTTAATGGCAACAATGGCTCGGAAGGCTCAGGCGCCGGCAGCTTTCATGGCCCGGGCGGCGGCTCAAATTCCAATCCTCAGAATGTTCAAGGGGGCTTTAATCAGCAGTCTGGCCAGGGTCATCATCAGCAGCAGGGGGATACCAGACCAATCCAAAGCAGCTCAATGGTGGACAGTATCATGTGTTCACCACCAGTTTGTGCAAGCGAGATCAGAAGCTTCATAAGAGGGCTGTAAATGCTGTTGAGCCGGCGGTTCCACGCTATTTAAGATGGTCTGAGCAGCCTATTGTGTGGAGTAGGGAGGATCACCCTCCCCGGGTTGATAATCCGGGTCACCTGGCCCTGGTGGTGGCTCCTCAGATGGGGGGATATAAGTTCACTAAGGTGCTCATGGATGGAGGCAGCAGCATCAACATCCTCTATTATGAGACTTTCCGTCGTATGGGGCTGATTGATAAGAACCTCAGCCAGTCCAATACTGTTTTCCATGGTGTGGTGCCTGGTAAGTCGGCATATCCAGTGGGTAAGATCGAGCTGGAAGTGGCCTTTGGAGATGAGTACAAATACAGAGCGGAAAAATTGACCTTTGAGGTGGTCAAGATAAGAAGTCCGTATCATGCTATATTTGGGCGGCCGGCTTACGCCAAGTTCATGGCACGGCCGTGTTACGTGTATTTACAGCTCAAGATGCCGGGTCACAATGGGACCATTACGGTTCATGGCAGCCGAAAGATAGCCTTGGAGTGTGAGGAAGGTGACGCGGCTTATGCAGAATCTGTTTGTGCAACAGAGGAGTTGAAGTTTTACAAGGACAATGTTGACCCAACAGATATGACATCTCTGAAAAAGCCGACCACGGAGCATGAGCCGGCAATGAAATTTAAGTCAGCTGATGAGACTAAACTTGTTGATTTCGTTCCAGGTGACTCATCTCAGCAGTTTAGCATCAGTGCCAATCTGGATCCAAAATAGGAAAGCGCGCTCATCGAGTTCATCCGTGAGAATAGGGACATTTTTGCATGGAAACCTTCTGACATGCCAGGTGTACCTAGAGAACTCGCTGAGCACACTCTCAATATTGATCCGAAATTTAAGCCGGTCAGGCAATTCCTTCGGCGGTTTAATGAGGAGAGGCGGAAAGCCATTGGTGAGGAGGTGGCCCGGCTCTTGGCGGCCGGGTTTATTGTCGAAGTCTTTCATCCAGAATGGTTAGCTAACCCGGTGCTCGTGCTCAAGAAGAATGGCACCTGGCGGATGTGTGTGGACTACACGGACTTAAACAAGGCGTGTCCGGCTGATCCTTTTGCTCTCCCCCGTATTGATCGAATCATTGATGCTACGGCGGGTTGTGAGCGTTTAAGTTTTTTGGATGCTTATTCTGGATACCATCAGATTAAAATGGCAGTTAAGGACCAGGAGAAGACGGCGTTCATCACTCCCTTTGGAGCCTTCTGTTATGTGTCTATGCCTTTTGGACTCAAGAGTGCACAGGCGACTTATCAGCGTTGTGTGCAAAATTGTCTTCATAACCAGATTGGGCGCAATGTTCATGCCTATGTGGATGATATCGTGGTTAAGTCCAGGGAGAAGGAGACCCTGGTCGATGACCTTAGAGAAACCTTTGATAATCTCCGGGTTTACAAGATGATGCTTAACCCGGCCAAGTGTGTTTTTGGTGTTCCCGCAGGCAAGCTCTTGGGTTTCCTGGTTTCTAACAGAGGCATTGAAGCTAACCCGGAAAAGATAAAGGCAATCACCTCTCTGGCTAAGCCGGCGTGCATCAACGACGTCCAGCGTCTGGCAGGCCGCATCGCTGCTTTGAGCCGGTTTATCAGCCGTTTGGGTGAAAAGGCCATGCCACTGTACCAGTTGATGAAGAAAACAGATGACTTTGTGTGGAATGATGCTGCTAATGCTGCTTTTGAAGATTTGAAGAGACAGCTGGCTGAGCCCCCAGTTCTTGCTGCTCCGGTTGACAAAGAGCCCTTATTGCTGTATGTAGCCACTAACACACGAGCCGTCAGTGTGGCTGTGGTGGTGGAGCGCAAGGAAGAGGGTAAGGAGTATCCAGTTCAGCGGCCGGTTTACTACGTCAGTGAAGTGCTCATTGAGTCCAAGCAACGGTATCCACACTGGCAGAAGCTTGTTTATGGGGTATTCATGGCAAGCCGGAAGCTCAAGCATTGCTTCCAGGGTCACCCTATCACTGTGGTTAGTTCTGCTCCCCTAGGAGATATCATCCAAAATAGAGAAGCCACCGGGAGAGTGGCTAAGTGGGCTATAGAACTTGGGCCTCATGGTCTGAAATACGTGCCACGCACTGCTGTCAAATCTCAAGCATTGGTGGATTTTATCAATGATTGGACAGAGCTGCAGGCGCCTGAAGAGAAACCCGATAATACATATTGGACCATACACTTCGACGGATCTAGGCAATTGGAGGGCTCGGGGGCTGGAGTTGTATTAGCTTCCCCTCGAGGTGACAAGTTTTGCTATGTGCTACGGTTGATGTTTCCCTGTACTAACAATGCAGCTGAGTACGAGGCCTTGCTCCATGGTCTTCGGATGGCTAAGGAGATGAGCTTGAGCCGGGTAAGGTGCTTTGGCGACTCAGATTTAGTGGCCCAACAAGTGTCAGGCAAGTGGGATTCCAAGGACCCTCTCATGGCGGCTTATCGCCGCGAAGTTGATGCCATTGCTGGACACTTTCAGGGTTACCAAGTAGAGCACATCGATCGCAGGAAGAACGAGGCGGCTGATGCATTAAGCCGGCTGGGCTCTCAGCGAAAGCCGGTGCCGCCTAATACTTTCTTGGACATCTTACATAACCCTTCTGTTAAGTTGCTTACAGAGGAAGACTTGGCCGTTCCTGACCCGGAGGCACAGTTGGTGGTGGCTCTCCACATCACCCCAGACTGGACAATACCATACTTGGCTTACATGACCCGGGGAGATTTGCCTAAGGATGAAACTTTGGCCAGACAAATAACCCGGCGGTCTAAGTCAATGGTCATTATCAATGGCGAGCTGCATCGACGCAGTGTTACTGGAACTTTCCAGCGTTGTGTTTCCCCTGAGGAGGGTCAAGAAATCTTACGTGAAATTCATGAAGGGGATTGTGGCCATCACGCCGGCTCAAAATCCCTTGTGGCCAAGGCTTTTCGTCATGGTTTTTACTGGTTGACGGCTCATGCTGATGCGGAGGACTTGGTCAGTAAATGTGACGGTTCTTAGAGGTTCTCGCGACGGGCTCATGTGCAGGCTCAGGAGCTGAGGATGATTCCAATTACGTGGCCATTTGCGGTCTGGGGGCTTGATATGGTTGGGCCTTTTAAAAGGTCCAAAGATAAGAAGACCCACCTCTTGGTGGCAGTTGACAAGTTCACAAAGTGGGTTGAGGCAGAGCCCGTTAGCAAGTGTGACGCAGCCACAGCGGTTCAGTTCATGAAAAGGGTGATATTTCTCTTTGGTTTTCCACACAGCATAATAACTGACAATGGTACCAATCTGTCTAAAGGCGCCATGGAGGGGTTTTGTCAACGAGAGCATATTCGACTTGATGTTTCATCAGTGGCTCACCCTCAGTCCAATGGTCAAGCTGAGAGAGCTAATCAGGAGATCTTGAAGGGCATCAAGTCCCGGCTTTTGGTCCCTTTGCAACGGACGCCGGGTTGTTGGGTGGAGGAGTTACCCTCTGTCCTATGGAGCATCAATACTACTCCTAACAGATCTACGGGTTACACGCCTTTCTTCATGGTTTATGGAGCGGAAGCAGTCCTCCCTAGCGACATCCGTCATGACTCGCCTCGAGTGGCGGCTTATGTTGAGGCGGATAATGAGCGGGCGCGCCAAGATGCTCTTGACTTGTTGGACGAACAGCGCAATGTGGCAGCAGCTCGTTCGGCGATTTACCAACAAGACTTGCGCCGTTATCACAGCCGCCGGGTTAA
Source organism: Triticum aestivum (assembly GCF_018294505.1). Lineage (NCBI taxonomy): Eukaryota > Viridiplantae > Streptophyta > Magnoliopsida > Poales > Poaceae > Triticum > Triticum aestivum. The sequence goes on from NC_057811.1 coordinate 485,517,182, forward strand.
GTCCCGGGTCTTCCAGGAAGGTGATCTGGTACTCCGGCTCATCCAAGATCAAACAGATGCACACAAGTTATCCCCGCCTTGGGAAGAGCCCTTTGTGGTCAGCAAGAACTTGCACAACGGGTCATACTACCTTATCGACGTTCGGGAGCACAAAGATTCACGCAAGTCGGAGGAAGAGACCCGTCGGCCGTGGAACATAGCTCAGCTTCGGCCTTATTACACTTGAGCCACCGGCTCTCATAATGTACATATTTCTATAGCCATGTATATATTATGATAAATAATAAAGCAGGACCTCTGTCCTTTTCTCCTCCAAAGGTAAACGTGTTATTTCCATTACAACATCACATGGTCACTTGGAGGTGGATCCGGCTTATGCTCGTATTCGAATCTAGCCGTAAACAATATGATCACCTGGGGGCTTCCTGTTCAAACATAGGTCGCATTCGAACCAAAGAGAACATAGCTGTCGATACCCACTTGATTGGCAAATTGCCGAGCTCATTGGGGAGTTTTCTTTGATCATATTTGAATCATAGCTCAACCCCCTTTGGGAACCGACGTGGATCGTATTCGAATCAGCGTCGTTAAATAACTCTTAAGGTCATTTGGGGGCTTCCTATTCAAACATGGGTCGTATTCGAACCAAAGAGAACATAGCTGTCGGTACCCTCTTGATCGGCAACGCCAAAGCCACTGGGGGCTATATGATCGCATTTGAATCTTAGCTTAACCCCTTTGGGACGGTTCTCTGGTCGTATTCGAACCGGAAGCCCCTAAGTTTTGATCTTCTGATTTACAACTTCTTTTGGTCATATCAATAGTGTGCAAGGGCGGTTTTTACTTCGCCGACTTAATTTTGATTCACAACGTTGATAACACATAGTAAGTATTATTGATGCTGGTGAACCGGAGTCGAGATCTTCACCTCATTATTCGGGTTACATAAACCGGAAGTATACTTGAAGGCTTGTAAGTATGCTATTATGGTTACATCAAGGATATAATTGAGGGCCAGTCTTTGGTGACTTTGATTCATATTCCGGGTTATATGTATAAGGTCTATGATTCTCAGTGCGGTAAGTGTTGGGGAACGTAGCAGAAATTCAAAATTTTCTACGCATCACCAAGATCAATCTATGGAGTAATCTAGCAACGAGGGGAAGGGGAGTGCATCTACATACCATTGTAGATCGCGATGCGGAAGCATTGCAAGAACGCGGATGAAGGAGTCGTACTCGTAGCGATTCAGATCGCGGTTGATTCCGATCTAAGCACCGAAGAACGGTGCCTCCGCGTTCAACACACGTGCAGCCCGGTGATGTCTCCCACGCCTTGATCCAGCAAGGAGAGAGGGAGAGGTTGGGGAAGACTCCATCCAGCAGCAGCACGATGGCGTGGTGGTGATGGAGGAGCGTGGCAATCCCGCAGGGCTTCGCCAAGCACCGCGGGAGAGGAGGAGGAGGGAGAGGGGTAGGGCTGCTCCAAGAGAGACGTTCTCGTGTGTATGGCAGCCCCAAATACCTCCAATATATATAGGGGAAGGGGAAGGGGCTGCGCCCCATCTAGGGTTCCCTCCCCAGGGGTGGCGGCAGCCCCCAAACCCATCTAGGGTGCGGCCAAGGGGAGGAGAGGGGGGCGCCACTAGGGTGGGCCTTAAGGCCCATCTGGACCTAGGGTTTGCCCCCTCCCACTCTCCCATGCACTTGGGCCTTGGTGGGGGGGCGCACCAGCCCACCTGGGGCTGGTCCCCTCCCACACTTGGCCCACGCAGCCTTCCGGGGCTGGTGGCCCCACTCGGTGGACCCCCGGGACCCTCCCGGTGGTCCCGGTACATTACCGATAACACCCAAAACTTTTCCGGTGACCAAAACAGGACTTCCCATATATAAATCTTTACCTCCGGACCATTCCGGAACTCCTCGTGACGTCCGGGACTCCGAACAACATTCAGTAACCACGTACATACTTTCCCTATAACCCTAGCGTCATCGAACCTTAAGTGTGTAGACCCTACAGGTTCGGGAACCATGCAGACATGACCGAGACGTTCTCCGGTCAATAACCAACAGCGGGATCTGGATACCCATGTTGGCTCCCACATGTTCCACGATGATCTCATCAGATGAACCACGATGTCGGGGATTCAATCAATCCCGTATTCAATTCCCTTTGTCTATCGGTATGTTACTTGCCCGAGATTCGATCGTCGGTATCCCGATACCTTGTTCAATCTCGTTACCGGCATGTCTCTTTACTCGTTCCGTAACTCACATCATCCCGTGATCAACTCCTTGGTCACATTGTGCACATTATGATGATGTCCTACCGAGTGGACCCAGAGATACCTCTCCGTTTACACGGAGTGACAAATCCCAGTCTCGATTCGTGCCAACCCAACAGACACTTTCGGAGATACCTGTAGTGTACCTTTATAGCCACCCAGTTACGTTGTGACGTTTGGTACACCCAAAGCATTCCTACGGTATCCGGGAGTTGCACAATCTCATGGTCTAAGGAACTGATACTTGACATTAGAAAAGCTCTGAGCAAACGAACTACACGATCTTGTGCTAGGCTTAGGATTGGGTCTTGTCCATCACATCATTCTCCTAATGATGTGATCCCGTTATCAACGACATCCAATGTCCATGGTCAGGAAACCGTAACCATCTATTGATCAACGAGCTAGTCAACTAGAGGCTTACTAGGGACATGGTGTTGTCTATGTATCCACACATGTATCTGAGTTTCCTATCAATACAATTCTAGCATGGATAATAAACGATTATCATGAACAAGGAAATATAATAATAAGTAATTTATTATTGCCTCTAGGGCATATTTCCAACAGTAAGCCGCCCAGAGACTTGTGACTTGTTTTCTATGCAGGATGGTTAAAGACAGCTATTCGAGCTTAAGGAAAATAAATGATCAATTATGACCCGGAGGAATAGGAAGAAGCAGCTTAAATGGAGTTAAGCATTCAATACGTGCACGATGGCACGACAAAATTAAGTGTTTGTCCTACTCTATTACAAGACTCCCCGAGTCCAAAAGGTGAGGCATTGTTTTAAGGTGTAACCATGAGCCGCCTAAAAATCAAGGTGCTTGTTGAGTTGAAGCTTCCGGCTCATCCCTCTCCGCTCCTCCGGCTGATTCCATGACCTGGACGGTTGATGATTTCCAGTCAATGCCGCTCAAAGCTTCAAATTGAGCCTCGTCATCAATTAACCCGGCCGGGTCAACTTCTGGGGCGAAGGTATGCTTACGAGTCGGAGGGATCAAGCTGATGGCTTCATAACGTGGAGTGGGGATCCTCTGATTTTCCGCGTCGTAGCCCGGCTGATACTTGGTAAGGTCGGTGTCATTCCCAATCAGGGTGGCCACCGGGCGCACACTCTTCACACAGGCAGCAAAGTGTTTTTGGTCAAAGGGGGTGCCGTCTTCTTTCAGGCTGGGGTATCCAAGAGCGATGTTGGCCGGGTCTAGCTCCGGGAGAAAAGCCTTGGACCGGCTCAATGCAGCTATAGCTCCGGCTCTTGCGGAGGCCCGTCTTAGCTCTTGGAAGCGCTGAGGAAGAACGGCAAGCCGCCTGAGTACATCAGCCAGGTGAGTCGGAACCTCGTTGGACAGAGCCAAACGGCTAACGCACGCTGTGACCCGGTGTAGAGTTGCTCCACCAAGGTGTACACGGCCTTCAGCTTGGTCAGAACATTCTGATTAAGGTTGGAGCTTCGGGGACCTGTTTAACAAAGTCAGGTAAGCCAATGGCAATAGTGGGACTTATAAAACATAAAGAATGTAAACTTGTTAAAAGCTTGCAGAATGACTTACCGAAGATTGCGGAGACCATCTGGGACACATGGCGTTTTAAGCCGGCAAGTTCGGCGGTTCTCTCCGTCAGAGCAGCCTCTGCCTGTTCGGCCCGGCTGAGCAAGGCCGTCTTCTCCTCGGCCCAAGTCTTTCTTTCTGCTTCAAATTTCTTCTTCAGTTTTTCTTGTGCAGCAACACTGAACTCAAACTTGGCATTGGCCTTCCGGGTCTCAGTTTCCTGAGTCTTCAGGCGGTTCTTTAGCTCGGAGATTTTAGACTCAAATTTCTTGCAGGCAGCCTGTACAAATTCCGGGTTACAATTTGAGTAGTTATCATACAATATTAAAGTCCCAAGCACTTTGCAAGCAAAGACACTTGGCACTTGGGGGCTAATGCATGTTGAAAGATTCTATTTACAAATTGCCGGATCATGAAAGTAAGCCGGAAGTTAAGTCTACAACATATTCTATCATCAGTGGTAGACTTGGGGGCTAGCACGGTAAGAATGACTATGGAGTAAGCAAGAGAGTGGTACCTCAGATTTTTGTTGTATCTGCTTTACCATGTCAATCTCTAAATCCCGGCTGTTGTGCACTTGACCAATGTAACCAGAAACAATGTCTCCAATGCTCAAGTTAGCATAGTCAGTGATCTCCAGTCTGGCCCTGCGGCGCTCCAGCAGTTCTTCTTTGGCAGAGCATTTGGCCAGCACAGTGGGTCTCCCCGGCTCGACAAACTCTGTCCGGGTGATTACAACGTCCGGGTCATCGGCCGGCTGAGCTGGGCTGGGGATCTCCGGGTTAGTAGAAGCCTCTATGACCGGCTCGTCAGTTGGAGTGGTGGCTTCAGGAGCTGAGGCAGATGGCGGCTCTTGAGCTGAAGCCTCCGGTTCAGTCAGGACCGGTTCTTCGACTGGTGTATTCTTCTTCGCCCTCTTGCTGAGCTTTGCTTGAGCACTGAAAGGACAAAAGGTTAGTACAAAAGCATGAGTAAAGATAAGCACAACATAAGATGATCGTCATTACCCGGGTGCGGTCTTGAAAGCCGGCAGGTTAGATTGCATAGAGTCACCAGAGGAAGGTGAAGTTTCCTGGTAATTTGAATCAGACGAATTGAGCGATTGACGAGTGACGCCCACTAAAGGATGAAAAGGGTATAAGTTGGCGATAACCTCGGTCCGGCGTTTCCTTGATGCTTCAGGTAAGCCGGAGGAGAGGTCTGCGTCCTTGTTGGCCCGGGTTTGTCTCCGGCTCTCATGAATCTGTTGCTTCAAAAGAAATTGAGGATCTTGATAAGCTAAAGGATGTGAAAATCTTACTTTCCGGGTTACTCTTCGGACTTTCGGCCTTGGCAAGGGCTCCGAGTCGGAGGAAAGTATAGTTACCTCTTCAGTCACCGGGTTACTCGCTCCGGTGTCATCCTGCTGATAATCAGTGTTGATAAGGCGGTTAAGAACAAGCAAGAAACAAAGGAAGAGCCTAAAGAATCAAGGGTTACCTCTGACTCGGAGCTATCATCTAGCTGAAGCAGCTCTGAGGCGCTAGGCTTACTCCCCTTCTTGCGGGGAGCGGCTCTCCTGGCGGCTTTCTTAGCCTTCCTGGACTTTTTAGCCGCCTCATGGTCATACTTGACCTTCCAGAACTTATCATTAGCCTGAAAAATACGACAAAGATTTCTTAAGATTCAAATGAAAATTGTTAAAATGGAAAGTGAAAGTGCTCAGATTGGTAGCTTACCGCCGGAGCCGGGTTAGTTTGGCGGAAGGGGCTTAAGCCGGTCCTCCCGCGGTCTGTCAAGCTCTCATTCAAGAGGGATTTGGTCATGTCGTCAACAACGTCCTCAGGTAGATCGTTGCGGCTGTGCCGCAGAGGGTCATCTTTCCGGCCCGTGTAATCACACATTAAGCCGGGGCGGCGGCTCAAGGGGATCACCCGCCAAGAAATCCAGACCCGGACCAGATCAATGCCGTTGAGGCCATTTCCCAGAAGAGCCTTAATCTTGTTGATGGTGCGGATCAGTGGTTGACGTTCAGCTTGAGATAGCTTGTCTGGCAGGGGGTGATTTGGTTCCAGACGCAGGGCACGAAAGCCGGGCAGAGGGCTCTCATCAGCCGGAGAAGTGTCTTGGCAGTAGAACCATGTCTGGTTCCAGTCTTTGGGGTGGCTTGGCGGCTTAGCATAAGGAAAAAGGCAATCTCTCCGTCGTTGAATGGAAATTCCGCCAAGCTCCAAGCTAGGCCCGTTGGCGCACTCATTCTGGCGGTTCAGATAAAACAACTCCCTAAAAAGCAGTAGGCTGGGCTCTTCTCCAAGATATACTTCGCAGAATACTTGAAAGTTGCAAATATTTGACACGGAATTGGGTCCTATGTCTTGCGGCCGCAGATCGAAGAAGTTCAGAACATCTCTAAAGAATTTTGAGCCGGGAGGTGCGAAGCCCCGGCTCATGTGATCAGCAAATATCACCACCTCGCCATCTCTAGGTTGAGGTCTTTCCTCCGACGGGTCAGGGGCACGATAAGACATGACCTCCTTCTTGGGCAGGTAACCCGTCTTCACGAAATCAGCTAAAGTGTCATCAGTAACATTGGATCTCATCTAGTTGCATGTGATGGGTGCCTTGGGAGCCTTGGGTGGCATTGTGAAAGACGAAAGCCTATGACAAAAGGAAATGTCTGGTTCAATTATAAGCCAGAGGAAGTTTACAGTTCAATGTTCAAGATGGCAGCTTATGAAGGGGCCTAATGACATATGGCTAATTGCGTCGGGTTATCTAAGCCGCTGAGGGCATCGTGAGTAATTCAAGTTGTCTAAAACTTTATCATAAATGAGCCGGAAATTTTACAGTGCGTGGCCTCTTTTAAGCCGGAGATATGAGCCGCCATAGCTAAACAGGTGCAATTTTTTGACTAAGTGTGGCGCAAACAAGTTTCACAGATCGCAGTAATTATTTTGGATCAAACGATCGGCTAAAAAGGAAAAATTTCTAGACCTAGAAAGCTGATACAGAGAAGTTCATGAGCTCTAAGGGGATTTCTTTGCAAGTGAAGGGCGCGTGCTACTATTGAAAATGGGTGCGGAACCACAGCCGCACGAGTTTTATATGTTTTCTGGATCTAAGGGGGCCGTGTAGAAGAAACTGTGAAGAAATGGCGACGAACTGCGAAGAACAGGGGAGAACAGCAAGAACCCTAATGAGGATCTACTCTATGGAGTGGCAAGGACTTACGGGTGCTGGTGAGTCGCGGAGGTCGCCGCCGTTTCTCTGGACAGGTCAGGGTGATGCAGCGGCCGAGGTTGACGAAGACCAGGAGAGCGGCGGCGGAGCTCGAGCTCTTGGGTGTCAGAGGAGGAAGACGATGGAGGCGACAAGTGAATGAAGGCTTATGGGCCGGGCTTATTTATAAGGTGCGGCTAATAAGTGGGCGTGAGAAACGAGGAGGCCACGGCGTGATTATCGTGCCACGAAAACGCCTCGATTTTTGGGATAGCCATTAAAGATAAGACCCGTTGGGATACGGTGGAATAAAAAATAAACTTAATGGAAGATGACGTCATGGCGGGTTACCAGGAATCCAGAAGATGACGTCACGGCGGGTTATAACCTTCGCACAAATATAAGCCGGAAGATTTTCTCTCAAAGGGATTGAAGATTGACATGAACCGATTCAAATCAATCTGGGGCCTAATGTTGAGGATATAACCATTAGAGTCACCCGCCCAGGAGGGGCCGGGTTACTCATAATGGTCATCACGTGAAGCCCAGTACCAAACTTGAAGACGGCGGATCAAAGATGGGCTTAAGACCCGGAGATGGCTTAAGGCCCGTAGAGATAAACCGCCGTTATGGCAAGGCTTGTAGTGTAAGGCAAGAATAGTTAAGAGTCCGAGCCGGACACCGTTATGAGCCGGCCAGGACTCTGAGAACCGCGGGGCATCAACCTCTCTATATAAGGGGACGACCCGGCGGCGGTTTAGGGACAAGTAAGACCAAATCGATAACCAGGCAGGACGGTTTAGCTCCTGATCGTCGAAACCTTAATCAATACCACCTCAATTGGACGTAGGCTTTTACCTTCATCGTAAGGGGCCGAACTAGTATAACCCTCGTCTTCCTTGTCCCGTTTAACCCCTTTAAGCTTCCTAGTTGCGATGGCTCCACGACTAAGTCCTTGCACGAGGACATCTGCCGTGACAATTCCACGACAGGTGGCGACGGAGAGTGCTCAGAGGAGGCCGTCGCAGGCTCTGGCCCGGTCGCAGTAGCCAGCATGGGCTCCGGCCCAGGCGCGGTTGGAGACGAGGCGCCCGGTGCGGGGTCGAGGGCGGGAGGCGGTGCATGCACCGGCCGATCGACGTGCACCACAGGCGACGTAGCGGGTCCGTCAGGGAGGAGTTCCAGGCGAGCTCCACGTCCAATTCCTGCACCATGATTAGGTAACAACACAGGAGAATATGCAACATCTTCAAATTGGCCAGGCATAAGAGGAGATGAATGCATAGAAGGTGTTGTGGTGGATGACTGAGGCATGGCAGAAAAGGGGAAGACGGTCTCATCAAAAACAACACCCCGAGATATGTAGACTCTTGTAGCCTTTATGGAGAGAACTATACCCTAAGAACACACACTTTTTGGAGCGAAACTCAAGTTTGTGATCATTATAAGGACGAAGATGAGGCCAGCAGGCACACCCGAACACCTTAAAAAAGGTATAGTCAGGAGTTTCACCTAAGAGAAGCTCAATCGGAATTTTCATATTAAGAACACGCGTAGGTAATCTGTTAATGAGAAAACACGCGGTAGCAAAAGCATCACTCCAAAAACGAAAGGGTACAGAAGCATGAGCAAGAAGTGTGAGGCCGGTCTCAACTATATGGCGATGTTTGCGCTCAACAGCGCCATTCTGCTGATGTGTATGCGGGCATGATAAACGATGAGAGATCCCAAGCTTATTAAAGAAGGTGTTGAGGTTGCGATATTCGCCCCCCCCCCCAATCTGATTGAACATGGATAATTTTATGCTTGAGTAGACGTTCAACATGCAATTGAAACTGTATGAATATATCAAACACATCAGATTTGCGCTTAAGAAGATAAAGCCAAGTGAAGCGACTATAGGCATCAACAAAACTGACATAATAGTTGTGACCACTAACAGATGTTTGTGCCGGACTCCACACATCAGAAAACACAATTTCAAGAGGGTTCTTTACTTCTCTAGTAGATGAAACAAAAGGTAGCTGATGAATCTTGCCTTGCCGACAGGCATCACACACGGACATCTCTTGATTGCTAGACACTAATGGCAGCTCATGACGGTAGATTATGTGGCGAACGATGGGTGTGGCGGGGTGACCAAAGCGAGAGTGCCACTGGGAAGGCGACACACGAACACCGCTGAAGACGCACGGGACAGATGGATCCTCCAAACGGTACAAGCCTTGGCTCAACCGGCCACTAAGCAGAACGTCCCGGGTTGCTCGATCCTTAACAAAAAGATTAAAAGGGTGAAATTCACATATGACATGATTATCAAGGGTGAGCTTAGGGACAGATAAAAGATTACGAGTTACCGAGGGTACCCGTAAAACATTACAAAGATGGAGCTGCCTAGAGGGATGACTAGTTAAAAGAGATGCTTGGCCAATATGAGAGATGGGCATACCTACACCATTGGCGGTGTGAACCTGATCGTGCCCGTAGTAGGGCTGGTAGGTAGAGAGTTTGTTGAGCTCGTTCGTCATGTGATCCGTGGCGCCGGTGTCCATGTACCAAGTTGGATCAATAGGGTAGGATGGTGTGTATCCCTGCTCGACGCGCGGGTCCTTGCCCTTGGCGGCGATGTGGGCAGACGGGGCGGCAGCGATGTGGGCAGCCGGGGCGGCGGCGGGAGGACCAAAGTCTGCCATGGCAAACTGGCGCTCGTTGCCCTTGCCGTCGTTGTCGATGCCAAGGAAGCTCCTCTGAAAGCGGCGGTGACACTTAGAGGCGACATGGCATTCACGACCACATAGCTGGCACACCACCCTAGTGTTAGGGCCCCCACCCAGGGTCGATGCAGGGGGCGGGGCTGCCTTGCCAGGTGACGGGGCAAGTGGGCGCTGGCCATGAGAGGCCCAGAAGGCCGTCGGCTGGGCGGTGATGGTGGCGGAGGAGCGACGAGCCTCGACGCGTTGCTCGGTGAAGAGGAGGCGTGAGTAGAGCTCGTGAGGAGGCATCGCTGGCTTGGCGTTGTGGACGGCCTCGGCGAGATTGTCGTAGTCGGCGTCGAGGCCTTTGATGACGAAGCCGGCGAACTCCTCATCGCTAAGCGGCCGACCAATAGAGGTGAGCGTGTCCGCCAGCACCTTCATCTTGTTGAAGTAGGTCGTAGCGGAGGAGTCCGGCTTATTGATGTCGGCGAGTTCACTGCGAAGGGCCATCGAGCGGGAGGTCGAGACCTGGGCAAAGGCGTGCTCCAGGGTCGTCCAGGCGTCCATGGAGGTGGCGGCGAAGAGACAAAGGCCAGCGACCCCGTCGGCGAGGGAACCCTGGATGGCAGAGAGGATCGAATGGTCCTGCTGCACCCACATTCGGTGTTCCGGGTTGATGGCCAGGCCGTGGACGGTAGGGATGACCTGCGGAGGACACGGTAGCAAACCATCAACAAACCCGAGGAGAGACCGGCTGCGTAGCAGTGGTAGGACCTTGGCGCGCCAGAACAAGTAGTTGCCCGGTGTGAGTCGGATAGCGATCAAGTTGTCGAAGTGGAACGGCCCGGTGGGCGTGATTGCGCCAGCAGCAGGGACGATTGGCGGCGGAGCCGCGACAAGATCCACAATCGCGGCCGATGCCGCGGGTGGCGGCGCAGGGACGATCGGGATCACGGCCGCGGGTGGTGCCGTGAGCGAGGCCGCGGGTGGCTCCGTTGGCAGCATCTCCCCCGAGGTCGCCGGGATGACGGTGAGTGTCGAGGAGGATCCAGAGGAGGCCATCGCGGGCGGTGGCGGCGTGACTGGTGCTGAGGCCGTCGCGGGCGGTGATGGTGGGATCGGCGCTGAAAACAGGGAGCCGATGGCGATGGTGCCGAAGAACTGAGGCACTGACGGAGCCAGAGCCAGGGGCGAGGTGAGAGGTTGAGGAGGGCGGCAAGCGACGCGGGGATAGACCCGGAGCTAGCGGCGCCCGAAGCGGAAGCGGTCATGGCGCCGGCGGCGGCAGCCCTAGGGTTTAGGGTTTTGGTGCAGCGGCGGCGGCGGGTGGGGTGGAGGTGGAGGACCTAGGTTAGACTCGATACCATGTAAAACGTAGGTTTTGGGAAAACTGGCTCAACCCTCAAAGGGATGGCCTATCACATATATATAATGATGACATACAAGTCAAATATCAATAAGGTATGGTTTACACGGTAGAGCTACAATACCAAGTCTAACAACTGGTCATATGCAAATCGTACAACACACTACAGAAAATTAATATTTTGAAACCCACGCTTGCTATTTCCCTAGTCACCCAGACAATTTTGCAGCGTCAGTCAATTAGGGAGTACAAAGGAGAGCATCAGAGTCCGAGACAGAGGTGACATGGTTGGCCACGGAGCCCCAAGTGAGGCCGAGCTAGGAGTTTGCAAGCGATGGAGACGACGCCTCTGGCCACGGTGTCACCGGTGCATGCAAGGATGAGGGCTATCGGATTCACGCGCACAGGAGTGTTGTCTACCGACGAATCTGTGCAACAAAAATGCACTGGCGTTATTTGGACCACTAGATTGAAAAGTAAAGGATATGAGCTACTCCCTCCGTTCTAAAATAGATGACCCAACTTATACTAAAGTTAGTACAAAATTAAGTCATTTATTTTGAAACCGAGGGAGTAGATGGGAGATGTATTTTTGGCGCATTTGCAATAAATTCCGATTTTAACTCAGTCAACCCGCACTCCACATCTTGCACTCCTATCAATAAATTCGTGTATTTAATTTTTTTTGGTCTAATCAGAAAAGGGGGCGTATATTTTGAACTGAATGCCCAATTCCAGATCTGTTCTGACTGTAATCTTTCTTGGGGAGATCTTTGAAACAAGACAAATGTTGAATATGTTTTTAAAAAGTTAATTGTTCGAGTTTGAACATTGACTTAGTCATGTTTCATATTTTTTTTTTAAATTTGAATAAACATATTCCATATTGGTCTTGTTTTCAACATTTTGTCAAAACAAAGATAATTGTCAAACCAGATTCAAATTCGAACATATAGTTCAGAATATATGATCATTTCTATGTTTAGAGAAAGGAATTATAAATCATGGCTCTAATGATGGAAGATGAAATGGTGGAGCACGAGCTGATTTTGATTCTATGTGAGGTCTTTTTTCCTCATCCAATGGTATAACGAGGAGGGTGCTAATTCCCAATATATGCACACATCCACTTTATCAACCCCACTACTTTTATTCTGAACACGCATGAGAAATGCAACTTAATAAATACAGTATATTATAACAAAATAATAATCTAATACAAATATAACCATATGTAGTTCTGATCTTTAGTCTCATATTCGAATTCCAGACAACCAAATTTCATGAAAATAATATATTGCAACCAATTCCCGTGTGTTCCTGCCACAACGTGCAAGGTATTATCTAGTTTAGGAGAGTACTAATTCCCGCTTAAGACTATATATAAAAAATTGACACGACATACAAACTTTGTAAGCTTGACGTGTGTTGTCGTCAGAAGCTAGTCTTAAATTTTGTTCCTTTTTTTTCAAAATATATTTGATTTTCTACATTGACTAGAAGATCATATCTTATATGAGGAACTTCTTTGTAAGCTTGACGTGTGTTGTCGAGTCCTAAATATTTGCTCCCTTTACCAAAAATACATTTGACTATTTTCAACGGCAACTAGAAGATCATATCTTATACTTCATAAATGATGACATGCACGTGCGTGCGCGTGTGTATGTGTGCGCCATGTGTGTTTGGCATAAAGTGGATGGTCCATAAGCTAGCATGCTTTTGTCCAGGTAATTAGGGAAAGGCTGGAGCCTCCAAAAGCATGTCATCCGACTCTAGGAAGTAGCTCTATCCGAAAGGAAAGATGAGCAAAATGATCCGGACATGGATAGCTCTTTCATGCGCCGCCTCAACAAGTATGGCGAAGTTTTGGCCACCGAGGTGGCTTGGCTAAAACAAGACGTGTTACCATAACGGTGGCGATGGTGGTAAGGTTGAACGATGCTGATGCGGCCCTCAATGGTTTGGTACTGAATGTGTACGCTCTCACGGTGAGAGGTGATACGACAAGGCACCAGTTGTCAGTGTCCAAGTTGTGCGAGCGGCACTGTAAACTTTGATGATTGGTTGAAGTGCTTCAATCTCCATAGAGGTCATGTGGTTGTTCATTAATATGGAGCATTAGCCTAGGCTACTTTGCACAGTTTGAGTTTGTTACAATCTTGATCAACAAACCTTTGGTCTTCTGGGAATACAATTTGGTTTCATCTCTAACCAGTAACCACTCGTGTGCATCTATCATTAAAAAAAATTCAGCATGTTAAAATAACCTCGCTCGGTCACAACTTGGATAAATTGAGATTGCGCTTGAACTCTTTTTAGATTCTTATGGTAAGGCTATCGTGAAGCCATTTGCAACATGACGTCAGAAGGTGAATTTTTGGGACAATAGAAGATTCTTAGCAACCCTTTCTCTCACAACGTAATAGTCAATTTTTAGATTCTTGGATAAATTGTCAAGAAGATTCTTAGCAACCCTTTCTCTCACAACGTAATAGTCAATTTTTAGATTCTTGGATAAATTGTCAAGAAGATTCTTAGCAACCGTTTCTCTCACAATGTAATAATCAATTTTTTGGGACAATAGAAGCTTAAAATATATCTAGTCTCTGTCAGTAGTTTATCTTATCATTGTGTAAAACTGTTCATTTGTTACCCTGGTGTAAATGCAAATGATGGAGCAAGTGTGAAGATGCTGGAACTTGCTGTAGCCGTCATTGCTTTTGCCAGGATTCAGTGAATTTATATGTCAGTTCACTGTGTAGATGGTGCAAGATAGATAGAGTCGAGTTGGTCCAAGATAGATAGAGTCGAGTACACGGTGAATTTTAATACGAGGGTTGTGTGTGTACCCAGTACTCAATTGTAAAAAAGAAAAGAAAATAAAGGCATTGGTGTGCTCCTCTGTTCATGCTGAACCGTGGCTCTGTTTTCTCCCCTGGCCGAGCAGTTTGCCAGCGAGCGAGTGATTCATGGGGACAAGAGCAACGGTCTTTTTTTCCCACTAGTACAGAAGGATCCGTCCCACATGCTTGAAAAATGAAGATCGCACACGGTATTGTCGATGAGGATGGTATTATCACAGAGTTTGGACTTCTCTTGCGGCCTGTCTTTTTTCCCTTCTTGTTTCCCACTACTACAATGGCACTGGCTAGGTTTTTTCTAGTGCTTCAGATGCTACCGTGTCCTTTGATTTTGATTTCAAATGTGGGATCTGACTTCTGAGAGATCAATCGTTCCTTTTTAGCATGTCTGCACCGCAGTGCACAGCTTGTATCCATTAATTGATCTCAGTTCGTGTATCAGGTCAGATGTGTCGTGTTTAGTTAGTCTGAATAATCAAGTCCATGTCCACCCTCCATTCCCTCAAATCATTCCATGTTTATCTTACTGTTGTTGTTTTTGATGAACACATCAGGTGCTTTCTTTCCCCATTAAGAAGGGAGGAGTTAAACAAAGAAAAACAGGGTAATCCGGATGAAAACTTTTCAATTGGGAAATTCGCGTAAAATATGTCTAAATAGTGGTAGAAATAGGAATTCACTGTCCCAAATTTAATACATTCATGATCGAAGCTTATGACCAAAGTTGAAAGCCAATAAAGCAAGAGCATGAACATCTTCTTGCTAGAGCTAGTCCACAAAATCACCCTGATTATTCAGGTTGTAATATATGTGCGCGTTGGCTGCTCAGCCGAAGCAGCCTAGCATTTTTTTCCGTGGGCATGGTCCCTTTGGACCTGTGCCTCTTCAGTAGCCCTCTCCTCCTCTGACTCCTTGTTGTGTGTCGTCGCGGCCTGGTTCCGCCGCGTCTTCTTCGCCTACTCTGCCATTTTCTCCTGCAATCTGGATGAAGAAGATCAGTACGCAAAGTTAATTAGTATGGCGACAAGTTACATGTGCTTGTTTTCATGTTTGTGTGTACATCTTCCATGTTTTACCATGATTCTGTCACGCAAGAGGTGAGCATGAGCACATCCTGACGTGATACTCTGAATCTGAACTTTTCAACTAAAGGGTCAGCCAGTAAGAGAACTAGGCAAGGTCCAGATTCAGAGTCGAGACCTCTTGTGTTCTGAGCTTCACGTCAAGGGCCGCCTAGTGCTTGGTGTCGTTCTCCCACGACACGACAGCATCGACGACATCTTCTGCTCGGCCCTGAGGCACGGCATTTTGACAGTTAAGAGTTTAGACGGGCCAAACACACATGCATAGAGGATGATTTATTTATGCAAAGTTCAGTTGAGTTGAGTTTGGGCCATCTTTACTTTCAGGAAACACATGCAATTAATTCAGGAACAAACAAATGTGTGTACACTCTTACAGTTACTTGCGTGTCATCTTTCTCACATTATCAGGAAACAGAAGGCCCATAACCCAATGGCGCGCATTAGATTAGAAAACTGCAAGCACCTCACATATACTGTATTTGCTAATATAGTATCACTATCCGAAGGGTGCAGAACGCAGTTCTCTAGCTATGGATGCTGGGAGTATAAATGACAACCAGAATAAAGATATATGTTTGCCTGATAAATACGTACCAGCAGGGAGGCAGATCCATCCTCGCAGAAATTTCGATCTCAGAAATGCTGTGATGATGAACCTTTGGCATTGCAGCCTAATTGGAACTGAAAAAGACAGACAAAATATCATGTGAGGCAATGAGAGAGATACATAGATCTTGTGGATTAAAGAAGTACATGCTCTTTCGTGGGAGGAAAAGTTAGTACCTCGATTCCGGCAACGCATTAATAGACCAAGTCAAGAGTAGGGCGGTTGGGATGTGCCTTGGCTGCTTCCCGAATGGCAGCCTTTGCAGCCTCAACTCTGCTGCTGTCGACCCCGTCTCCCCATACTACACAACAGATTTTAAGGAGGCTGGGGAGATTTTCTATTCCGAGATCAAAATCACCGCTAGTACCCAGAGACCCAGTTTTTGCTGCGTCAAACTCTATCGAGAGGTCATCTACCATGGGCATGGCTCCAGCCGCAAACGTCAAATTCATCACAGCACGCGCACTATCATAAACAAATATCCTCAAGCATGGGAATCCAACTTCACCACAGACTATGACCCTTGTAACTTCAGGCTCTTCTGTTAATGAGGTATTTCTATTTTCCCTTCCATCAATTTCCAGAACCAGACAACGCAGAACAGGTAAGCCTCCAAGGATATACAAATCTTCCTGCTCAGCTCTGACCAATTCAAGGCGTAATTTCTGGAGGTTGATAAGGGAGCCCACCCAATTTGGAACATGGGGAATAATAGAACGCCAGACGTTCAGCGTCTGGAGGCTAAGTGGCATAGGGCACAAAGACTCCCTTACAAATTCAGGGCCATCCCAAACAATTAGAGATAGAAGGTTCCCTAGGTTTGTAAGGGAAGCGACAATAATAGCTCTCTTGGACTCATTTTCAGCATTCACTCGGTCAGCAGAATTATAATCCTCGAAATCAATGGTCAATACCTTAAGGCTCTGCTGCTGCTCAAATTCTTGCAGGAAGTTAAATGACTGGCTATAGACACTGACAAGCCTCAATTCCTCCAGTGCTTGCAGCTTGGAAATTCCACAAGGAAGTGTAACATTATTGTTTACTAATAGGTGCACCAGTCTCTTGAGATTGACAATAGATGCTGGTAACTCATAAACAGAGGTGCCTCTTAACTCCAGTATCTCTAAGCACCATAGGCGTCCGATTTTTTCTGGAAGCTTGCTTACTTTCTCCGCCCATCGGAGGCTCAGGTACCTCAGCTGAAACAATTTATCTATATTTTCAAGATGATGGTTCTCTAGTTGTTTGCAATCTTCAAAGTCCAGAAAACACAAATGCCTAAACTTATCCATAGAAGGAATTTTCACAGATTTCCCAAACACATCAAGTGATCGGACATGAGACAACACCAAGCCTCTTGGCACTATCAGTTCTTTTTGCTTACTGGCTTGCAGGGAGAGCCGACGAACTTTGTTGTGTGTCCCAACAGATAAACTAGGAACACCCACCAAAGTAACAAAGTTTTCTTCGATGGATCTGGATATGATGAAATCAAGAATTGTGTCATGAAGTCGACAACTCTTTACGATTCCATGTATATTTGTTCCCCCAGGTTGGATCAAACTCCTGTTTATTAGCTCATTAAAACACCTTTCTCCAAATTCATATGAAGTACTATATCCGGATTCTGTATGAATTAATCTTTCAGCAATCCACCTATTTATCAAAACTTTCTTCTTAATAACAGAATCTTCAGGGAATATACTCAAACATAAGAGACAAGATTTCAGATGAGCAGGCAGTTCAAAGTAACTAAGTGATAGTATCTTCATCATTCCTTCAACACTGGGGTTTCTTTCAAGTGCTCGACCAATCGAATCTTCAACTTGCTTCCATGGACCCTCTGTCCTTTCAGTATTAGCCAACAAACCGGATATAGCAATGATTGCCAAAGGCAGCCCAGCACATTTTTTCAAAATTTGCTCAGAAACTGTTTTAAGATATGAGGGGCAATTTTCTTGGGCATTGAATAGTCTTGTGTAAAATAAGTGCCTAGAGTGTACCATATCAAGAGGCTTTATGCTATAAATATCTCCATTATATGGTCTTGAACGGCATGATTCAGCAACATCATTTATACGAGTAGTGGTGATTATAATACTGCCAGGACTTGTCACAGGAAATGCATGCTTAAGAACATGCCATGTATCCACGTCCCATATATCATCAAGAACAACAAAATACCTGCATGAACATACATGGTTGACATTTGTGTGGTAATGGTATAAATAGTCTACAACAAGATAGACAAATACATGAACTATAAACATGTTCACAATGGCTTCATGAGTAAGAAAGTTGACACAAGTGTTAAACTACATGCTAATTACCTTGGCAGATTATGGATAGTTGGGTGATACCCAACAACTTAAACATAAGTCATTACCACGGAAAAGATCAAGGGTGACTTAACAAGAGATTGAACACAACATTATGATGTATGTAACCTACTTAACTGGCCTAGAAGAAATGTTGATCAGGTGATCTTGACTATCATTTTTTCCTAACATTCCCTGTAACTAATTTATGGGACCACTTAACTCCAAACTGTTGTTTTTTTCTGTTTGACTGACTAGATTGTTGGTGATGCACACAGTCGCATGAGGTCAAGGCAATGACCGATGCCTTGGGGATCTCATCACAATCGGGAGATGAGAGAAGAGGGAGGAAGGAGAACAAGTCTGTAAGGATGCAAGGTGGATCTGGTACCAGGGGTCTTCCTTGGTATTCAGATGAATACCAATGATTTGTTTATGTGTGTGTATACCGTAGCTATATTTTCTGTATATTGCTGGTATTCAGGGCAAAAAAGAATCAACGAATACCAAGGACTTGATTCCTGCCACCGCTACTGTCTGATACGTCTAAAAATTGATAGCACAACAGGAGAAGGTGGAAGAGAAAGAAGGTGAAAGGCATGCAATGGCCCGCCCTGAACTAGCCGTAGGATAAAGTACTCAGAAAATGGTTTAGGATATCACAGAAGCCCAAAGTGAGACAAGTCGATAATTAGTACACTAATGAAAATGAACTTTTCTAACATTATAAAAGTATATGAGTGGTGTTATTATTAGCAATGAGCTGAGACTAGCTAGTTGATCTACTCCCTAAGAGCATGGCTAATAAAGCAAGTATAATACTATGATGTAAGCATGATGTAGGAATATCCACATCGTATTTGCGTTGAGTTGAAGGAGAGAGGAGAAAAAGACTGTAGATTCATAATCAACTTGAAGAAATAATTTTCATGAGAGAGCTCCACCGGGTGAACAAACCCTAGCCGCCAATCCTTTTGCTCCCCTTCTCTCCTCCGCTAGGGTGCGCTGTCGGGCAAAGCCCATCCGACGTTGGCGGCGGAGGAAAGGCTGTAGTTTGTGGGGAAAATTCAGTGGACTACTGTGGGTTGGCGACGACAATGTGTGGATAAGTTGTGGTCTCCGGCAGGCAAGGCTCGATGGCTTGGCTTGGCTAGGCCACCGGAGAAGAGGGCGGCGGTGCATGGTCCTGGACGACGACGAGCTCGACATCAATCTCGGACCTGGCGTGTAGCGGCATGGGTGATTGTTTTCTTTGTTTCCTTAGGGATTCATCATATTTTGTTTGGGGCAACAAGGCGGCAGTGTTACCCCAGTGTAGGATACCCCAATGTAGGAATAATGTTCTCTTTGCCCCTTCCCCACTCAGTTGGTGTGCTTATCGCTGGCAGAGGGCATGTGGATCCATGTCTCTGGTGGATATTTCAGATCTGGTCAGTTTGGGTTTCTGGTGCATCAATATGGATTCGACCGGTTTTCATTGTCCTTAGAGTTTCTACAAGATATTTCGGAATTTCCTTTTTCGACGCGGCGATTTGATACGCATATCATAGCCGTCGGCATCTCATGGTCTACACCGATGACTTTCCTGTAACTGCTTCTACAAGCTCATGGTTTAAAAAAATCTTTGCTGAGGTGGAGGCCTAGAAGCATGATCGGGCTTTGCTCACGTTGCTTCTCTGGTGGATGCATAAGGAAGAAGACTTTGGAACCCCCGAGAATTTCAATGTAATTTTATTTTCTGTATGGGTGTGCTTGTAAGGACGTGTGATACTTGATTTATGACCTTGGGCCCCTTTCGGAGAAAAAATATGGAACACAGGCTCGAAGAAACCTTTCGAGTGAGGCGAGACGAATATGAATGGGGTAGTATATTTCTTTTGCTAACTGTTATGTGGTGGGCTATTATAATAACCACATCTGACATGACAATGATATATCACTAGTAGTTGGCTCTATTATTATCCTCGTGCGTAGCACAACCAGCCGATGGATACATGCTAGTGTCATGTCATCTAAAGCCATCATTTTATAATCACTCTTTTGATGATGAATGGCTATTAGATATTATATTTGCCATGGAGCACGTGTAGACGTAGGATCATGCGGGAGACTCCACACTCGTCCATTTAGACAATGCTGCCATGTAAGCAAACTATAAGCCCCCTATTTGTAGTTACTCTAAGGCTACGTCACATGCTCAATGATAGGAATACAATGTCTTGAAGATGCTATAATGCCAAAGGTAAATAAAAAGGACATAAATCATGGACAGACGTTTGTAAGATATGTGGTTTTTTTGGTACTGTCTCTCTCTCTCTAAGTTCTTATTTACTTGGCATCAACATGAACTCCACTACAAACATTGACCATTATTTCTTGTACCAATTGATGGAAAAAAAGAATGGACATAAAACTACATGGAACTATTTTTATTATACAAAAGCACAAGAGCGTTTTGATGTGAAATATTTGAGTAACTTTAGTAACTATCTACTTGATGATGAGAAGTCAGAATAGAAACTGTACCTTTTGTCTACTAGGAAATCAGTGATCTTGATGATGAGTTGTTGTACACTTCCTGCTTCGGTGTCAGTGTAACGTTGGCCACTAACTTCACTAAGAATAGTCCTTAGGATATTCATCATGTCTGGATTCCTTGAAACGGATAAGAAGGCTTGACATTGAAATTTTCCTTTGAGATCTTGATACACTTGATTTGCAAGAGTTGTCTTTCCCATTCCCCCAGATCCAACAATGGATACCAAGTTCATTTTCTCTTGAGTTGACCCACCTTGTGTCAACAATTTAATTATCTCAGCCTTGGGTTCATCAATTCCGACAAGCTCAGAGGCATGCTGAAAGATAGCAAGAGCTCTAGGGTCAACGGTTGTATTCTTGGCCTTCGAGAAGGCCTCACGAGCCTTGTACCTTTCATTCCTCTCCGCCACCTCTGTGATCTGTTTCTTCAGATCATAGATCTCATTTCCGATGCGACGACGAGCCTTCATCTTCCCCAACAAGTTCTTCATCTTTTCCAAGAAACCATCTGGCTTTGAATCTTGGCTGCCCACACTCTGCATGAAGTCATCGATGGAGTCCTCCATGTCATAAGAGAGCTCCCGCACCTCATTCATCCACACCTTATCCTGAACATCGGGGTCCTCTTCCTCTGACATCTTGAGAAGAAATGCTTCCATGGCAGTGAGTTCACGTGTGAGTGACTTGATATCGTCATGGACACCCTTGAACCTCTTGTACTTATCGCCCACCAGAGCGCCTAGCTTCTCCAGGACAGGTTTCAATGCTCCCGTCGCTGCACTCACCAGAGCCGCCTCCATGGTTGCGAGTGGTTGTACCTGAGACGTACGCTTTCTCAGTTAGTTTTGTGTATATGAAGCGAAAATAGAGTAGCTAGACTGAATGATGGTACTCTGTCTCGGCTCGGCTTATATATAGCCTAGCGAAGCTAGTTTAGCTTTTTTTTGCGGGGAAAAGCTAGCACAGTTGCATCGCCGGCCGTAATTAAACACTTCAAAATTTTGCGTCAGCCGCTCAATGCAACTTGCATAGCTAAAGACAAGTTATTCTTATCCAGAAAGAGAAGTTGGTACTTAATTAAGCTTGATCTATGTTTGAAGCTAGATCTGCTCACCACAAGCTCTCTTCATCCGAAAAGAGGAGGTGAAGAATGTAGTATAATAAACACTTAATCATGCTGCCGCATCACGAGATGCCAAGCCAAGCTAGCAAGATCTGGCAGGCTTGAAGCCTGGAACTAACCTGGAGATGCCCTCTCTTGTGAAGGTGGATGACGAACTTGACGGAGCTTGCTCTCCTAGCTAGCTTCAGTTCACGGGGACGATTCCGAGGATCCGATCCAGCTTTCAGCAGTTGGTTGCTCCTCCTTTGAGAGTGAGAGAGAGGAGAGGTTGACTCCGGTCTCCGCGTGCGTCGGCGTCGTCTGCCTCTGGGAAGATAGATATTTCAAGAGACAGTGACCTCTTGGAACGCATCTTCGGCCAACTTAATAGGCCGCTTGGACTCCAATAATTGAATAATGCTACTGTATACTTTCTCCCTCCGTTCTTTAAAGAGTGTACTTCCAACTTTATTGGAAAATTAAATTTTTTTATGTTTAACCGTATTTGTACAATAATGCATCAACATTTATGCCATCAAATTAGTAGCATTAGATTCATATTAAAATATATTTTCATCGTATACCTATTTGGTTTCACGATCACTGATATATTTTTGCACAAACTCGATCAACCTTTGAGATAGTTTGAATACGTACAAGATGAGCCGGCATCTTGGCCCAGCTTGAATTGATTTGAGGAAGACGAGACGACAACTTTTAATTAAAGGTGGCGGGACGGGGCAGCGATGCGGAACAGCACCGTCACTGTCTATCCTGTCGTCTCGTCTCGGAGGAGAGAGAGAAGAGGGAGGCTTTGGTGCACCAGGCGCAGGTGGTCCGTGCCCATGCCAGGCCGGACGGAGCAGAGCACCGCGTATACCACACCATACGCCAGGTGCATCCACCGATCGCCCACCGGGAGAGCGCAGCAGCGGCCACAGGGCCAACTTAGCACAGCCTCGGTTTTCAACCCGTGTGGAGCCGATCACTCGAATGTTTTACTCTTTACTTTTACCCCGTGGCCGCGCGCCTGGACGTGTGGCAAGTGCATCTTCAATGTCGACCCACGAATATTCTCCCGTATTCGTCTGCGAACATAGAATCAGTTTATGGACACGGACGCGGACGGAAATCATCCAACGCTATCTTATATATCTTTTAGAGCAACTCCAACAAGCCGACCCAAACGGATGACGATTTCGTCCGTTTTTTGTCCGTTTGGGTCGGTTAGATGGACACGGATGTTCGCTTCCGCATTTGGATCGGCGCGTGCGCCCAACGCTGGTCTAAACCCATTTTGACGGCGCAAAAAAAAATGAACGCATGCATATTAAAACAGAGAAACAACATTAATTAAACATTAAAGCCGGAAACGAAGGCCGGCGAGAGTCCACGCGTCCACATTTGCATTTAAAAAAAATAAAAATAGCCTAAACTACGAGGCGGCGTGCTGCCCTAGGCGTCGTCGTCGTCGTCCTCGGGGTCCGTGAGAGTCGATGAGCGTCGGCGCCGGCCCGGCCCAGGAGAACGCCGTGTTCCAGAGCGTCGTCATGTCGGGCTCTGCCGGCGCAGGCAGTGCCGGCGCGGGGGGAGGGGGGGCTGTGCGGCCGCCTGTGCAGCCGCGGCTTGGCGCGCCTCCTCCTCGGCCTCGCGCTGCTCCTCCTCGAGGTCGCGCTCGAGCATCTCGAGGTACTCGCCGTCGCGGCGCTCCTCGGCCACCCTGATCGTGCGCCAGTGCTCGAGGTACGGCTGCTCCTGCGCCGGCGTCGCTCCCATCCAGACCGGCGGCGCGCGTACCCACTCGCGCACTACTCCCGTCCAGGAGTAGCGCTCGATGGGGGACGGCTCCCGCTCCAGCTCCGGCTTGATGGGGGACGGCGGGGCCACCGGCGGCACCACGCTGTCGCCCGCCGCGGAGAGGGCAAGGACCTGCGCCATTGCCGCCTCGTACCGAGCCTCCTCTTCCGCCTCCGCCCTGCGCCGCTCGTCCTCCTCGCTCTCCCGGTAGACGGCCGCAAGGGCCGCCTGGTAGGCGTCCTCCGCCACTTGGTCCTTCTCGCGGACGACGAGCGCCGGTGGCGGCGACCTCCGATCGACCTCGCGCACGCCCCGTCGCCTCACCTCCTCGTGCTCGAAGGCGAACCACCTCGCCCAGTTGGGCGAGTCGGTTGCGTAGGCGGGGTCGCGGCGCTGCTCCGGCGTCAGCAGCGCCCGCCGGCGCCGCACCTCCTCCGCGTGAGCACAAGCCGTCCGCGGTGCCGCCGGCATTGGGATCCTATCTGGATCCAGATGCCAGTCGTGCGGCAGCGTCACGTCGGGATACGGCAGAGGCTGGCGGTGCTGCCAGTGCCACTCCGCCTGGTGCACTGGCACGTTCACGCGCTGCCTCTGCTGGCGAGGCGCCGGCGCCGGCGGAGGCGGGAGGAACTCTGAGAGGAAAGGGGTGGCGGGGGACTTGCCCTTGGCCTTGCTGCCGCTGGCGCCGGAGAAGAGGCCCATCTCGCTGTGGTTGTGGTGGCTAGGGTTTGCCGGCGCGAGGGAGCAAAGGTTGACAGATGTGGACGGCGAGTTTGGATGAGGACGGCCCCGCCGCACGGTCGGCTTAAAAAAGGACGAGCGCCGTCGCTGACGCGTGGGCCCGTCGTCATAAATTAAGCTGACCGCGTGGGCAACGGGTAGTCGGACGACCGCCATGTGGGGACGCGGCGGATAGCGAGAAGGCACGCGAAAAGTCCGTTCGGCGTCCGTGCCGACGCATTTGGGGCGCAAATTTGGGCCGCAAATGCGTCGGCGCGGACGTGACGCGAGCGTGATTTGGGTTTGGGTCGGCGCGTTGGGCCGCCACTTTTGTCCACGCCGACCCAAACGGACGCAGACGGACGAAATGAGTCGGCCCTTTAGAGTTGGTCTTAGTACATTTAAATTCAAATCATCACGCCGGATCACACTCGCAAGCCCGATCACAGGTATGCTTAGTTTTTACATTCTCGAATCCAAAAGAACGCCAGTCCGTGCATTTCTGCCCTCCGCCGCGTCTTCGCCATCCGCCGCCGCCAACTAATCTTTCTGCCGCTGCAACATCTGGTAGCGGACGGATTGTACGATGATTCTTGTGTCAGCATCCAAAGATTCCACATTTAAGGTCAACATCTTGGCCTACTCCGCATTGGCGGCGATCTTCACCTTCTTTTCCTCGAGCGCGGCCTTTCTCTCTTCAATCAAGGCCCTCCTCTTTTTGAGCTTGAGCTTCTTGTCCATCGCCTCCATTAACAGTTTGAACCTCTCCACTTTCTTCTCCTCCTTGATGTCCGAGTGCTTTACGCATGCCACCTCCTTCTTCGCCAAGATGTCCTCAAACCTCTCCGCCATCTTGACCGCCGCACCTTCTCACTTCACCCTCTCCTTGGTTCTAACCTGATCGCCTGGTGGTCCAAGACACAGTAGACGGTGTCTCGTTCTAGTGCTGAGGCAGACTACCGTGGCGTGGCCAACTGTATCACCGAGTCCTGTTGGCTCCGCTAGCTTCTTGTCAAGCTACATCGTCCGCCGCGTCAAGCTACTTTTGTATATTGCGATAACGTCAGTTCTGTGTATCTCTCATCCAACCCCATACATCATCAACGGACAAATCATGTGGAGATCGATCTTCACTTCGTCCGAGATCGCGTCATCCTTGGTGAAGCCAAGGTACCTCACGTCCTGACTACCTTGCAGTTTGCGGACATCTTCACCAAGCGGCTGCGGTCATCAGTGTTTTGTGACTTTGAGCTAGTTTGAACGTGCTTCCTAATGACGTTAGGACTGCGGGGGTGTTGAGTTGTACCGTTTCATGTTCATGTGTTGTATGAATTGTCACGTATGTAACTGCACGACCGGTCCTGAGGATAGACGTACGGCACCTCCACATCACGAGGGATCGGAGGTTGCCTTCCTTGTATATGTAATCCACTATCCCGTGAGTAATACAACAGTGAGTAACCGGTTTCACCCTTCTTATAAACAGAGCAACCCAACAGTATTGTATTTATGGATTTAGATCTCTGAGAGTGCGGAGCAAGAACACAACAGCTTAGTTGTGTAATTTCATACGTTTGAATTATCAAATTTCATCATTTCATATGGTAGCCAGCAATCTAGTCTTACAGCATCTCCAGCTGTTCGGCCCCCCAGGGGCTCGAAAAAGCGTCGCTTGGGGGCGAACCGGCGACTTTTTTCGGCGTGGGGGCGAGCGGGTTCCCAGCCGCCGGCCACAGTCCCCCCCCCCCCCCCATGCCCTAATTTATAAAATATATTCGGCCAAAATTCATCAAACACGGCATAGATTCGGCGAAATTTAGGCGTTCCACAGATTTTTACACAAAGAAAATATGAAAATAAACTTGAAAACGAGACTACAGGCCGAAGAAGTCGCTGAACACGGCGTAGTCGTCGTCGGCGGCGTCCTCCTCCTTCTCCTTCTTGACACGGGCGCCGCCCCTGCTGGAACCTTGCCGGGGGTCGCCCTGGCGTACTGGTTTGGCGGGCGGCGGCGCGTCATCGTCGCTGTCCTCGAGTAGGACGACGCCTCACTTCACGCGGCCACGGTGGCGCGCGGCGATCTCTTCCAGAGCGCGGCGCTGGCGCTCCAACTCCATCCGCACCCAATCGTCACGCGCCCACTTCAGGGCGGCCTCCTTGTTGAGCGGCTAGCTCTTCACCGCCGTGAGCCCGGGCTCCGTCTTCACGGTGGCGAGCCCCGGCTCCGTCTTCACCGCCGCGAGCCCAGGCTCCGTCTTCGGTTTGATGAGACGGGGGGAGCCAAGCAGGAGGCACGGGTGCCCTCGTTGATGATGATCCGGCGCTGCGGGTGCGCCGACCGAGCGGCGTTTCCGTCGGCTCTGCTTTGACACTGACGAGTGCCGGCAACCTGGAGGAGGATCGGGAGGAGGACGATGACCCGCCCATCATCCTCCTCGGTAGCCACACGCCGCCGCTCTGGCCGACGCTCCGGCGAGGGGCCGGGTACTCGAGCGGCGGATCATTGCCGACCTCGAGGTACTCGAGGACGGCATGTAGAATGCGGCCGGGGACGCCCCACCATAGACGGCGGTCGTCGCTGTTGTTGCGGCCCCGCATCATCAGCGCGTTGTTGGTGGAGGCGAGCCTCTCCGCCTGCCGGTGCTCGAAGTACGCCGCCCACGCCTCGTGGTTGCCGACGGCGTACTCCGGGAGCGCCCGCTTCTCCTCTGATAGGAGGCCCGCATGCGCGCGATCTCGCTGTGGAAGTAGGCGGGCAGCTCGGCGACGGGCAGAGGGGGGACGGGAACGCCACCGGCGCTTAGCCTCCACCGCGACGGGGCGCGCATGTCGGGGGGCGCGGGGTAGTTCGCCTCGTGGAGGAGGTGGGCCTCCCACTCGTGTAGAGAGCGGCGGCCGAAGGCGTTGTCCGCCGCGTGTCGCCGGCGAAACGCTCACTCATGGTTTCGACGGGGAAGAGAGGGAGGGCTGCGCCGGCGAGAGAGGGGGACTGCGGGCGGATCCTTCACCGACGAGGGGAGGGGTGGATTTATAGCGGCTGGCGGCCAGCAATGTGCGTACGCGTGGCGGGACTGCGTGGCGGGAGGACGGCGCCGCCCGTGAGGAATCAATGGAAGGCTGACCGGCGGTAGCCTTGGCATTGATTCCTCGTGGGAAACCAGGGCCAGGAGGACGACGAGGCGTCTTGGTCGCTGACTCGGCGGGCCTGCCGTTCTTTCGTGCCAAAACCATTCGCCCCGGCGCCCTCGGACGCCCCACAGCGCGCTGGGTTCGACCTGGGTCCGCCGGCGCCAGTTTCGGTCCAAACCGGCGAATAACGGGCTCCTAGGGGCACGACTGGGCCATTTTTTGGCGCCGGCGCTAAAAATGGCCTTGGGGGCCTGTTGGGGGCGCGGCTGGAGATGCTCTTAGAGCATCTCCACTCGCGCCCCCAACACGCCGCCAGGGCGCGTTTTTTTGCGCCGGGCCGAACCCCCCCCCCCCAGTCACACCCCCAGGACGTCAAAACCGCCGGTAAGGCCCTTTTTTGGCCCGACGATCCCAGGCTGAACCCAGTGCACTAGGGGCGCTTGGGGGCTCCGGTGGGAGGAAAACACGCAGTGGACCACCACTGTCAGGGCGAGGAACTAGGGGCGCTTGGGGGCTCCCACACGAACTCGCCCCCTCGCGCGCTGTAGGCCAGCACCCTCCCCTCTCGCCGCCACGTTTTCCCGGCGCCACCCGCCTCCACAATCGTTGTTTCGCTGGGTAGAAAGTCGTTTTCTTGTCAGAAAAGAGAGGGCTTTCACCACGGCGGCCTCCATCCCGCTCCTTGGCAAGCGCTCGGCCATGCAGGTGGAACACGGGCGGCTACGCGCCCGCCAGGTGGAACGCCTCGAGTCCGGTGCGCCAGATGTCTTCCAGTTATTCGTCGACGTTGCGATGTCATTTGCTTGTGTGTTGCACTTTGTCATGTCATCATGTGCATTTTCATCAGCATGTTTCTCAAAACTTGCATCCATTTGTAGTTGCCATCCTCCTCGTTCCTTCCGTTCGGAGTCCAGACACACTCGCACGCGCCCGTGGCACCTCCGAGATATTATTTTATAAGTGAGATAAAAATGTTCTCGGAATGGGTTGAAAATTGGCGAGCGGTCTCGTTATAGTGTAGGTAGACCGCCTATCAAATTTTGTCTCAATCGGAGGTCATTTTATAGCCTAACCGTTAACTATAGCGGCACTATAGCCGGTTTATACGTCAGACGTTTCGGTGTCCCGAAACCGTGCCGGGATGCATAATTTCCCTCTCTTCCCAGCCCAACACCCTCTGCACTACCCACGTAGCCCACCTACACCTCCCCTCCGTTCTGAACCATTCGATTGAGATCAAACGGTCAGGAGACAGACAAAAACCCTAATCCTAGCCCCCCTTCCATATTTAAACACACCTCCATGCCATTTTTGGGCGTCCCTAGCCTAACCCTAGCCTCTCCTAACCTCTAGCCATCTCCCGCCACGTTTTCCGCGCGCGCCCAACCCAGGCCCGCCACTTGGTGCCGCCCCATTGGTCGGTGTCGCCGCCCTCCGCCTCTCTCCGCATGCCACCTCGCCTCCCCCGTGCCCCAGTCGCCGAGGCCCGCCCGGGCCCGAGACAGGCCCGCGACACCCGGCGCGACCCGCCCAGAGCCCGCGCGCGCCCGCTCGCTCACGCCGCTGGCTCCTCTCAGCAACCACGCCGCCGCCCGCCGCTGTCCCCACGTGTGCCGCCGCCACGCCGCTCGCCTCTCCTCGTCGCTTGCCGTCGCTGCCGTCCTGTGCCTCCGCCACCGCGCCGGCCCAACCCTGCCTCAGCCGGCCTAGCCACAAGCCGCTGCCTCCAGCGCCGTCCTGGGCCAGGCCAGCCGCTGGCCAGATCTGGCCCTTCTACTGCCTCCCACCAACCGGCTTGAAAATTACACTCATCAAACGTCCACATACTCATCATTCTCGCTAGGGCCACCAACATGTCCCTGCAAAAAAAGCATATAACCATGTATGTCAGTCATTTCGTATATGGCGACTATAATATATAACATATTTTCGAAACTTACTTCGCTCGAGCTATGATCATAACATGCATATAAATCACTTTCGTCTATGTCAACATCGAATGTATTCCGCTCATAGTCCCGGACAGCATCCATCTGCGCACATTTAAATTAAGACATGTAAGTGTTAATGTTGTCGTTTTCTCATTCCATGTTGTGCATAATTTTAAACTTATCTGGCTAGCGCTTTCAGCATATGAATCTTCTATATCCATATCCTCTATGTCACGTTATCTATCTGTACAAAGTCAAAGAAATAGATGTAAGTGTCAGTGCGGCTGTTTTTGTTTCAGTTTTTTTCCACGTTCATCGCACATACATTGCTACTGTAAAATTCATCCAAACTCATATAGTTCTCCTCAGCAGGTTGGTGCACATTCAATGACAACAATCCATCCTCACAACCACCATCGTCACCGTCATAGGTGTCTTGCTCCATCTACACACGATTTAATATAGTCTTACATCATTCGCAAACACCATAAAATATCATCACAAAAATAATTAGTTTCTTTCATTAACATTACACCGCATGATTCGATGCACTAAACTAGTACCTAATTTTGTTCATCTCAATTTAATGAGAATAAAATGTCAAGTAAAAAAACACTATGTCCGCCTACCTCATCACCGCCGACAGAGAGGACGAAAGTGTGTATGGTGGCCGGTGTCGACGGCGGTGTTAGGGCGACCTGTGCTTGTGGGCGACGGCAGCGGCGAGTTCTCATTCGCCGGATGGAGGCCGTTTAGATCCGGGGTTGGCGGCACCATGAGGGCGACGGCGGTGGCGTATTCTGGTTGGCCAGAGGGAGGGTGTTTACATTCCGGGGTTGGCGGCGGGCAGTGCACGAGGGCGACGATGCCGGTGACAAAGATTCCCCGCCGGGCACAGAACGCTGGAGATGAATGCGGCGGCGGCAATAGGGTTTGGCCTCGGTTCGGCGGCTTTGCAGGAGTGATTTTTTTTCGGCGTCATAACGGGCGGCCGTAAACCGGGCAGGGGGGGGGGGGGGGAACCGGATGGGGAGGGCGTGCGTGCCCGACCGTACACCAGCGAGCGTATAGTACGCCCTGTGAAATTACCCCCTGCCCTTGGTGGTGGTGGTGGTGTGGGGGGGAGGGGGGTGGGTTGGTACCGAAGCGCGCCTCTCTTCAAAAACATCTCTTGACATTTCTTAAATCTGAGTTCCATTTACTTACACAGCTACATCACATCACATAAACCTTACACAGTTCGGCCTTCCACTATGTGGGCTAAAAGAGGTGCCAAAACCAGTTTTCCCTCATTTGGCACCAATGCCTTCCATAGCCTAGCCGGTGCCATAAAAATATTCCAGGGAGCCGGAGCAAGTAGCTGCTCCGGCGCCCACTTCAAGCACTACAATAAAATATGCTAAAGTATAACTGCCATCTCTACAGGAGCATTCCTACTCAACCACCACCGAGCAACATCGTTCAATCCATACCAAACAACATTCAATTCACAGCAAACCAGAGCACCCAAATTTCCAGATGACTATTGCACTGCAGTAGAAAAATCTGCCCGTTTGAAGAATATGTCTATAAAATGTACAGAACAAGCTCATAGAAGCACAAGAAGATCTTGGAAAAACTCTCCCCCAAAACATGGAGCACTCATCTTCTCAAAGCTTCACAAGCATGATGAACTACTCCTTCTCACCTTGAGATGCACAGAGCCCAAACCTACAAAATCCACAGAGCCCAATTAGTTTACAGTGCAATTCTAGTTTCCATCCCCATCATCCACATATGAATTATCCACCCACACAATATATCCCCAGTTTCCAGCATCAACACCCACATCATGCAAATTTATATGCTCAAGGAGGTTACCAGCAAGTTCCATCCATACCTCCAGGCTACCATGGTGTTGCTTACCAAGGTAACATGGGGCAGTACCCTCCAGGAGCATTTGGAGCAGGCTCAAGTAGCAGTCCAGCTTCTCCTGCTGGATGCATACCTTTTCTTGGATCTGCTAGAGGCACTAGTTCAGAGGAGATGAGAACAGTCCAGTTGGATTTAGTTCTCCCATGTCACCTGCATATCAAGTGGATGAAGATCCGGCTGTCAATAATCAAGATGGCAGTGATAGTAGTCCTGATGAGATTCAGAAAAAAGGAAAAGGCAAGAACTGGAGTAAGCGCGAGGATGAACTTCTCATAGCAGCTTGGGTGCACAATTCATGTGATCCGATTGATGGAAACTCCAACAGGGCAGAGACCTATTGGAAGGAAGTCGCAGCAGAGTACAACAAATATGCAACGAAAGAGCAGAAGAAAACAGTTGGGCAATGCAAGAACCACTGGACCAAGACCACAAAGAAGGTTACAAAGTT
The DNA here is from genome assembly GCF_018294505.1 of Triticum aestivum. Classification (NCBI taxonomy): domain Eukaryota; kingdom Viridiplantae; phylum Streptophyta; class Magnoliopsida; order Poales; family Poaceae; genus Triticum; species Triticum aestivum. The sequence goes on from NC_057811.1 coordinate 485,548,729, forward strand.
CAATGGTATCTACAATGTTGAAAAAAGTACATGGCCTAGTGGGAGCGATGACAAGCAACTTATGGAGAGGGTACGTGCCAAATACATGAGTGTTGCCAAGACAAAAAGACCCTTTCCATATGAGCACTGTGTAGGGGATCGTGGCAGAATTTTAAAATTTTCTACGCACCACCAAGATCCATCTATGGAGTATACTAGCAACGAGAGGAAAGGAGTGCATCTACATACCCTTGTAGATCGCGAGCGGAAGCGTTCCAATGAACGAGGTTGATGAAGTCGTACTCGCCGTGATCCAAATCACAGATGACCGAGTGTCGAACGGACGGCACCTCCGCGTTCAACACACGTACGGTGCAGCGACGTCTCCTCCTTCTTGATCCAGCAAGGGGAAGGAGAGGTTGATGGAGATCCAGCAGCACGATGGCGTGGTGGTGGATGTAGCGGGATCTCGGCAGGGCTTCGCCGGGCTTCTGCGAGAGGGAGAGGTGTAGCAGGGGAGGAGGGAGGCGCCCAAGGCTGTAAAGTTGCTGCCCTCCCTCCCCCCTTTATATAGGCCCCCTGGGAGGGGGGGCGCCGGCCAAGACCCATCTACAAGGGGGGGGGGGGGCCAAGGGGAAGAGGGGGTGGCTTCCCCCCCATGTCAAGTGGGGCGCCCCCCACCCTAGGGTTTCCAAACCTAGGCGCAGGAGGGAGGCCCATGGGGGGCGCCCCAGCCCACCAAGGGCTGGTTCCCTTCCCACTTCAGCCCATGGGGCCCTCCGGGATAGGTGGCCCCACCCAGTGGACCCCCGGGACCCTTCCGGTGGTCCCGGTACAATACCGATAACCCCCGAAACTTTCCCGGTGGCCAAAACTGGACTTCCTTTATATAATTCTTCACCTCCAGACCATTCCGGAACTCCTCGTGACGTCCGGGATCTCATCCGGGACTCCGAACAACTTTCGGGTTTCCGCATACTCATATCTCTACAACCCTAGCGTCACCGAACCTTAAGTGTGTAGACCCTACGGGTTCGGGAGACATGCAGACATGACCGAGACGCCTCTCCGGTCAATAACCAACAGCGGGATCTGGATACCCATGTTGGCTCCCACATGTTCCACGATGATCTCATCGGATGAACCACAATGTCGAGGATTCAATCAATCCCGTATACAATTCCCTTTGTCAATCGGTATGTTACTTGCCCGAGATTCGATCGTCGGTATCCCAATACCTTGTTCAATCTCGTTACCGGCAAGTCTCTTTACTCGTACCGCAATGCATGATCCCGTGACTAACTCCTTAGTCACATTGAGCTCATTATGATGATGCATTACCGAGTGGGCCCAGAGATACCTCTCCGTCATACGGAGTGACAAATCCCAGTCTCGATCCGTGTCAACTCAACAGACACTTTCGGAGATACCCGTAGTGTACCTTTATAGTCACACAGTTACGCTGTGACGTTTGGCACAGCCAAAGCACTCCTACGGTATCCGGGAGTTGCACGATCTCATGGTCTAAGGAGAAGATACTTGACATTGGAAAAGCTCTAGCAAACGAACTACACGATCTTTGAGCTATGCTTAGGATTGGGTCTTGTCCATCACATCATTCTCCTAATGATGTGATCCCGTTATCAATGACATCCAATGTCCATAGTCAGGAAACCATGACTATCTGTTGATCAACGAGCTAGTCAACTAGAGGCTTACTAGGGACACGTTGTGGTCTATGTATTCACACATGTATTACGATTTCCGGATAACACAATTATAGCATGAACAATAGACAATTACCATGAACAAAGAAATATAATAATAACCATTTATTATTGCCTTTAGGGCATATTTCCAACAGTGTCCCACTTGCACTAGAGTCAATAATCTAGTTACATTGTGATGAATCCAACACCCATTGCGTCTTGGTGTTGATCATGTTTTGCTCTAGGGAGAGGTTTAGTCAACGGATCTGCTACATTCAGGTCCGTATGTACTTTACAAATATCTATGTCTCCATTTTGAACACTTTCACGAATGGAGTTGAAGCGACGCTTGATATGCCTGGTCTTCCTGTGAAACCTGGGCTCCTTCGCAAGGGCAATAGCTTCAGTGTTGTCACAGAAGAGAGTCATCGGGCCCGACGCATTGGGAATCACCCCTAGGTCGGTAATGAACTCCTTCACCCAGACTGCTTCCTGTGCTGCCTCCGAGGCTGCCATGTACTCCGCTTCACATGTAGATCCCGCCACGACGCTTTGCTTGCAACTGCACCAGCTTACTGCTCCTCTATTCAAAATATACACGTATCCGGTTTGTGACTTCGAGTCATCCGGATCTGTGTCGAAGCTAGCGTCGACGTAACCCTTTACGACGAGCTCTTCGTCACCTCCATAAACGAGAAACATATCCTTAGTCCTCTTTAGGTACTTCAGGATATTCTTGACCGCTGTCCAGTGTTCCTTGCCGGGATTACTTTGGTACCTTCCTACCAAACTTACGGCAAGGTTTACATCAGGTCTGGTACACAGCATGGCATACATAATAGACCCTATTGCCGAGGCATAGGGGATGACACTCATCTTTTCTCTATCTTCTGCCGTGGTCGGGCATTGAGCCGTGCTCAATTGCACACCTTGCAATACAGGCAAGAACCCCTTCTTAGACTGATCCATACTGAACTTCTTCAATATCTTGTCAAGGTACGTACTCTGTGAAAGACCAATGAGGCGTCTTGATCTATCTCTATAGATCTTGATGCCTAATATATAAGCAGCTTCTCCAAGGTCCTTCATTGAAAAACACTTATTCAAATAGGCCTTAATACTTTCCAAGAATTCTATATCATTTCCCATCAAAAGTATGTCATCCACATATAATATGAAAAATGCTACAGACCTCCCACTCACTTTCTTGTAAACACAGACTTCTCCATAAGTCTGTGTAAATCCAAACGCTTTGATCATCTCATCAAAGCGAATGTTCCAACTCCGAGATGCTTGCACCAGCCCATAGATTGAGCGCTGGAGCTTGCATACTTTGTTAGCATTCTTAGGATCGACAAAACCTTCCGGCTGCATCATATACAACTCTTCCTTAAGGAAGCCGTTAAGGAATGCCGTTTTGACGTCCATCTGCCATATCTCATAATCATAGTATGCGGCAATTGCTAACATGATTCGGACGGACTTCAGCTTCGCTACGGGTGAGAAAGTCTCATCGTAGTCAACCCCTTGAACTTGTCGATAACCCTTAGCGACAAGTCGAGCCTTATAGATGGTCACATTACCATCCGCGTCTGTCTTCTTCTTAAAGATCCATTTATTTTCTATGGCTCGCCGATCATGGGGCAAGTCAGTCAAAGTCCGTACTTCGTTTTCATACATGGATCCTATCTCGGATTTCATGGCTTCTAGCCATTTGTCGGAATCCGGGCCCGCCATCGCTTCTTCATAGTTCGAAGGTTCACCGTTGTCTAACAACATGATTTCCAGGACAGGGTTACCGTACCACTCTGGTGCGAAACGTGTCCTTGTGGACCTACGAAGTTCAGTAGTAACTTGATCTGAAGTTTCATGATCATCATCATTAACTTCCTCCCCAGTCGGTGTAGGCACCACAGGAACATCTTCCCGCGCTGCGCTACTTTGATGTTCGGAAGGAGTGACTATCACCTCATCAAGTTCCACTTTCCTCCCACTTAATTCTTTCGAGAGAAACTCTTTCTCCAGAAAGGACCCGTTCTTGGCAACGAAGATCTTGCCTTCGGATCTGAGGTAGAAGGTATACCCAATAGTTTCCTTAGGGTATCCTATGAAGACGCACTTCTCCGACTTGGGTTCGAGCTTTTCAGGTTGAAGTTTCTTGACATAAGCATCGCATCCCCAAACCTTTAGAAACGACAGCTTAGGTTTCTTCCCAAACCATAATACATACGGTGTCATCTCAACGGATTTCGACGGAGCCCTATTTAAAGTGAATGCGGCAGTCTCTAAAGCATAGCCCCAAAATGAGAGCGGTAAATCGGTAAGAGACATCATAGATCGCACCATATCCAATAGAGTGCGATTACGACGTTCGGACACACCGTTTTGCTAAGGTGTTCCAGGCAGCGTGAGTTGTGAAACGATTCCACATTTCCTTAAGTGCGCACCAAATTCGTGACTTAAATATTCTCCACCACGATCTGATCGTAAGAATTTTATTTTCCTGTCACGTTGATTCTCAACCTCACTCTGAAATTCCTTGAACTTTTCAAAGGTTTCAGACTTGTGTTTCATTAAGTAGACATACCCATATCTACTTAAGTCATCAGTGAGAGTGAGAACATAATGATATCCTCCGCGAGCCTCAACACTCATTGGACCGCACACATCGGTATGTATGATTTCCAATAAGTTGGTTGCTCGCTCCATTGTTCCGGAGAACGGAGTCTTGGTCATCTTACCCATGAGGCATGGTTCGCACGTGTCAAATCATTCGTATTCAAGAGACTCCAAAAGTCCATCTGCATGGAGCTTCTTCATGCACTTGACACCAATGTGACCAAGGCGGCAGTGCCACAAGTATGTGGGACTATCGTTATCAACTTTACATCTTTTGGTATTCATGTTGGGAATCGTAGCATAATTTAAAATTTTCCTACGCTCACCAAGATGCATCTATGGAGTCTACTAGCAACGAGGGGAAGGGAGTGCATCTACATACCCTTGTAGATCGCGAGCGGAAGCGTTCCAATGAACGTGGATGACGGAGTCGTACTCGCCGTGATCCAAATCACCGATGACCGAGTGCCGAACGGACGGCAGCTCCGCGTTCAACACACGTACAGTGCAGCGACGTCTCCTCCTTCTTGATCCAGCAAGGGGGAAGGAGAGGTTGATGGAGATCCAGCAGCACGACGGCGTGGTGGTGGATGTAGCGGGTCTCTGGCAGGGCTACGCCGAGCTTCTGCGAGACGGAGAGGTGTAACAGGGGAGGAGGGAGGCGCCCAAGGCTGTTGTGTTGCTGCCCTCCCTCCCCCCCTTTATATAGGCCCCCTGGGGGGCGCCGGCCCCAAGAGACGGGATCTCAAGGGGGGGGGGGCGGCGGCCACAAAGGGGGGAAGGGGTTGCCTTGCCCCCCCAAGGCAAGGGGGAACTCCCCCCCTAGGGTTTCCAACCCTAGGCGCATGGGGGGAGGCCCAAGGGGGGCGCCCCAGCACACTAAGGGCTGGTTCCCTTCCACTTTCAGCCCACGGGGCCCTCCGGGACAGGTGGCCCCACCCGGTGGACCCCCGGGACCCTTCCGGTGGTCCCGGTACAATACCGGTAACCCCCGAAACATTCCCGGTGGCCGAAACTTGACTTCCTATATATAATTCTTCACCTCCGGACCATTCCGGAACCTCTCGTGACGTCCGGGATCTCATCCGGGACTCCGAACAACTTTCGGATTTCCGCATACATATATCTCTACAACCCTAGCGTCACCGGACCTTAAGTGTGTAGACCCTACGGGTTCGGGAGACATGCAGACATGACCGAGACGCCTCTCCGGTCAATAACCAACAGCGGGATCTGGATACCCATGTTGGCTCCCACATGCTCCACGATGATCTCATCGGATGAACCACGGTGTCGAGGATTCAATCAATCCGTATGCAACTCCCTTTGTCAATCGGTATGTTACTTGCCCGAGATTCGATCGTCGGTATCCCAATACCTTGTTCAATCTCGTTACCGGCAAGTCTCTTTACTCGTACCGCAATGCATGATCCCGTGACTAACGCCTTAGTCACATTGAGCTCATTATGATGATGCATTACCGAGTGGGCCCAGAGATACCTCTCCGTCACACGGAGTGACAAATCCCAGTCTCGATCCGTGCCAACCCAACAGACACTTTCGGAGATACCCGTAGTGCACCTTTATAGTCACCCAGTTACGTTGTGACGTTTGGCACACCCAAAGCACTCCTACGGTATCCGGGAGTTGCACGATCTCATGGTCTAAGGAACAGATACCTGACATTGGAAAAGCTCTAGCAAACGAAACTACACGATCTTTTATGCTATGCTTAGGATTGGGTCTTGTCCATCACATCATTCTCCTAATGATGTGATCCCGTTATCAATGACATCCAATGTCCATAGTCAGGAAACCATGACTATCTGTTGATCAACGAGCTAGTCAACTAGAGACTTACTAGGGACACGTTGTGGTCTATGTATTCACACATGTATTACGATTTCCGGACAATACAATTATAGCATGAATAATAGACGATTATCATGAACAAAGAAATATAATAATAACCTTTTATTATTGCCTCTAGGGCATATTTCCAACAGTCTCCCACTTGCACTAGAGTCAATAATCTAGTTACATTGTGATGAATCGAACACCCATTGTGACGCCCGGATAATTAAGCTACAGTAACCCTCTACTAATAATGCCACGTCACCTCGGTTATTGTTGTTAATCTCACGTTAGTTCGAAACCGATTCTAATTCAAATCCAAAATCAAGCAAACAATAAAAGTTTTCAAATGTTAAAATTAAATTGTTCGGAGTGAACCAAATATTGCATAGATAATTATGGTGGAGAAACCACACCTTTATAAAATGTTTAAATAATATGAGATGAATAAAACAGCAGCAAAATAATTATTTAAAAAACCTTTTGTAATTAATAAAATGTCAAACTAATTTATTGAGGACTGGACTTTTGAGTATGGACTAATTTGAAATACTGATTTATAAACAAAGTATATATTTTACTAAAACTAAAATAATAGGATGCAAAACTATAACAGAAAAGGAAAATAAATAAAAGGGTAAAAGTTAAAAAAAAGGAAAAGCAAAGAGAGAGAGAGCAACCCCCCTCCCTGGACCGAACCCACCTGGGCCGGCCCACCTAACCCACCCGAGCCAGCCCAGTGCCCCCTCGCAGCGGTCTCTCTCCCCCCCGCCCTGTTCCTCGGTCTCAGACCGCAACAGGGGCGTCGCCGCCGAACCACCTCGCCGGCCACGCTGCTACAGGCGCCGCGGGGAGGATAAGGACGCCAGCGAAGGCCCCCCTGCCTCCTCCGAGAGATCTTTTCCCCCCTTCCCCACGAGCTGCTGCTTGCCCTCTCCGCCTCTCTCATTCCCCACCTCACCTGAAGCGCTCGCCGCCGCCGCCGCTCGATTCCGTGGCCACCGTGCCTCCCGCACCTCGGTCTGGAGCTCACCGTCTTCCTCGTCATTGTCTACGTCGCCTACGCCATCGGGACCGAGCCGAGCGCCTCTACTCCGACCGGAACGAGCTCGTCTTCAACCTTCGGATTGCCGGCGTTCGTCGCCGATTCCGGCTACCTCGCGCCCTCCCCGAGCTCACTGCCACTCCCTACGGCTCCGCTGTGAGCTCCCGCTTCTCCTCCCCCTCTCCGTTAGCTCGCCCACGTTCCGTAGCCGCCGTTACCATCGCCGCCCGAAGCCCACTCCGCAACGGAGCTCGTCACCGTCGTCCTCGTCGATGTCGTGCTCACCCGAGCTTGCCACCGTGCTCTAGGCCTCGCCAGGACCCCGTAGAGCCTCCCCAGTAGTCCTGCCGTGCCCTCTAGCCGCAGTTCGCGCGAGGGCCGAAGTCCGGCGTCCGCCTCGCCGCTCGCCGTCGACGTTCCCGACCACCGCAGCCTCTCCCACCACCCCAGATCGCCTCGCCGTCGTCTTCTCGTTCGAACGAGTCCAGCCGCGTCCGATTTGAGCCACCGTAGCGCAAATCCGACGGCCTCCCGTGCGCGCCGCTGTGCGTTTTGGTCGCCGGCGTTGCTCCGGCCGCCGTGCTGACCTGGCGCCAACATGGCCCTATGGGGCCCACCCCAGTGAGGCTGCCAGGGGGCCCCGGCGCCCCAGTTGACCGCGTTGACTCTGGTCAACGCAGTTACTGTGCACTGACAGGTGGGCCCCGTCTGTTAATTAGGCTAATTAAACATTTTTATAAATAAAATTAACTTATTAGATTAAGCACTCACTGACATATGGGGCCCACCCCTCTAATTAGACTGTTAGTTTAGTTTAAATTACTGTTAGACTAACAGAGGCTGACATGTGGGTCCCACTGGACCCACCTGTCTGGTTTGACTGGTCAGCCGACCTGTTGACCTGCTGACGTCAGCGTTACCTCATGCTGACGTCATAATTCATTTTTGCTAAATTCAAATAATTCTAGAAATTCAAATAATCTTTGAAAATTCATATCTTTTAAACCGTAACTCGGATGAAAATGTTTTCTACATGAAAGTTGCTCAGAACGACGAGACGAATCCGGATACGCAGTCCGTTCGTCCACCCCACCTCCCTAACCTATCGAACTCGCAACTTTCCCCTTCGGTCCGTCTGTCCGAAATGCGAAACAGCGGGAATACTTTCCCGGATGTCCCCCCCTTCACCGGTACCACCTACTGTCGCGTTAGGACACACCTCGCACTGCTCATTGTCATGTCACGCATCGTCATGTTTATGTTTGCATTGTATTTACTGTTTCTTCCCCCTCTTCTCTCCGGTAGACTACGAGACCGACACTGCTGCTGCCCAGTTCGACTACGGAGTTGACGACCCCTCCTACTTGCCAGAGCAACCAGGCAAGCCCCCCCCCCTTGATCACCAGATATCGCCTATTCTTCTCTATACTGCTTGCATTAGAGTAGTGTAGCATGTTACTGCTTTCCGTTAATCCTATCCTGATGCATAGCCTGACATTGTTGCTACAGTTGTTACCCTTACCTGCTATCCTACTGCTTAGCATAGGATGCTAGTGTTCCATCAGTGGCCCTACACTCTTGTCCGTCCGCCATGCTATACTACTGGGCCGTGATCACTTTGGGAGGTGATCACGGGTATATACTATATACATTATATACATGATACATGTGGTGATTAAAGTCGGGTCGGCTCGTTGAGTACCCGCAAGTGATTCTGATGAGGGGGCTGAAAGGACAGGTGGCTCCACCCCGGTAGAGGTGGGCCTGGGTTCCTGACGGCCCCCGACTGTTACTTTATGGCGGAGCGACAGGGCAGGTTGAGACCACCTAGGAGAGAGGTGGGCCTGGCCCTGGTCGGCATTCGCGGATAAATAACACGCTTAACGAGTTCTGGGTATTTGATCTGAGTCTGGCCATTTGGTCTATACGCACTAACCATCTACGCGGGAGTAGTTATGGGTATCCCGGCGTCGTGGTATCAGCCGAAGCCTTCGTGACGTCAGCGACTGAGTGGCGCGCGCCGGATTGGACTGGAACGCCACTAGGCTAGGTCTGCTTCCGGCCGCGTACGCAACGTGCAGGTGTGCATAGGGCGATGGGCCCAGACCCCTGCGCGCATAGGGTTAGACCGGCGTGCTGACCTCTCTGTTGTGCTTAGGTGGGGCTGCGACGCGTTGATCTTACGAGGCCGGGCATGACCCAGAAAAGTGTGTCCAGCCAAATGGGATCGAGCGTGTTGGGTTATGTGGTGCACCCCTGCAGGGAAGTTTATCTATTCGAATAGCCGTGTCCCTCGGTAAAAGGACGACCCGGAGTTGTACCTTGACCTTATGACAACTAGAACTGGATACTTAATAAAACACACCCTTCCAAGTGCCAGATATAACCCGGTGATCGCTCTCTAACAGGGTGACGAGGAGGGGATCGCCGGATAGGATTATGCTATGCGATGCTACTTGGAGGACTTCAATCTACTCTCTTCTACATGCTTCAAGATGGAGATGACCAGAAGCGTAGTCCTCGACAGGACTAGCTATCCCCCTTTTATTCTGGCATTCTGCAGTTCAGTCCACTGATATGCCCCTTTACACATATACCCATGCATATGTAGTGTAGCTCCTTGCTTGCGAGTACTTTGGATGAGTACTCACGGTTGCTTTTCTCCCTCTTTTCCCCCTTCTATACCTGGTTGTCGCAACCAGATGCTGGAGTCCAGGAGCTAGAGATCCCGAGGATGATGCTACATGGAGTTCGGCTTCGAGGAGTAGTTAGGAGGTCCCAGGCAGGAGGCCTTGCCTTTTCGATCGTTCCTACTTTTGTGCTAGCCTTCTTAAGGCAAACTTGTTTAACTTATGTCTGTACTCAGATATTGTTGCTTCCGCTGACTCGTCTATGATCGAGCACTTGTATTCGAGCCCTCGAGGCCCCTGGCTTGTATTATAATGCTTGTATGACTTATTTATGTTTTAGAGTTGTGTTGTGATATCTTCCCGTGAGTCCCTGACCTTGATCGTATACATTTGCGTGTATGATTAGTGTACGGTCAAATCGGGGGCGTCACACCCATTGCGTCCTGGTGTTGATCATGTTTTTCCCTAGGGAGAGGTTTAGTCAACGGATCTGCTACATTCAGGTCCGTGTGTACTTTACAAATATCTATGTCTCCATTTTGAACACTTTCACGAATGGAGTTGAAGCGACGCTTGATATGCCTGGTCTTCCTGTGAAACCTGGGCTCCTTCGCAAGGGCAATAGCTCCAGTGTTGTCACAGAAGAGAGTCATCGGGCCCGACGCATTGGGAATCACCCCTAGGTTGGTAATGAACTCCTTCATCCAGACTGCTTCCTGTGCTGCCTCCGAGGCTGCCATGTACTCCGCTTCACATGTAGATCCCACCACGACGCTTTGCTTGCAACTGCACCAGCTTACTGCTCCTCCATTCAAAATATACACGTATCCGGTTTGAGACTTTGAGTCATCCAGATCTGTGTCGAAGCTAGCGTCGACGTAACCCTTTACGACGAGCTCTTCGTCACCTCCATAAACGAGAAACATATCCTTAGTCCTCTTTAGGTACTTCAGGATATTCTTGACCGCTATCCAGTGTTCCTTGCCGGGATTACTTTGGTACCTTCCTACCAAACTTACGGCAAGGTTTACATCAGGTCTGGTACACAGCATGGCATACATAATAGACCCTATGGCCGAGGCATAGGGGATGACACTCATCTCTTCTATATCTTCTGCGGTGGTCGGGCATTGAGCCGTGCTCAATTGCACACCTTGCAATACAGGCAAGAACCCCTTCTTGGACTGATCCATATTGAACTTCTTCAATATCTTGTCAAGGTATGTACTCTGTGAAAGACCAATGAGGCGTCTTGATCTATCTCTATAGATCTTGATGCCTAATATATAAGCAGCTTCTCCAAGGTCCTTCATTGAAAAACACTTATTCAAATAGGCCTTTATACTTTCCAAGAATTCTATATCATTTCCCATCAATAGTATGTCATCCACATATAATATGAGAAATGCTACAGAGCTCCCACTCACTTTCTTGTAAACACAGGCTTCTCCATAAGTCTGTGTAAACCCAAACGCTTTGATCATCTCATCAAAGCGAATGTTCCAACTCCGAGTTGCTTGCACCAGCCCATAGATTGAGCGCTGGAGCTTGCATACTTTGTTAGCATTCTTAGGATCAACAAAACCTTCCGGCTGCATCATATACAACTCTTCCTTAAGGAAGCCGTTAAGGAATGCTGTTTTGACGTCCATCTGCCATATCTCATAATCATAGTATGCGGCAATTGCTAACATGATTCGGACGGACTTCAGCTTCGCTACGGGTGAGAAAGTCTCATCGTAGTCAACCCCTTGAACTTGTCGATAACCCTTAGCGACAAGTCGAGCTTTGTAGATGGTCACATTACCATCCGCGTCCGTCTTCTTCTTAAAGATCCATTTGTTTTCTATGGCTCGCCGCTCATCGGGCAAGTCAGTCAAAGTCCATACTTTGTTTTCATACATGGATTCTATCTCGGATTTCATGGCTTCTAGCCATTTGTCGGAATCCGGGCCCGCCATCGCTTCTTCATAGTTCGAAGGTTCACCGTTGTCTAACAACATGATTTCCAGGACAGGGTTGCCGTACCACTCTGGTGCGGAACGTGTCCTTGTGGACCTACGAAGTTCAGTGACTTGATCTGTAGCTTCATGATCATCATCATTAACTTCCTCCCCAGTCGGTGTAGGCACCACAGGAACATCTTCCCGCGCTGCGCTACATTCCGGTTCGGAAGGGGTGACTATCACCTCATCAAGTTCCACTTTCCTCCCACTCAATTCTTTCGAGAGAAACTCCTTCTCTAGAAAGGACCCGTTCTTGGCAACGAAGATCTTGCCTTCGGATTTGAGGTAGAAGGTGTACCCAATAGTTTCCTTAGGGTATCCTATGAAGACGCATTTTTCCGATTTGGGTTCGAGCTTTTCAGGTTGAAGTTTCTTGACATAAGCATCGCATCCCCAAACTTTTAGAAACGACAGCTTAGGTTTCTTCCCAAACCATAATTCATACGGTGTCGTCTCAACGGATTTAGACGGTGCCCTATTTAAAGTGAATGCGGCAGTCTCTAAAGCATAACCCCAAAATGAGAGCGGTAAATCGGTAAGAGACATCATAGATCGCACCATATCCAATAGAGTGCGATTACGACGTTCGGACACACCATTTCTCTGAGGTGTTCCAGGCGGCGTGAGTTGTGAAACTATTCCACATTTCCTTAAGTGTGTACCAAATTCGTGACTTAAATATTCTCCACCACGATCTGATCGTAAGAATTTTATTTTCCTGTCACGTTGATTCTCAACTTCACTCTGAAATTCCTTGAACTTTTCAAAGGTTTCAGACTTGTGTTTCATTAGGTAGACATACCCATATCTACTTAAATCATCAGTGAGAGTGAGAACATAAAGATATCCTCCGCGAGCTTCAACACTCATTGGACCACACACATCGGTATGTATGATTTCCAATAAGTTGGTTGCTCGCTCAATTGTTCCGGAGAACGGAGTCTTGGTCATCTTACCCATGAGGCATGGTTCGCACGTGTCAAATGATTCGTAATCAAGACAATCCAAAAGTCCATCTGCATGGAGCTTCTTCATGCGCTTGACACCAATGTGACCAAGGCGGCACTGCCACAAGTATGTGGGACTATCGTTATCAACTTTACATCTTTTGGTATTCACACTATGAACATGTGTAACATCACGTTCGAGATTCATCAAAAATAAACCATTGACCAGCGGGGCATGACCATAAAACATATCTCTCAAATAAATAGAACAACCATTATTCTCAGATTTAAATGAGTAGCCATCTCGAATTAAACGAGATCCAGATACAATGTTCATGCTCAAAGCTGGCACTAAATAACAATTATTGAGGTTTAAAACTAATCCCGTGGGTAGATGCAGAGGTAGCGTGCCAACGGCGATCACATCGACCTTGGAACCATTCCCGACACGCATCGTCACCTCGTCCTTTGCCATTCTCCGTTTATTCCGTAGTTCCTGCTTTGAGTTACAAATATGAGCAACCGCACCGGTATCAAATACCCAGGAGCTACTACGAGTACTGGTAAGGTACATATCAATTACTTTTATATCACATATGCCTTGGGTGTTGCCGGCCTTCTTCTTGTCCGCTAAATATTTGGGGCAGTTCCGCTTCCAGTGACCACTTCCCTTGCAATAAAAGCACTCAGTCTCGGGCTTGGGTCCATTCTTTGACTTCTTCCCGGTAACTGGCTGACCGGGCGCGGCAACTCCCTTGTCGTCCTTCTTGAAGTTCTTCTTACCCTTGCCCTTCTTGAACTTAGTGGTTTTATTCACCATCAACACTTGATGTTCTTTTCTGATCTCTACCTCAGCTGATTTCAGCATTGAATATACCTCGGGAATGGTCTTTTCCATCCCCTGCATATTGTAGTTCATCACAAAGCTCTTGTAGCTTGGTGGAAGCGACTGGAGGATTCTGTCAATGACCGCGTCATCCGGGAGATTAACTCCCAGCTGAGACAAGCGGTTGTGCAACCCAGACATTCTGAGTATGTGCTCACTAACAGAACTGTTCTCCTCCATTTTACAGCTGAAGAACTTGTCGGAGACATCATATCTCTCGACCAGGGCATGAGCTTGAAAAACCAGTTTCAGCTCCTCGAACATCTCATATGCTCCATGTTTCTCAAAACGCTTTTGGAGACCCGGTTCTAAGCTGTAAAGCATGCCGCACTGAACGAGGGAGTAATCATCAGCACGCTGCTGCCAAGCGTTCATAACGTCTTGGTTCTCAGGGATTGGTGCTTCACCTAGCGGTGCTTCTAAGACATAATCTTTCTTGGCTGCTATGAGGATGATCCTCAGGTTCCGGACCCAGTCCGTATAGTTGCTGCCATCATCTTTCAGCTTGGTTTTCTCTAGGAACGCGTTGAAATTGAGGACAACGTGGGCCATTTGATCTACAATACATAGTGTAAAGATTTAGACAAAGTTCATGATAATTAAGTTAATATAATCAAATTATTTAATGAACTCCCACTCAGATAGACATCCCTCTAGTCATCTAAGTGAAACATGATCCGAGTTTAACTAGGCCGTGTCCGATCATCACGTGAGACGGACTAGTCAAGATCGGTGAACATCTCCATGTTGATCGTATCTTCTATACGACTCATGCTTGACCTTTCGGTCCTCCGTGTTCCGAGGCCATGTCTGTACATGCTAGGCTCGTCAACACCCGTTGTATTCGAACGTTAGAATCTATCACACCCGATCATCACGTGGTGCTTCGAAACAACGAACCTTCGCAACGGTGCACAGTTAGGGTGAACACTTTCTTAAAATTATTATAAGGGATCATCTTACTTACTACCATCGTTCTGAGCAAATAAGATGCAAAAACATGATAAACATCACATGCAATCAAATAGTGACATGATATGGCCAATATCATCATGCTCCTTTGATCTCCATCTTCGGGGCACCATGATCATCTTCGTCACCGGCATGACACCATGATCTCCATCATCATGATCTCCATCATTGTGTCTTCATGAAGTCGTCACGCCAACAATTACTTTTACTTCTATGGCTAACGCGTTTAGCAACAAAGTAAAGTAATTTACATGGCGTTATTCAATGACACGCAGGTCATGCAAAATAATAAAGACAACTCCTATGGCTCCTGCCAGTTTTCATACTCATCGACATGCAAGTCGTGATTCCTATTACAAGAATATGATCAATCTCATACATCACATATATCATTCATCACATCTTCTGGCCATATCACATCACATAGCACTTGCTGCAAAAACAAGTTAGACGTCCTCTAATTGTTGTTGCAAGTTTTTACGTGGTTTGTAGGTTTCTAGCAAGAACGTTTTCTTACCTACATATGACCACAACGTGATTTGCCAATTTCTATTTACCCTTAATAAGGACCCTTTTCATCGAAGCCGTTCCGACTAAAGTAGGAGAGACAGACACCCGCTAGCCACCTTATGCAACTAGTGCATGTCAGTCGGTGGAACCTGTCTCACGTAAGCGTACGTGTAAGGTCGGTCCGGGCCGCTTCATCCTACAATGCCGCCGAAACAAGAAACGACTAGTAGCGGCAAGAAGAATTGGCAAACTCAACGCCCACAACTGCTTTGTGTTCTACTCGTGCATAGTAACTACGCATAGGCCTGGCTCATGATGCCACTGTTGGGAATCGTAGCATAATTTAAAATTTTCCTACGCTCACCAAGATGCATCTATGGAGTCTACTAGCAACGAGGGGAAGGGAGTGCATCTACATAACCTTGTAGATCGCGAGCGGAAGCGTTCCAATGAACGTGGATGACGGAGTCGTACTCGCCGTGATCCAAATCACCGATGACCGAGTGCCGAACGGACGGCACCTCCCCGTTCAACACACGTACAGTGCAGCGACGTCTCCTCCTTCTTGATCCAGCAAGGGGGAAGGAGAGGTTGATGGAGATCCAGCAGCATGACGGCGTGGTGGTGGATGTAGCGGGTCTCTGGCAGGGCTACGCCGAGCTTCTGCGAGACGGAGAGGTGTAACAGGGGAGGAGGGAGGCGCCCAAGGCTGTTGTGTTGCTGCCCTCCCTCCCCCCCTTTATATAGGCCCCCTGGGGGGGCGCCGGCCCCAAGAGATGGGATCTCAAGGGGGGGGCGGCGGCCACAAAGGGGGGAAGGGGTTGCCTTGCCCCCCAAGGCAAGGGGGAACTCCCCCCCCAGGGTTTCCAACCCTAGGCGCATGGGGGGAGGCCCAAGGGGTTGCCCCAGCCCACTAAGGGCTGGTTCCCTTCCACTTTCAGCCCACGGGGCCCTCCGGGACAGGTGGCCCCACCCGGTGGACCCCCGGGACCCTTCCGGTGGTCCCGGTACAATACCGGTAACCCCCAAAACTTTCCCGGTGGCCGAAACTTGACTTCCTATATATAATTCTTCACCTCCGGACCATTTCGGAACCTCTCGTGACGTCCGGGATCTCATCCGGGACTCCGAACAACTTTCAGGTTTCCGCATACATATATCTCTACAACCCTAGCGTCACCGGACCTTAAGTGTGTAGACCCTACGGGTTCGGGAGACATGCAGACATGACCGAGACGCCTCTCCGGTCAATAACCAACAGCGGGATCTGGATACCCATGTTGGCTCCCACATGCTCCACGATGATCTCATCGGATGAACCACGGTGTCGAGGATTCAATCAATCCGTATGCAATTCCCTTTGTCAATCGGTATGTTACTTGCCCGAGATTCGATCGTCGGTATCCCAATACCTTGTTCAATCTCGTTACCGGCAAGTCTCTTTACTCGTACCGCAATGCATGATCCCGTGACTAACGCCTTAGTCACATTGAGCTCATTATGATGATGCATTATCGAGTGGGCCCAGAGATACCTCTCCGTCACACGGAGTGACAAATCCCAGTCTCGATCCGTGCCAACCCAACAGACACTTTCGGAGATACCCGTAGTGCACCTTTATAGTCACCCAGTTACGTTGTGACGTTTGGCACACCCAAAGCACTCCTACGGTATCCGGGAGTTGCATGATCTCATGGTCTAAGGAAAAGATACTTGACATTGGAAAAGCTCTAGCAAACGAAACTACACGATCTTTTATGCTATGCTTAGGATTGGGTCTTGTCCATCACATCATTCTCCTAATGATGTGATCCCGTTATCAATGACATCCAATGTCCATAGTCAGGAAACCATGACTATCTGTTGATCAACGAGCTAGTCAACTAGAGGCTTACTAGGGACACGTTGTGGTCTATGTATTCACACATGTATCACGATTTCCGGACAATACAATTATAGCATGAATAATAGACGATTATCATGAACAAAGAAATATAATAATAACCTTTTATTATTGCCTCTAGGGCATATTTCCAACAATTCACACTATGAATATGTGTAACATCACGTTCGAGATTCATCAAGAATAAACCATTGACCAGCGGGGCATGACCATAAAACATATCTCTCAAATAAATAGAACAACCATTATTCTCGGATTTAAATGAGTAGCCATCTTGAATTAAACGAGATCCAGATACAATGTTCATGCTCAAAGCTGGCACTAAATAACAATTATTGAGGTTTAAAACTAATCCCGTAGGTAGATGCAGAGGTAGCGTGCCGACGGCGATCACATCGACCTTGGAACCATTCCCGACGCGCATCGTCACCTCGTCCTTTGCCAGTCTCCGTTTATTCCATAGTTCCTGTTTTGAGTTACAAATATGAGCAACCGCACCGGTATCAAATACCCAGGAGCTACTACGAGTACTGGTAAGGTACACATCAATTACATGTATATCACATATACCTTTGGTGTTGCCGGCCTTCTTGTCCGCTAAGTATTTGGGGCAGTTCCGCTTCCAGTGACCACTTCCCATGCAATAAAAGCACTCGGTCACAGGTTTTGATCCATTCCTTGACTTCTTCCCGGCAACTGGCTTACCGGGCGCGGCAACTACCTTGCCGTCCTTCTTGAAGTTCTTCTTACCCTTGCCCTTCTTGAACTTAGTGGTTTTATTCACCATCAACACTTGATGTTCTTTTCTGATCTCCACCCCGCTGATTTCAGCATCAAATATACCTTAGGAATGGTCTTTTCCATCCCTTGCATATTGAAGTTCATCACAAAGCTATTGTAGCTTGGTGGAAGCGACTGAAGGATTCTATCAATGACCGCGTCATCCGGGAGATTAACTCCCAGCTGAGACAAGCGGTTGTGCAACCCAGACATTCTGAGTAGGTGCTCACTAACAGAACTATTCTCCTCCATTTTACAGCTGAAGAACTTGTCGGAGACTTCATATCTCTCGACCCGGGCATGAGCTTGGAAAACCATTTTCAGCTCCTCGAACATCTCATATGCTCCATTTTTCTCAAAACGCTTTTGGAGACCCGGTTCTAAGCTGTAAAGCATGCCGCACTGAACGAGGGAGTAATCATCAGCACGTGATTGCCAAGCGTTCATAACGTCTTGGTTCTCTGGGATTGGTGCTTCACCTAGCGGTGCTTCTAAGACATAATCTTTCTTGGCTGCTATGAGGATGATCCTCAGGTTCCGGACCCAGTCCATATAGTTACTGCCATCATCTTTCAGCTTGGTTTTCTCTAGGAACGCGTTGAAGTTGAGGACAACGTGGGCCATTTGATCTACAAGACATAGTGTAAAGATTTTAGACTATGTTCATGATAATTAAGTTCATCTAATCAAATTACTCAACGAACTCCCACTCAGATAGACATCCCTCTAGTCAACTAAGTGAAACATGATCCGAGTTAACTAGGCCGTGTCCGATCATCACGTGAGACGGACTAGTCAAGATCGGTGAACATCTCCATGTTGATCGTATCTTCTATACGACTCATGCTCGACCTTTCGGTCCTCCGTGTTCCGAGGCCATGTCTGTACATGCTAGGCTCGTCAAGTCAACCTAAGTGTATTGCGTGTGTTCGGAGGCCATGTCTGTACATGCTAGGCTCGTCAACACCCGTTGTATGCGAACATTAGAATCTATCACACCCGATCATCACGTGGTGCTTCGAAACAACGAACCTTCGCAACGGTGCACAGTTAGGGGGACACTTTCTTGAAATTATTATAAGGGATCATCTTACTTACTACCGTCGTTCTAAGCAAATAAGATGCAAAACATGATAAACATCACATGCAATCAAATAGTGACATGATATGGCCAATATCATTTGCTCCTTTGATCTCCATCTTCGGGGCACCATGATCATCTTCGTCACCGGCATGACACCATGATCTCCATCATTGTGTCTTCATGAAGTTGTCACGCCAACGATTACTTCTACTTCTATGGCTAACGCGTTTAGCAACAAAGTAAAGTAATTTACATGGCGTTATTCAATGACATGCAGGTCATACAAAATAATAAAGACAACTCCTATGGCTCCTGCCGGTTGTCATACTCATCGACATGCAATTCGTGATTCCTATTACAAGAATATGATCAATCTCATACATCACATATATCATTCATCACATCTTCTGGCCATATCACATCACATAGCACATGCTGCAAAAACAAGTTAGACGTCCTCTAATTGTTGTTGCAAGTTTTTACGTGGCTTGTATAGGTTTCTAGCAAGAACATTTCTTACCTACGTAAAACCACAACGTGATATGCCAATTTCTATTTACCCTTCATAAGGACCCTTTTCATCGAATCTGTTCCGACTAAAGTGGGAGAGACAGACACACGCTAGCCACCTTATGCAACTAGTGCATGTCAGTCGGTGGAACCTGTCTCACGTAAGCGTACGCGTAAGGTCGGTCCGGGCCGCTTCATCCCACAATACCGCCGAAACAAGATAAGACTAGTAGCGGCAAGAAGAATTGGCAAACTCAAGGCCCACAACTGCTTTGTGTTCTACTCGTGCATAGTAACTACGCATAGGCCTGGCTCATGATGCCACTGTAGGGGATCGTGGCAGAATTTTAAAATTTTCTACGCATCACCAAGATCCATCTATGGAGTATACTAGCAACGAGGGGAAAGGAGTGCATCTACATACCCTTGTAGATCGCGAGCGGAAGCGTTCCAATGAACGAGGTTGATGGAGTCGTACTCGCCGTGATCCAAATCACCGATGACCGAGTGCCGAACGGACGGCACCTCCGCGTTCAACACACGTACGGTGCAGCGACGTCTCCTCCTTCTTGATCCAGCACGGGGAAGGAGAGGTTGATGGAGATCCAGTAGCACGACGGCGTGGTGGTGGATGTAGCGGGATCTCGGCAGGGCTTCGCCGAGCTTCTGCGAGTGGGAGAGGTGTAGCAGGGGAGGAGGGAGGCGCCCAAGGCTGTAAAGTTGCTGCCCTCCGTCCCCCCCATTATATAGGCCCCCTGGGAGGGGGGGGCGCCGGCCAAGACCCATCTACATGGGGGGGCGGCGGCCAAGGGGAAGAGGGGGGTGGCTTCCCCCCCAAGTCAAGTGGGGCGCCCCCCCACCCTAGGGTTTCCAACCCTAGGCGCAGGGGGGAGGCCCATGGGGGGCGCCCCAGCCCACTAAGGGCTGGTTCCCTTCCCACTTCAGCCCATGGGGCCCTCTGGGATAGGTGGCCCCACCCGGTGGACCCCCGGGACCCTTCCGGTGGTCCCGGTACAATACCGATAACCCCCGAAACTTTCCCGGTGGCCAAAACTGGACTTCCTATATATAATTCTTCACCTCCGGACCATTCCGGAACTCCTCTTGATGTCCGGGATCTCATCCGGGACTCCGAACAACTTTCGGGTTTCCGCATACTCATATCTCTACAACCCTAGCGTCACCGAACCTTAAGTGTGTAGACCCTACGGGTTCGGGAGACATGCAGACATGACCGAGACGCCTCTCCGGTCAATAACCA
Source organism: Triticum aestivum (assembly GCF_018294505.1). Classification (NCBI taxonomy): domain Eukaryota; kingdom Viridiplantae; phylum Streptophyta; class Magnoliopsida; order Poales; family Poaceae; genus Triticum; species Triticum aestivum. The sequence continues at coordinate 485,569,424 of NC_057811.1, forward strand.
ACAGCGGGATCTGGATACCCATGTTGGCTCCCACATGTTCCACGATGATCTCATCGGATGAACCACGATGTCGAGGATTCAATCAATCCCGTATACAATTCCCTTTGTCAATCGGTATGTTACTTGCCCGAGATTCGATCGTCGGTATCCCAATACCTTGTTCAATCTCGTTACCGGCAAGTCTCTTTACTCGTACCGCAATGCATGATCCCGTGACTAACGCCTTAGTCACATTGAGCTCATTATGATGATGCATTACCGAGTGGGCCCAGAGATACCTCTCCGTCATACGGAGTGACAAATCCCAGTCTCGATCCGTGTCAACTCAACAGACACTTTCGGAGATACCCGTAGTGTACCTTTATAGTCACCCAGTTACGTTGTGACGTTTGGCACACCCAAAGCACTCCTACGGTATCCGGGAGTTGCACGATCTCATGGTCTAAGGAGAAGATACTTGACTTTGGAAAAGCTCTAGCAAACGAACTACACGATCTTTGATCTATGCTTAGGATTGGGTCTTGTCCATCACATCATTCTCCTAATGATGTGATCCCGTTATCAATGATATCCAATGTCCATAGTCAGGAAACCATGACTATCTGTTGATCAACGAGCTAGTCAACTAGAGGCTTACTAGGGACACGTTGTGGTCTATGTATTCACACATGTATTACGATTTCCGGATAACACAATTATAGCATGAACAATAGACAATTACCATGAACAAAGAAATATAATAATAACCATTTATTATTGCCTCTAGGGCATATTTCCAACACACTGGTGGGAGTACGTGAGGAAAGAGGCTAAATGGAGAAGGTCTTATTCAGTCGAAGAGATGAAAAAAAGAAACAATTTGAATGCGTCAGGAGCTTATAGTTCTCCAACCCAAGCAATAGATGAGGAAGGTGAACTTCAACGACCCCCGGGACGCAACACTTCAAAAGACACAAAAGATAAACAGAAGTCATCAAGCAAGTCTAAATGCTCTGGAAGCTTGACAAGTGAGAGCGTGGACAAATTTAATGAGATTCAACTACGAAAATCAATTGCTGCAGAGAAAATGGCCGACGCCACCCTTATTCAAGCAGAAGCCACAAAAGTTCAAGCAGAAGCTGAGAAAGAAAGAGTTGAAACTGAGAAGGAGAAGATAAAGGTGGACAAACTGAGCAAATACCTTGATCTTCTTCACAAAGATACTTCAGCTTATGATGATGCCCAAAAGAAAAGACATGAACAAGTTCTAAATTTCTTAGCTAATGATCTGTTCGGTTGAGATTAGATGCATCTTGTAGGTGAATGATGCGCTATGTAAGCAGTTTCATGTGATCGTTGTTTGTTAGAACTTTATGAATTAGTATGTAATCACTGGTTGTAAGCACTTTCTGAATTACTATGTAATCATTTGATGAATTACTATGCACTGCATTTAACTTGCTGGAAATATAGCTGTTGAAAACTAGCCGTTGGAAACTATTCCCTATTAATAGAGGCAGCAGCTCCATCCCACCAAGCCCAAACACAACACACCTTCCACTCAAGATATGTCCACCGATGAGAACCCACAAGCAGAGCAACAAGACAATGTTGACGCAGCAATTAGTTTCCAAGCCATGGGTGACTTTTTCTGGGACTTCGTGAATGACCCAGTTGAAGCCCAGATTGAAGCAGAAATTCGAGCTCAAATTGCAGCACAACAAATAGGTACGTCCAATGAACACAGAAGACTACCTAGAAGACACCTTGATAGAGATAGGCAAGGTGGTGAGGATAGGCTGATGGCTGACTACTTCTCAGAAAATCCATTGTACACTGACAAGCAATTTAGGCGTAGGTTTTGTATGACGAAGCATTTATTTTTACACATTGTCCAAACTCTTCGCGAGTGGTCTCCATTCTTTACTCAGAGGAGTGATGCATTTGGCAAGCCTGGCTTTTCTCCCTTGCAGAAATGCACTGCTGCTATGCGAGTGCTAGCATTTGGGACACCTACTGATTTGTTTGATGATAACTTGAGAATGGGTGAAACCACAATCATCAAGTGCATGACCACATTTTGCAAGGGTGTGATGGAGAAGTTTGGTCCAGAATATCTTAGAAGGCCCACTAACGAAGACATAGAACGCTTACTTCATGTAGGGGAGGCTCGTGGTTTTCCTGGCATGTTGGGAAGTCTTGATTGCATGCACTGGACATGGAGAAATTGTCCAGTGGCTTGGAAGGGAATGTTCACTCGTGGCGATCATGGAGTTTCCACAGTCATGCTCGAAGCTGTGGCCTCACATGACCTATGGATATGGCATGCATTTTTTGGGGTCGCTGGATCATGTAATGATATCAATGTCCTAGACCAATCAACTTTGTTTACTCAAGTGCTGCAAGGTACAGCTCCAGAGGTTCACTTTGAAGTCAATCACAATGAGTATAACTTGGGATACTACCTAGTAGATGGCATTTATCCGGAATGGGCGACATTTGTGAAATCAATCCCTATGGCTCAAAGTGAGAAGCACAAGTTATATAAAGCACATCAAGAAGGAGCAAGGAAAGATGTAGAGCGGGCTTTTGGTGTTTTGCAAGCTCGTTTTGCTATAGTTCGTCATCCAGGGCGTATGTTGCAAAGGTGTGCCCTTGCTGAGATCATGTATGCTTGCATTATATTGCATAACATGATCGTTGCAGATGAGAGGCACACCTACAAGTGCTATGACAAATATGACTGTGACTATGAATTGCTACAAGGCGCTCAAATACCATATCTTGAAACTGAACAAGGACCATTTGATGGGTTTGATCTGGTTCTTGAGACAGATGCTGCCATTCGGGATCGATGCACACATCGTCGTCTCAAGGCTGATTTGGTTGAGAATCTTTGGCAAAAGTTTGGAGGAAATGGACATTAGCATTTAGAAGTTGTACATGAATTCATCTTATTAATTTCTACCCCTTTCTACTTTGGTTTTCCAGTCGAGCATCTCCTTTGTAATTGTGTAATTTAGTTTACAAATTTGTGGAATGAGAACATTTTATTATTATTTCTTGCTGCTAAATTCTATTATTTCTTGCTGCTAAATGCAATGTTGATCACTACCTTCAATTTTTAAGAAGAGGAAACTAGCATCACCGACATTATTAACTAGTACTACACTACATGCAAGTATAGCACGTCCTAATAGACAGAGCTTCATCGGCCGAACATCACAATGTCTTAACTGAATCCAGTAAAACACTTTTGTTTGCTTCATAGGCTGAACATCACGCATCCTCACCTGTGCTGCTTCGAGACCAGTAGAGGCAGCGCAGTAGTAGAAAGTAGTAGATGCAGCGCAGTAGCAGCTAGCTGCAACATACTGCTGGCCCGCTTCCGCCTCCTGCTTCCTCCTCCTCGTCCATGGAGAGCTCATCCCCCGCCGCACATCACCTCCACTAGCCGCGGCGCCTTGGAGAACCTCGACAGATTCCTCCTCTCATGCCTCCGACCTGCCCGGACCTTGGGCCGACGAACAACTTGCCTGGAGTAGGAGATGCGTGTCGATTTGGCCTAGATCTATGCCGGATCGAGACGAGGAGGTGACGATGGAGATGGATCTGGTCGGAGGAGAAAGGGGATTTTTTTTCTAGACAGAGGCGGACAAGAGGAACTCGCGCGAAGGATCGAGGAGAGGTTGGCTTGCTCAATTTTTTTATGGACATGTGGGTCCCGCTTTTCTACGGGCTGCAAACGCACAATGTGAGGCCGGTGCCAATTTTTTTTGTAAGGGCATTGATACCCAGTCTGCTATATTTTAGTGCACCGGGCACAGGGCACATAGTGGAAGGCCTTAGTATATCACATCTCAGAACCCCTTTTTTTGGCGGATAGAATAATTTCATTACTTAGCCAGAGTCATTACATTCAGATTGACATAGAGCAAGAATCTCGTCCGGCGCGCAGCGCAACCAGACAGCCGTTTTTGGGAGCACACGCCCCACGTGAGCCAGGGCATGGCTCGCCTTGTTTTGGTCCCTTCTGATGGCCATTATTCCATGTGATCTGCTACTCAGGAGGTGCTTGATATTAATGACCATGGGAGCTAGCAAGGATCTATCTGAGACCTAAGCCGTGATCATCCGTGCAGCCACCATGCAGTCCGTCTCCACCATTATATGTTCATTGCTTCTATCCATTGCTAGCGACACACCCTCCAGAATGGCCGCGATCTCCGCCTCAAGAGCACTTGTACATCTTTGGATGAAACGGCACGACGCAAAGATAATAGAGCCTGTGTGGTCGCGAAGTATGATACCAGCGCCCCCTGTTTCATCCTCCTGCCGCCATGAGCCATCAACGTTTAATTTCACCACCTAGACGGCGGCTTCTTCCAACGCTCCGGCGATTCGCTCGGCCTCACCACAGGCGACTTGTGGCTCCCCTCCTGGCCTCTATATATAAGCAACCACACATCAGCATGCGGGTGCTGCTGTATGGCCACCAGTGAGTTGATGTAGCCACACGTTATGTATGTGCATTACAGAACAAGCGCCATAACATTATGTATGTGCATCCCAGAACCCGAGACAGAACAAGCGCCATAACATTATGTATGTGCATGACAGACACTACACAAAAACTAGCAGTACAGCTCCCAAATACTACAACACACCCATGCATGACCCGACCCAAGCGTGGCAAGAGCAAGAGCAGTAGAGAGACCACATCTTTTAGCTAAGCTACTTGACAACTTAATTCCAATATGATTATATTTCAGTGGTTACTCAGCCGAAGCAGGCGAGGAATTTCTTCTTGGGCGTGGTCCCTTTGGAGCGGTGCTTGGCGCGGCTATCTCCTGGCACTTGATCATCTCCTCCTGCCTCCTTGCCTCCACTCCTCCGCCTCCTTGTGGATCATCGCGATACGGTTCCGCATCTTCTCCGCGTACTCCGCCTTCTTCTTCTCAAGCTTCTCCTGCAAATCGAACAATCCCTGTCCTGCTGCCAACTGATCGTGTGGTGTGTATAGCTAGCAGACTGAACTTTGCTGCTAACTCAAGTGCCGGGAGGGAAGTAAGGCGGGCTTCAGTTAAAAGAGTTTGATTGACATACCTCCCGTGTTCGGAGCTTGGCTTCCACCGCGGCCTTCTTGGTGTTCTCCCATGATAGGATGGACGACATCTTGTGCTCAGCCCTGCACCCACCAGTTAAGGTAGGTACGACAGGATTACCACAGATCCATGCAGAGAATTCCCTTGTGTTGTAAAGTTCAGTTGGGTTCGGTTCAGTTAAGTTCAGATGAGTCGAGGTAGACATGCACCTGTTGTCTTCTGGTTCTCCTCCCACGCCTTAACCATCGACAGCTTCCGATTCATCTCCACCTTGGCAAGCACCGCGTCTGCGCGCGAGTTCATTCATTTCGTGTGTTTTTGCATTCATACCAGACAAATTAATAGTGAAAACCTGCAGCCAAATTCACCGAAACTTGAAGCAGCTGATGGACTACCTCTGTCAGTTGCTGAACCTGGAGCCACCGCTCCTTCCTGTGCTGGTGGGGGTACTGGAGGTCCATCTGCAGAAGCAAGACAGATCGATCAGAGTCAGCATAGCACCAAACTGATGCAAGAATATCGCACACGATTTTAAACACTATCAATAAGGTTCAGCCAGCCATTCCAACACGATTAGGTGCTTGGTGGATATTGCACACGGGCTTCCAATTTATCTTGTTTCAGTCAGACCACCAAGAGATCTAATCATAGACAAGAGTGCAGATCATCGGTGAGTAGGTGAAAGAAAGAACAAATCTTACGGTCGACAACTCCGCCGCCGCGACCGGCCGGCTCGCCGGCGACCCCCGGCGGCACCACCAGTGCCCACCACCACACCGGCTTTGGTCGGCTCCTGCTGGGTCTCCATGGACACGATGCTCTGCTCCTCGCACAAGCTCGGCGCCGCTACACTACACTACTAGTAGTACAAGTAGTAAAGATCGGCGCGTTGATTTCCCTGTCAAAATCCAACCTGAGTCGTAATTCGCAATTAACTAATCCAAAAGCGGCTTCTAAATCTTTTGGTGGCGCGAGCAAATGAGCTGCTGCCGACTAGCAGAACGCCATCATCTCGCGAAGAGGCCCGAGCGACACGTACGCGTCCAGGCGCGCGCACGTGTCCTTTGCGTGGGTGAAGGGTGCCACGTGGTGGAGGAAGCCGCTATTTTCGGTTCCATGTCGGCATCCAGCTTCTCCACGACGGATGACGAAGATGATCCATGATGTCACACTGAAAAGAACAGGCAGGTCGTATGTTAGCCGGAGGCCGAAATCACTGTTTTGACCCTTTTTCTTACTTAAGCACGATCTGACTCGGATTTGTATATTTTTCGTGATCTGATCTTTTTTCTACCATCAGGGTCGACGACGGAAGAGTATAACTGCGTACCGCCACGGTGCGTGATGATAGGATACTTATCCACGTCAGCGTTGCTAACGGGCTCGTCTTGTCGTCAATCCTACCGCCGTGGCCCCAGGCGGTAGGGTTTGAACAGTTAAAAGCCACTGGGATCAGGGGAGACAGCTTCAAGGCCTGATCTAATATCCATCCTGAAAAAGATTATGAACGTTCGTCTAGACCTTGATCCAAAATCACGGCTAGAGAAAGTGATTTTGAGATCTGATCTGATATCAACCTTGGAAGAAGATTGTCACGCTCAACCTGAGCCTGATCTAACAATGGGCTCGAGCCAAGCAGCTCATGCTGCTCTTCGGCTTGCCACGATACCATGTTCGAAAAGATCAGCTCAGCGCATCATTCCGCGGTATACTCCATGTTGCCATCCTTGATGGTCTATCCTAGAGTGAAGGACTCAACTTGGCCAAGGTGGCCATCTGAGTTGGCGAAGAGAGGGTGCCGCCGAAGACGAACATTTGCTCGGGCACAAAAGTTGCGCCGGCTCCAACCTACTAATTGGTCTTGATTCCCATCGATCTGCGATGATCACCTAGCAGGACATGCAAGGGCCACCACCGATAGAGCTAAATCCGGTAGATCTCGAGGTGGTGATCCTAAGCCAGATGTCTTGAACGAGGGTAACACGGACACAAGGTTTTTCCCAGGTTCGGGCTCTCATGAGGATAGAACACCCTACGTCCTGCTCTGATTGTCTTATTGTGTTGGGTGTACAAAGTACAGATAATCTATCACGAGATTGTAATGTGTTTCTATGAGCTCCCCTCCCCCGATTTATATAGTTGTCGGGGGTCCTAGGGCTACCTGATCCTAGTTGGCTACTTGCAGGGAGGCAAAGTTCTCCACGGATCCAACGTCGAGTATACGTCAAGTATTCCGGACTTTCTTGTAATCACCATGGGCTGCCAAAAGTGGCCTGGGACGGAATTGGCATGGGGGTCCTCGGTCGGCCCACTAGTCCAGGAGTCGACATTATGAGAGCCCCCCTAGCCAAGACACCATCAAGGACTGCACTGTGTGACTTTGTTCATCTCCCGGACTCTCCTATCATTAGTTGCGGAATTTGGCCCGTAGTGGAATTTTCCACACTATCATTGAGTTGTAACAATCCATAAATAAGTTTACCTTATATACTTGGGCGACATGTTGCAACATTGGGAAGAAAATACAAGTCTATGAAAATAGGGGCATGTTGCTCAGGAGGCATGGCATTTCATAGTTCTTGGAGTGACAAACATCTGCCACATATACATGTGGCTAAGTTGGACAAAATACGGTTATGAACCAAACACACCCTTATACTCTAGAGGTATCTACCAAATTATTCGATAAATTCATATCCCCTAAAGAACTCCACACATATTTATAGATATTTAACTGCACATATAAACCCACTATAATACAATAAAAGGTGGCTATCTAATTATACTGGTTTGTTTAAGTTTAGGATGTAATAATCCACTACGAGAAAAATATAATTATGATCATCCCAAATTATTTAATAAGTAAAAATATTGCGACAAAATAAAGTTTTCTTTTAGCATGAGAAAATGTATCTTAATACATATTTGATAGTTATATCTAGAAAGTAGTACAACTATAAAGATTATTTGATATAGAATATACCATTGGAAGATCCTCTCTTGTACTTATCAAACACTATAAATCTTGTGTAATGTATTGCACATACTATCGAACAAATTCATTGTTAAACACAACTTCTAAAAAGCATGCGCAGCTTATAATATTTTGAGGAACAAGTGTCTCGTATCGACAAAATAAACATACTTAATGGCAAAGTTGAATTGCTACAAAGTAAAAATGCTTAGTATAAACATGTGGGCATGATTTACATTAATTTGATATAAGAACTTAGGAAAATGCTACTTTTCACCCAATAGAGGTTGGAAGAAGGTAGTTTATGAGATGTCACATCCAATGACTTTCACAAATTATCACATTTTTTAAAACTAATCGGTAATAGTCACACTTTGTCGTAACTGACATGGGGCCATGATATTGCCGCTACATTAGTGCATGAAAAATATGTGCTTCGTCTCGAACATAAGCCCTATTTCAATAGACGATGACGAAGAATATAGAACAGGCGAACGAACCCGACCAGAAATTGCGAACCATCCTATTCAGATTATCACACACTGACATTGGAAGTTTAAAAACTCCCATAATATAAGTTGGGATAGCCTGTGCAACAACTTTAATCATAGCTTCCTTGTCAGCAAGAGAGCGGGTGTCGCCCCAAGCAATAATTCTTTTCAGAAGTCTGGACTGCAAATTTTGAAATTTAACTTGTGACATACAACCGTCAGGCATAGGTAGACCCAAATATTTCTCTTGAAAAGTTACCAAATGTACCTTTAGTACAGTACGGACTCTCTCCTGGAGTCCGTAGTACAAGAATTTCCAAACAAAGCGCTGCACTTAGCTGGGTTGATACATTGTCCAGTGGCTCTCTCATAAGTATTAAGCAGCTCCTCTACCTTTTTAGCATGTTCCTCCTCCGCTTTAAAAAATTGCAATGTATCATCTGCAAAGAGCAAGTGAGAAACACCAGGGGCTTGACGGCAAATTTTTAGAGGTGTGTAATCTCCTTTCTCCACACCATCTTTCAACAAAGCTGACAGACCATCAGCCACCAACAGGAACAGAAACGGGGAGTGGGGATCACCTTGTCGTAGCCCACGCGACGGTGCAAATGAATCCAAGAGGGTTCCATTAATTTAATTGTGTATCTCACCGAGGTGACACATGTCATAATCCAGTCCACCCTGTCATACGCTTTAGACAAATCCAATTTGTAAGCAGAAAAACTTTTATTTGGGTCTTTTTCCTGCTGAATAAAGTGAATGCACTCAAATGCCACCAATGCATTATCAGTGATCATCCGTCCAGGGACTAATGCACTCTGCTCTGGTGAAATAATCTCATCAAAAATAGGCCGCAGACGGTTTACCAAACATTTGGCCACTATCTTGTAAATGACGTTGCAAAGACTGATAGGCCGGAACTCCGTGAGCTTCTCCGGGTTCTCAACCTTTGGGATGAGAACAATGGAGGTGTTGTTCACCCCCTCCATCATTATCCCTGTCCGGAAAAATTCCTTCACCCCAGCAATGACCTGCTCTCGCATAACTGCCCAGTTTCTCTGAAAGAAACGGGCAGGAAAGCCATCTGGACCCGGTGCCTTGAGCGGTCCATTCTGGAAAAGTGCATCAACAATCTCCTTATCAATAAACACTGCACACATGCCAATGTTCATATGGTCAGTGACACGCGTGTTAATTAAATTAATCACAGGATCCGCACACAATGTAGTGTCAGCCGCAAAAAGGTTGGAGAAATAGGGCGTGGCCATGGCAGCCATGGACTCATGATCTTTATGCGCCACCCCTGCGTCATCAACAAGAGATTTTATGCGGTTTTTTCAAGAACGCCATACTGCTTTCCAATGGAAAAACTTTGTGTTACAGTCACCTTCCCGCAGCCATGCAACTCGGGACCTTTGCATCCAGAGCATCTCCTCTCGATAGAGGAGTTCATTCATCCTGTCAGTGGCCTGCCTTATTTCTTTCCTGTCTGCATTCATAGACAACAACTCCTCCAGACAAGATCGAGACTTATTAATTTCCTTGATAACATTACCAAATTTTTTGCGACTCCAAACTTGCAGGTATTTCATCATATTTCCCAATCCAGCAGCAAATTCACCCAAATTTAACATGGAACCCAAATCAGTCCAGATGTTCATAATTACCTCTGGGAGAGATGGGTCTTTCTCCCACATCACCTCATACTGCCGGCATCTCCTACCGGTTGCCGGTGCAGGATCCTCCAACACACACCGCAATAAGATCGACAGGTGATCCGAGCTAGGCGCCACAACGTGATCCACCCTAGCGCTCGTAAAAATGTCACGCCAAGAGTTGTTGGCGATGGTGCGGTCTAGCCAGACTTTAACATTAGCCCGGCTGCCTTGGCGATTATCATAAGCGTAGGGTAGGCCTGCAAAACTATGATCGCCCAAGCCACAAACTTCCAAAACATCACGAAAATCAATCATCTGCCCTGCCGACTAATACGTCTCCAACATATCTATAATTTTTTATTGTTCCATGCTATTATATTATAATTCAAGGATGTTTTATATGCATTTATATGCTATTTATATGATTTTTGAGACTAACCTATTAACCTAGAGCCCAGTGCCAGTTTCTGTTTTTTCCTTGTTTTTGAGTGTTGCAGAAAAGGAATACCAAACGGAGTCCAATTGACGTGCCAATTTTTGACGACTTTTGATGGACCAAAAGAAGACCCCGGAGCAAAAGAGTTGGGCCAGAAGAGTCCCGGGCTGCCCACGAGGGTGGGGGGCGCGCCCACCCCCCCGGGCGTGGGCCCCAGCCTCGTGGACAACCCGGACACCCCCTGACGTGAGACCAACGCCAAAAATTCCTATAAATACTGATCCCTCACCGGTGGCCATCTTCATCATCCCGGCGATCTCCATGACGAGGAGGGAGTAGTTCACCCTCGGGGCTGAGGGTATGTACCAGTAGCTATGTGTTTGATCTCTCTCTCTCTCGTGTTCTTGAGATGGTACAATCTTGATGTACCGCGAGCTTTGCTATTATAGTTGGATCTTATGATGTTTCTCCCCCTCTACTCTCTTGTAATGGATTGAGTTTTCCTTTCGAAGTTATCTTATCGGATTGAGTCTTTAAGGATTTGAGAACACTTGATGTATGTCTTGCATGTGCTTATCTGTGGTGACAATGGGATATTCATGTGATCTACTTGATGTATGTTTTGGTGATCAACTTGCGGGTTCAGTGACCTTGTGAACTTATGAATAGGGGTTGGCACACATTTTCGTCTTGACTCTCCAGTAGAAACTTTGGGGCACTCTTTGAAGTTCTTTGTGTTGGTTGAATAGATGAATCTGAGATTGTGTGATGCATACCGTATAATCATACCCATGGATACTTGAGGTGACATTGGAGTATGTAGGTGACATTAGGGTTTTGGTTGATTTGTGTCTTAAGGTGTTATTCTAGTACGAACTCTGTGATAGATCGAATGGAAAGAATAGCTTCGTATTATTTTACTACGGACTCTTGAATAGATCGATCAGAAAGGATAACTTTAAGGTGGTTTCGTACCCTACAATAATCTCTTTGTTTGTTCTCCGCTATTAGTGACTTTGGAGTGGCTCTTTGTTGCATGTTGAGGGATAGTTATATGATCCAATTATGTTATTATTGTTGAGAGAACTTGCACTAGTGAAAGTATGAACCCTAGGCCTTGTTTCCTAGCATTGCAATATCGTTTACGTTCACTTTTATCATTAGTTACCTTGCTGTTTTTATATTTTCAGGTTACAAAAACCTATATCTACCATCCATATTGCACTTGTATCACCATCTCTTCGCCGAACTAGTGCACCTATACAATTTACCATTGTATTGGGTGTGTTGGGGACACAAGAGACTCTTTGTTATTTGGTTGCAGGGTTGTTTGAGAGAGACCATCTTCATCCTACACCTCCCACGGATTGATAAACCTTAGGTCATCCACTTGAGGAAAATTTGCTATTGTCCTACAAACCTCTGCACTTGGAGGCCCAACAACGTCTACAAGAAGAAGGTTGCGTAGTAGACATCAAGCTCTTTTCTGGCGCCGTTGCCGGGGAGGTGAGTGCTTGAAGGTATATCTCTAGATCTTGCAATCGAATCTTTTTGTTTCTTATTTTATCACTAGTTTAGATTATAAAAGAAAACTACAAAGAAATGGAATTGAGGGTACCTCATATGCTTCATCTTTTTAATAACTTTCATGAGAATAAGGATTCTGATAATTGCGCTCAATTGCTAGAGGAAGAATGCATTAGAATGTTTGGCTCTAAATATTTGAATGATGAGCATGATTGCAATGTTGTTAGTATGAATTCCTTGAATATCCATAGTACTAATGATGATTGCACTAGTCATGATGAAAATGTCTCTTATAAGCATGTCAACTTTTGTGGAGTGCATAGAGTTTGCAAGTACACACCAAATAGGGAAAATAGATTTTGCAAGAGGCATAAGTATTTGGAAACTAAATGGTTGCAAGAAAGGCTAGATGTTTGTGCTGAAAATTTAAACTTTCTTTGCCGTCCTTGTGAACTTTGCAATGAACGTGATCATTTCAATACCCAATGCAAATTGTTTCATGATCGTATCGTGTCCAAAAATTGTGATGACTTGATTTCCCTTGCACATCATAATGAACTTAGTTTTCTATTGGGTTAAAATGAAACGTATAACTAAGGATCTTCCAGAATTTGTCCTTGATAAAGTTCTTGATTTTGCTCTAGAAGAAATTTTTATGTATTGCGCGGTGAATTGCATTGAAAATCTTTATATTCCAATTACATAAAGACAAGAAAACAAATAGAAGATGAAGAGAATACTAATGAAAGGGAAGAGACTTCCCAATATCCTCCTATTATTTCTTATGATGAATCAAGTAATGAGGAGGATCTTTCTATTCAACCCATCTCATTAATAAGGAGCTTGAAAAAGAGGGTTAAACCCACACATGATGTGAAGAAGAAAAAGAAAAGACGGAGAAGCAAAGGTAGAATGGTATCTCTCCCAAATGATGTTGCTCCTATTACTCATTGTGATGATGATAATTGCTATACTATTGGTGCTATCCATACTATTAATGATGAGAGTGATTATGCTTATGATATGAAAAGACCCAAGATTGAGGATGCTATGTTTGATGAGAATGACATGTTTGAGAATATATTTGCTGCAATTAATGTTTTGTCCCAAGCTTGGGGATGCTATGTTGAATGAAGATGATATTTTTAGCCTCCCAAGTTTTGATGAGAAAATTTATTATGATGATAGCATGCCCCCTACTTATGATGATTATTGTGATGATACTTATGCTATAAAGAGTAGTGATGATTATATTTATAAAACTTGTCATGATTATGATTACCCTTTTTCTGAACACTACTCTTTTAACGTGGAAACAATTTATAGTATTCGAGTTCCTTATGATATTCCCACAATTCCGAATGAGAAGAATTTTGCTTATGTGGAGAGTAGTAAAATTTCTATACAAGTAGATCATAAAAAGAATGTTTTATGTGCTGGTTATATGGTTGAATTCATTCATGATGCTACTGAAAATTATTATGAGAGAGGATCATATGCTTCTACATATTGCAATAATATCAAGTTTCCTCTCTATTTGCTTAAAGTTTTAAAGTTATGCTTGTTTTGCCTTCCTATGCTAGTTGATTATTGTGCCCATAAATTGTTTGTTCACAAAATCCCTATGCATAGGAAGTGGGTTAGACTTAAATGTGCTTGCCATGTGTTTCATGATTCTCTCTTTACGTTTCAATTCTTAGCTTTTATGAGAGCATCATTGAAATCATCATGCCTAGCTAGGGGCGTTAAACGTTAGCGCTTGTTGGGAGGCAACCCAATTTTATTTTTGTTCCTTGCTTTTTGTTCCTGTTTAGTAATAAATAAATCATCTAGCCTCTGTTTAGATGTGGTTTTATGTTTTAATTAGTGTTTGTGCCAAGTAAGACCTATGGGATAACCTATGGTGATAGTTAATTTGATCTTGCTGTAAAAACAGAAACTTTGCGATCAGTCCCAGAATTGTTAAAAATCACCAGAACGTGATAAATTACTGATTCTTTTTGCATAAGATCAATAAACAAATTACCTAGGACTTCCTATTTTATCAGAATTTTTGGAGTTAAAGAAGTATAAGTTTGATACAGATTACTACAGACTGTTCTGTTTTTGACAGATTCTGTTTTCATTGTGTTGTTTGCTTATTTTGATGAATCTATGAGTAGTATCGGAGGGTATGAACAATAGAGAAGTTGGCATACAGTAGATATTACACCAATATGAATTTATAATGAGTTCACAACAGTACCTAAAGTGGTGATTTATTTTCTTATACTAACGGAGCTTACGAGTTTTCTGTTAAGTTTTGTGTTGTGAAGTTTTCAAGTTTTGGGTAAAGATTCGATGGACTATGGAATAAGGAGTGGCAAGAGCCTAAGCTTGGGGATGCCCAAGGCACCCCAAGGTAATATTCAAGGACAACCAAGAGCCTAAGCTTGGGGATGCCCCGGATGGCATCCCCTCTTTCGTCTTCGTTCATTGGTAACTTTACTTGGAGCTATATTTTTATTCACCACATGATATGTGTTTTGCTTGGAGCGTCATTTTATTTTTGTTTTGTTTTTCTTTCTGTTTGAATAAAGTATCAAGATCTGAAATTCTTAAATGTTAGAGAGTCTTCACATAGTTGCACAATTATTCGACTACTCATCTATCTTCACTTATATCTTTCGGAGTAGTTTGTCATTTGCTCTAGTGCTTCACTTATATCCTTTTAGAGCACGACGGTGGTTTTATTTTGAAGAAATATATGAACTCTCATGCTTCACTTATATTATTTTGAGAGTCTTAAACAACATGGTAGTTTGCTTTGGTTATGAATTTAGTCCTAATATGATGGGCATCCAAGAGGGATATAATAAAAACTTTCATATAAGTGCATTGAATATTATGAGAAGTTTGATACTTGATGATTTTTTTGAGATACGAAGATGGTGATATTAAAGTTGTGCTAGTTGAGTAATTGTGAATTTGAGAAATACTTGTGTTGAAGTTTGCAAGTCCCGTAGCATGCAGGTATGGTAACCGTTATGTAACAAATTTGAAACATGAGGTGTTCTTTGATTGTCATCCTTATAAGTGGCGGTCGGGGACGAGCGATGGTCTTTTCCTACCAATCTATCCCCCTAGGAGCATGCGTGTAATGCTTGGTTTTTGATGACTTGTAGATTTTTGCAATAAGTATGTGAGTTCTTTATGACTAATGTTGAGTCCATGGATTATACGCACTCTCACCCTTCCATCATTGCTAGCCTCTTCGGTACCATGCATTGCCCTTTCTCACCTCGAGAGTTGGTGCAAACTTCGCCGGTGCATCCAAACCCCGTGATATGATATGCTCTATCACAATAAACCTCCTTATATCTTCCTCAAAACAGCCACCATACCTACCTATTATGGCATTTCCATAGCCATTCCGAGATATATTGGCATGCAACTTTCCACCGTTCCGTTTATTATGACACGTTTCATCATTTTCATATTGCCTTGCATGATCATGTAGTTGACATCGTATTTGTGTCAAGGCCACCATGCATAATTTTTCATACATGTCACTCTTGATTCATTGCCCATCCCGGTACACCGCCGGAGGCATTCATATAGAGTCATACTTTGTTCTAGTATCGAGTTGTAATCATTGAGTTGTAAATAAATAGAAGTGTGATGATCATCATTAATAGAGCATTGTCCCAAAAAAAGGCCAAATAAAAAAAGGAAGGCCAAAAAAAAGGAAAGGCCAAATAAAAAAAAGGGAGGCAAAAAAAAAGGACAATGCTACTATCCTTTTTCCACACTTGTGCTTCAAAGTAGCACCATGATCTTTATGATAGAGAGTCTCTTGTTTTGTCACTTTCATATACTAGTGGGAATTTTTCATTATAGAACTTGGCTTGTATATTCCAACAATGGGCTTCCTCAAATGCCCTAGGTCTTCGTGAGCAAGCAAGTTGGATGCACCCCCACTTAGTTTCTTTTGTTTAGTTTTCATACATTTATAGCTCTAGTGCATCCGTTGCATGACAATCCCTACTCCTTGCATTGACATCAATTGATGGGCATCTCCTTAGCCCGTTGATTAACCGCGTCAATGTGAGACTTTATCTTTTTTTGTCTTCTCCACATAACCCCCATCATCATATTCCATTCCACCCATAGTGCTATATCCATGGCTCACGCTCATATATTGCTTGAAAGTTGAAAAAGTTCGAGATTAGTAAAGTATGAAACAATTGCTTGGCTTGTCATCGGGGTTGTGCATGATGAGAGCATTCTTGTGTGACGAAATGGAGCATGAACAAACTATATGATTTTGTAGGGATGAACTTTCTTTGGCCATGTTATTTTGAGAAGACATAATTGCTTAATTAGTGTGCTTGAAGTATTATTACTTTTATGTCAATATTAAACTTTTATCTTGAATCTTTCGGATCTGAATATTCATGCCACAATTAAGAGAATTACATTGAAAATTATGCTAAGTAGCATTCCACATCAAAAATTCTGTTTTTATCATTTACCTACTCGAGGACGTGTAGGAATTAAGCTTGGGGATGCTTGATACGTCTCCAACGTATCTATAATTTTTGATTGTTCCATGCTATTATATTATCCTTCTAGAATGTTTTATATGCATTTATATGCTATTTTGTATGATTTTTGGGACTAACCTATTAACCTAGAGCCTAGTGCCAGTTTCTGTTTTTTCCTTGTTTTTGAGTATTGCAGAAAAGAAATACCAAACGGAGTCCAATTGACGTGCCAACTTTTGACGATTTTTGATGGACCAAAAGAAGACCCCGGAGCAAAAGAGTCGGGCCAGAAGAGTCCCGGGCTGCCCACGAGGGTGGGGGCGCGCCCACCCCCCTGGGTGTGGGCCCCTGCCTCGTGGACAACGCCGGAGACCCCCCTGACGTGAGACCAACGCCAAAAATTCCTGTAAATACTGAAACCTCCAGAAAATAACCTAGATCGGGAGTTCCGCCGCCGCAAGCCTCTGTATCCACCAAAAACCAATCGGGACCCCGTTCCGGCACCCTGACAGAGGGGGGATCCCTCACTGGTGGCCATCTTCATCATCCCGCCGATCTCCATGACGAGGAGGGAGTAGTTCACCCTCGGGGCTGAGGGTATGTACCACTAGCTATGTGTTTGATCTCTCTCTCTCTCTCTCGTGTTCTTGAGATGGTACGATCTTGATGTACCGCGAGCTTTGCTATTATAGTTGGATCTTATGATGTTTCTCCCCCTCTACTCTCTTGTAATGGATTGAGTTTTCCTTTCGAAGTTATCTTATCGGATTGAGTCTTTAAGGATTTGAGAACACTTGATGTATGTCTTGCATGTGCTTATCTATGGTGACAATGGGATATTCACGTGATCTACTTGATGTATGTTTTGGTGATCAACTTGCGGGTTCAGTGACCTTGTGAACTTATGCATAGGGGTTGGCACACGTTTTCGTCTTGACTCTCCGGTAGAAACTTTGGGGCACTCTTTGAAGTTCTTTGTGTTGGTTGAATAGATGAATCTGAGATTGTGTGATGCATATCGTATAATCATACCCATGAATACTTGAGGTGACATTGGAGTATCTAGGTGACATTAGGGTTTTGGTTGATTTGTGTCTTAAGGTGTTATTCTAGTACGAACTCTATGATAGATCGAACGGAAAGAATAGCTTCGTGTTATTTTACTACGGACTCTTGAATAGATCGATCAGAAAGGATAACTTTGAGGTGGTTTCGTACCCTACAATAATCTCTTTGTTTGTTCTCCGCTATTAGTGACTTTGGAGTGACTCTTTGTTGCATGTTGAGGGATAGTTATATGATCCAATTATGTTATTATTGTTGAGAGAACTTGCACTAGTGAAAGTATGAACCCTAGGCCTTGTTTCCTAGCATTGCAATATCGTTTACGTTCACTTTTATCATTAGTTACCTTGCTGTTTTTATATTTTCAGGTTACAAAAACCTATATGTACCATCCATATTGCACTTGTATCACCATCTCTTCGCCGAACTAGTGCACCTATACAATTTACCATTGTATTGGGTGTATTGGGGACACAAGAGACTCTTTTTTATTTGGTTGCAGGGTTGTTTGAGAGAGACCATCTTTATCCTACACCTCTCACGGATTGATAAACCTTAGGTCATCCACTTGAGGGAAATTTGCTACTGTCCTATAAACCTCTGCACTTGGAGGCCCAACAACGTCTACAAGAAGAAGGTTGCGTAGTAGACATCACCGACCGAGGCGCTTAGGAGAAGTGTTCGTAACTCCACATAGCCTCGTTGAAGTCTCCCACCACAACCCACGGCATGTCCGCTTGTTGATGAAGACCCCGATGCAGAGACCACATGTGATGACGGCCCTTCGTCCGGGGCTCGCCGTAGACGCACGTGAGCCTCCAAGGGGGCTCACCGGCTGCGCCACTCACATAAGCATCAATATGTCTTTCGTTCATAGATTTTACATTGAGAATCAACGACTCATGCCAATAGAGAGCAAGACCTCCACTCAGACTAACACTGTCGACTGCATCAAAGCCACTTAAACCTAGGTGAGGCCTATATCTTTTCATTTTATCCTTCGACTGCCTAGTTTCACACAAGAAAACAATACTAGGGGAATAAGTCAGCACCAAGCTCACAAGATCACGAGCAGTCCGAGAATTCCCTCCTCCTCTGCAGTTCCAACTCAAAATGTTCACGTTGCTAGTCTGGTTTCTGGGTAAACCTGTTCGAGGCATGTGTGTCGCATGCTTCTCCGGCGATGGCGCTGACACCGCATGGCATATAGCTCCCCTGTCGGCTGGCTTCGGGTGGGTAGCGTCCTCACCGGATGCCCCCTTTTCACCCCAACCAACTTTTCGAGTTCACCGATTTAGCCAACTGCCTGTACGACGTTGGCGGCGGCATGGAACTAGGGTTCTTGGAAGAGCCGCCAGGGTCAAATTGTACGCTGGTTGGACGGGGAGTGCTACGATCCTCACCCAAGTCTGCTCCTTCTCCATAACCATCCCCGTCTGACTGGGAGGCCCTCTCACACTCGGTGGTGCAACAACCTTGAACAGCGGCAGACAACCAGATGAGGCGCTGGCCTGCCTAGATCCATCAACGGCGGGGCTGCTACGGCCATGCAGGCCCAGCAGCGAACAGGCTGACGAGGCCGCAACGGGTCCACCATGCGGCCTAGGCACGCAGACGGGAAGATCACCAGCGGCGGTTAGAACGAAGTCCGGCGGCGGCGGCGGCTGGGGCGTCGCCCCTAAATCTTCAGGTAACATACGCCCTAACGAAACGTTTTTTTAATGGAAACGTTACCTTTCAGCCGGCGGATCGTGCTCTCGCATCTGCCGTGCGCGGAGCCGTTGGATCACTTTTGATCAAACAGTCCATGTGTACGTACAGATTCTACGCCTCGTGTCCGCCGTCCACGAAAGCCAACCCACCCACTGTATGCATTAGGATTTTGCAACATCCTTCATGTTTTTGAAACATAGGGAATGCTGGAGTGGCACCACGACGATGCGACGATGCGGACTAAAAATTTCTGTAACATAATATCTATTGTAAAAAAAACCTGCAACATTATCTTTGTTGCGAAAAGAAAATCTACAACACAACCTTTGTTATAAATGTTTTCCGCAACAAGACCTTTATTGCAAAAAAATGTAAAAATTCGGCAACAAGATCTTTGTTGCAGAAAACAATCTGCAACACAACCTATGTTACAAAAATAATAGTCCGCAACCCATTCTTTTGTCACAAAATGTTTCCGCAACAAGGTCTTTGTTGCAAAGTAGAGGAAAACATTCAATCTAGATTGTGCCGAATCAAACAGCTCGTGCGGCGGCGGATCTTTTTAAAAGATCCGCCGGTCGACGCGTAGCAATCCCTTTTTTTAAGTTATAGAAAAAAGAATTAGTATTAATTGGGAAAGTCTTAGGTTCAACGGGCTGAAAACCACGTTGCGTCGGCCGGTCTAGCTGCCATCCGATCTAACTTGATCGCACGGTGTAGAAGTGCTCTCTAGATTCCTCTACAGCCACCCAGTCATTATCCTCTCGTTAAGCTTTGCATCCTCAATCTCCATGGCGTGTCCGTGTCGGTAACTAGCCAGCCTCTATCACTTCACTTTCCTGCAACTTGACCCGTGTTTCAGTTCAGCCCCATGTTGCAGACCGCATTGTCGCCGAGCTTTTCTGAAGGAGATGCTGGAGGCACCGCCGCTTTCGTGTGCGGGTGTTCGAGGGTGGATCTTCAAAGTTTCTGCAACATGGTAGTTGTTTCTGCAACACAACCGTTGTTTCAGGAATTGTTTCTGCAACGCGGCCATTGTTTCAGGAATTGTTTCTGCAATCTCCAAATTTTTGCAACATGATAGTTGTTTCTGCAATGCAGCCGTTGTTTCAGGAATTGCTTCTGCAACGCGGCCGTTGTTTCAGGAATTGTTTCTGCAACGCGATCATTGTTTCAGGATTGTTTCTGCAATGCGGCCGTTGTTTCTGTAAATGGTTTGTTGTTTCAGGAATTAGTGTGTCGGAAAGGCGACGAGCCGCGTGCGAGGAGTTAGATTGGATGGCTCGCGCGCGGAGATCTGACGACTGTCGAGGTGGTGGATGTTTACTAGACGTCTACCGTAGACGCATAGCGCTCCCCGTATTAATTTGCTAATAAATATCCATTTTTCAACACTTGGCGCCCGATACATATTTTCTGGCTCCGCCACTGTTCGTGAGTTCTCTTTACCTGACCCTCAGCAACAACATTTCCTGTGCCGAGTCGGGCATGTTGTTGAGAGTTGTACTCAACATACTTGATTTTTGCCGAGCTCACGTAATTTGACTCTCGCCAAAGCTGTGAAGAAGCCCTTTTTTCAGTAGAAGTATTCTCCACGGCTTCTTCCACTTCACATTTATTTCCCGGTACAGCCCAAGCTAGCATGCAGATTGGCCAACCTTTCTGGAGCTGGGCGGACGTACGGGATCAGGAGCCGTGATTGGCGCTAGACTACTATGATTCAGCATGACAAAACTGACTGAATGTAAGGTGCTTAGCTGAACACGTGTACAAAAATATGTGCACCAATAGAAAAAAAATACGAATTGCGTGAAAATGCATCAATGTGGAAAGAGGAAACTGTTTTGTTTCAAGAAAAGTGGTGGTCAAAATGAACCAGCCAGGCAAACTGCGTGGAAGATGTCCACGTCCAGCTTGGCTCATCCATGGATTTCTTTTTCTTTTTGTTGGCACATGCACATGATTCCAGAGATGTGGAAAAACTGCACATGGAGAAAGAAAATTCCACCATACGTGCCGGTGCTTCAACTCTATATAGTGCTTCCGGCCGGAAAAGGCTACTCCCATCGCCACCGGCTGACATCCTCTCCATCGCTCCCTGCTAAGCTGCCACTGACCATTGCATACACATCCTTATCCCAAGGCGACAATGGCCGGACGCGTGGCGCTGGCGGCGGTCCTGCTGTGCACAGCGGCGGCCATGGCCGCAGCGCAATCGGCGTCCAACGTGCGTGCCACCTACAACTTCTACAACCCGGAGAAGATCAACTGGGACCTCAACACCGCCAGCGCCTACTGCGCCACATGGGACGCCGGCATGTCCTTGGCCTGGCGCTCCAAGTATGGCTGGACTGCCTTTTGCGGGCCCGCTGGGCCCACCGGCCAGGCATCCTGCGGCAAGTGCCTCCAGGTAAGGACTAAGGACTTCACTATAAATTTAACGTCATATTTTTCATGGTAAATTATGTTTTTTGAGGATGTCAAGCTTAGTTGATGAGCGTTGCAAATTTGCTTCAGTTTGTTTTATTAAAATATTATTGTGCTTGCAAACTAAATTTGTCATCAGCGCGTCAATATTATTAAAATATCATTTGACGTGTTGGCTAATGGTTTTATCGTCTGAATCTGCATATATAGGTGACGAACACGGCTACCGGCGCACAGATTACGGCGAGGATCGTTGACCAGTGCAGCAACGGTGGCCTGGACCTGGACTATGACACGGTGTTCAGCAAGATCGACACCAACGGGGTGGGTATGCAGCAGGGCCACCTCACCGTCAACTACCAGTTCGTCGACTGTGGCGATAACTAAGGAAGAAATAATTGGTGCTCCGATGCTATGCAAGGAAAAAAAAGATTCTGGATTACAAATAATGATGCATGTCTGTGAATTATAATGAAGTGGAATAAATTTTACTGTGATGAATGGATCCAAGGTTTTCGCCCCCTCCTTATGTATGGATGGACTAGGACACAATTATATATAGACGGGTAATAACGATGTCGTTTGTTGAATGTGGGACATTCTGGAATTCTACATTTCTTGTCATCGCCAAGTTTTGCATTTCTTTTTTGGCCCCTCATTTTAGTAGGTTAAATGTTGACTTTATAGCCCTTAATGATCTGGAAGGTTAAGTACCATAAAACTTGATTTGATTACTCGTAGAGAGGTGCAATTCTGATAGGTGAATTAGTTCAGTTTCTGACATACTCCCTCCGTCCCAAAATTCTTATCTTAGATTCTGGATACTAAAACATGACTTGATACATCCGTATTTAGACAAATCTAAAACAAGAATTTTAGGACGGAGGAAGTTGTATATAAGCCGGGGATAGACAGACCCGTGGCATTTGTGGTGTGCTGATCATTCTTGACCACCACTCACTCAAACTCATGAACTCACTTATGCACACAGATCAAACGATTTTACTATGTACTAAATCAGCCACAATTGATATGGATTGAAGAGAGTAATAATTCTAGGAGTTCCGAAATCTTGACACAAGTGTTGGCATTCATCACTCAAATCTAGGCTCTACTGCTATAGGTAAAGCTCCCACGAACATCACCAAGAAAAATCATTAATACCATCACGAGGGGGGACGAGAACCGGAAGGGGGGACTGGACATATGGCGGGCGCGGGCCAAAAATTTACAGTCCCCCCCCCCCCCCCCCCCCCCCACCCCCCAAAAAAAATTATCTGATACAAGCGTTTTATGTAACTGCGTGGAATGATTTTCCGTCCTGATCCTGCAAAACGATGTTATTTTAATAGAAAGGTTTATTTGCGAAATCTGCTAGAGATGATCCACACAGCGACACAGTAAAAAAGAAGAAGGCTGGGGCGGTGGAAACAAAAATAAAAGATGATATAGTTTTAGATGTACCCTATACAGACCCTCCCTTTCCTTATTATCGTGCACCTACCCTTCCTTTTCCCAACCGTCCTGTGAGTTGTAGTCCGGATACACGTAATTAACTTCATCGAGTCGGTGTTGAGTTCGTCACAGCGTCGGTGGCTAGAACGCTATATATAAACGCGACTGTTAGAATAAATCCGAGGCATATCGTCGATCATTCGAAGATCAAGCAATCACACGAGCATGATACTGAGATTTGTTAACGAGATTCATCGATATGGCTACATTTCCGGGACATGACTACTGGCGCTCCTTCCCGTGACACCGTCACAATACCGCACACCGGCCACCCGGGCGCCGGCACACGTCGCTGGCTCCCCCTTGCGCGCCTGTGCTATTATGTTGGCATGGGTTACATCGTGTGGCTACCCTCGCTGTATATGAGAGGCCTAGGATACAAGTGTCCTATAAGGACACGACTCCACATCCTATGTAAAGGCAATACAACTCATAGTCCAACTGTAACCTACCGTATACACAATATTCGACACAACTCTAGCAACGACAAAGCCAAAAGTTCGATCGATTCAGCTAGTCTCGACCCGTCGCCCCTGTTCGTTCCAGCCACAACCTCCAGCTTCCCACATGTCGTCCTCCTACTTATGCTCGGCCTGCGGCTCCCGCACCCACAGCAGGAACCACTGCGCCGCCTCGCCGTGCTCACGCTGCCGGGGATACGGCCACTTCGAGGCCCTCTGCACCACCCCCGCCGGCTTTGACCCCGCAGGTGCAGCTCGCTGCGGCGTCTGCGGCGGTGCGGGCCACACGGACGAGGACTGCGCCACCACCGAGAGCGCCAACATCCGGTGCGAGACCTGCGGCAAGCTGGGGCACAGGCCCAGGGACTGCCCTACGTGCACCGGCGGCCCCGGCGACCCGTACGCCGCATGGAGGGGGTACGACGCCTGCGCCTTCTGCGGCGAGCCGGGGCATTTCCTGCCCGCTTGCCCCCAATGGCGCCGGTAGAAAAGTAGGGAGCCGCTGAGTGTCGCCGGACCGTGGATGCACTTGCTCTAGCCAAGTAGCCAGTCGGAAGCCCGTGCATGTTTGTCTTCTCCGTTAGGTTGCTACGTTGCGTGCTCTGTTTAGGTCCAGCAGTTTGCGCTAGTCTGAATCTCTATCCAATAATGCATCCTTGTGTGTGCGTGTGTTAGCTGGTGTCTTTAGATCGATCGAGTTGACAACGTGAGATGCGTGGAACTGGAGTTAATTGCATAAAAGTACCACAATTCGGGCATCACATGCAGATTGGTACCACGATTGCTAATTTTTGCATGTCAGTACCATGATTGCTCCAGGTTTTTTCAAATAAGGCTAAAACGTGTATTTATACGTATTGACGCTCGACCCGACAGCTCGGGCCCACCCGTCAGGTGCCACGCTGGCCAATCGGCGCGTGCCCGCGCGCTGACTAGGACGAGCCGGTGCGCTGCTGCTCTCCAACCCAGTCCGGTCGCACCAGCTCGCCCCCGCCGCACCATTCCCCTCCCCTCCTCCTCTCCTCACTCGTTTCCTCCGTCACCGCCGGCTGCGTCCCGACTGCCGGCCGCCGCACCGCCCCGCCGACGCCATGGTTTTGGAGGACGAAAGCAGCGACGACCAGTCTAGCCTCCCGTACATGCATTCTTCCTCCACAGACGGTCTCAACGAGGTCAGTACAGTGAGTTTAGGGTTAGGGTTACAGATTTGGGATTTCTTGATTTGGTTGATTTTGGTAGGTTTTGATTTGCCCATTGTCTTTGTGCGAGCTTCTGCAGGTCCCTTTCAGCCTTGAAGATCCAGATTACAAGGGGCTTGAGCTGGATGTGATGTCTCCATGTGAGAAGCACGGCATGGCATCTGAGAGGCTTGTTGCCTTTGAAGGAATAGACACAGGCAGGCGGTTTTTAGCATGTGCACAGCAGGTATGGATTCTAGGCATAGTGTCGTGGAATTGTCACGGCAGATGTCCTTGAGCTAGGACTTAGTCGTGGAGCCATCGCAACTAGGAAGCTTGAAGGGGTTATGCGGGACAAGAAACACGAGGGTTTATACTGGTTCGGCCCCTTACGGTGAAGGTAAAAGCCTATGTCCAGTTTGAGCTGATATTGATTAGGGTTACGATCGCCAGGAGCTAAACAGCTATGCCCGGCTCTCGATGAGATTGTTGTCGCCCTTAAACCGCTGCCGGGTCGTCCCTTTATATAGGGAGGCTGACGCCCAGCAGCCCTTAGAGTCCCGGCCGGCTCATAAGAGTGTCCGGCTCGGACTCTAAACTATACTTGCCTTACGCTACAAGTTCTACTATAATAATGATTGTAACTACGGGCCTTAAGCCATATCCGGGTCTCAGCCCATCTCTGGCCCATCGTCTTGAAACTTGGCTCCGGACATCTGGCAACGACCGTACGAGTAACCCGGCCCCTCCTGGCGGGTGACTCTAAGGTCTATATCCTCAACATTAGGCCCCAGATTGATTTGAGCCGGCTCATGTCAATCTTCAACTCTTCTGACAGAAAAAATCTCCGGCTTACCATTCATGTGAAGGCCATAACCCGGAGTGACGTCATCCTCTGGACTCCGGATAATCCGCCATGACATCATCCTCCATTAAGTCCGTTTTTTACTCCGCCAGATCCGCAACGGATCTTTGCTTTACTGTCATTCCGAAAATCGAGGTGTCGTGGGGGGGAGATAACCACGCCGTGGTCTCCTTGAATCTCGCGCCCACTTATGACCTCGCCTTATAAATAGGCCGGCCCAACGGGCTCTTCTCACGCTCTCTTCTTCCTCCTCGCGCCGTCGCTCCTCTGCCCGAGCTCTGCCACTGCCGCCGCCGTCGCGCCCCTGATCTTCATCAACCCGGCCGCTGCATCACCCTGACTCGGACCAGATAAACGGCGGCGACTTCCGCTCTTCTCCAACTCCGGTGAGTCTCTTCTGCCTTGTTAGAACAGATCTGCGGTAGAGTTCAAACAGTTCATCCGTGTTCTTCGCCATTGTCTGCAGGCTTCAGTAGTTCTCGTAGTTGCCACCCTTGTTTGATCTTAGATATGTATAGACTTGCTGCAGTAGTTGTTTATTACTCATTTCACCTGCAAAACACACTTCTTTCCACTGCATAAGATCTCCTTCGAGCTCAAGAACTCCCCTGCGTCCGTATTTTAGGTCTAGAAAATTTTCTTTGCTCCGACCATTTTGATCCAAAAAAGTTACGGTAGTATGCGAAACCTGTTTTACCACACTTAGTAAAAACTGCAACCATTGAATCTTGGCGGCTTACATTTCCGGCTTAAAGAAAACACGCGCCGTAGAACTTTCCGGTTTAAAGAGAACCATGCTCTGTAGAATCCTCCGGCTTAACTGTGGCAAAGCCGTAGATAACCAACTTACTCTGAATCCCCCTACGGCTTAAATAACCCACTGTATCTGAATATATATCATTAGTCGCCTTCATAAGCCGCCATCTTAGTTTGAACGATAGATCTCCGGCTTATATTTAACCCGGACACTTTTCTCTTTATCATAGACTACCAACCTTCACCATGCCTCCCAAGGCTCCCATCACTTGCAACTGGATGAGGTCCAACGTCACCGACGAGACCTTGGCCAATTTCGTTAAGTCCGGATATTTGCCTAAGAAGGAAATCATGTCCTACCGTGCCCCTGACCCGTCGGAAGAGAGACCACAGCCAAGGGACAGGGAGGTAGTGATCTTCGCAGACCATATGAGCCGGGGCTTCGCACCGCCCGGCTCAAAGTTTTTCAGAGACGTGCTCAACTTCTTTGACCTACGGCCTCAGGATATAGGACCCAACTCCGTATCCAACATCTGTAACTTCCAAGTCTTTTGCGAAGTGTACCTTGGAGAAGAGCCTAGTCTGCTGCTTTTCAGAGAGCTGTTTTACTTAAACCGCCAAAATGAGTGTGCCAACGGGCCAAGTCTGGAGTTAGGTGGCATCTCCATCCAGCGGCGTAGGGACTGTCTTTTCCCTTACGCAGAGCCGCCGAGCCACCCCAAGGACTGGAATATGACTTGGTTCTACTGCCAAGATACGTCCCCGGCTGACGAGAACCCACTGCCCGGCTTTCGCCCAACACGTCTAGAGCCGACTCATCCGCTGTCGGACAAACTGACTGCAGCGGAACGCCAGCCTCTGCTTCCAACTATCAATAAGATCAAGGCCCTGCTAGGCAACGGTCTGAACGGAATCGACCTGGTCCGGGTCTGGATCTCATGGCGGGTGATCCCATTGAGCCGCCGTCCCGGCTTAATGTGTGAGTACACCGGGCGAAAGGATGACCCTCAGAGGCACAGTCGCAATGATCTTCCAGAAGACGTTGCTGAGGAAGAGACCAAGGCTCTGTTAAACGAGAGTCTGGCAGACTGTGGAAGGACCGGGTTAGCCCCCTTCTGCAAGACCAATCCAGCCCCAGCGGTAAGCCGCTGACTTTAACCTTTCAACTTCTTCTGCATGTAACCTTGATCTGAACTGTTTTAAGAATTCATTACTGTATTTCTCAGGCTGATGATAAATTCTGGCGGGTCAAATATGACCATGAGGCGGCCAAGAAGGCCAGGAAGGCGAAGAAAGCCGCCAAGAAAGCCGCCCCTCGCAAAAAGGGAAGCAGACCCACTGCTTCGGAGCTAATGCAATTAAGCGACAGCTCCGAGTCAGAGGTAACCCTTAAACCTTTAAATTCTTGCTATATTTGTTGTTTGTTGTTGTCCGCCTTATCAACACTTGCTCATTGACAGGATGACACCGGCGCCAGTAACCCGATGGTTGAAGAGGTAATGTCACTTTCCTCCGACTCGGAGCCCTTGCCACAGCTGAAAGTCCGAAGGGTAACCTGGAAAGTAAGCTTTTCACATCCTTTAGCTCATCAAGACCCTCAATTTCTTTTGAAGCGACAGGTTCACGAAAGCCGGCGTCACACCCGGACCACAAGGACACCGATCTCTCCGCCGGGTTACCCGACGCAACAAGGAAGCGTCGCACTGAGGTTTTTTCTTTTTTTTACCCTTTTCATCCGTTGGTGGGTGTTCTCCGTCAGCCACTCAACTCTTCTGACTCCAATTATCAGGAGACCTCCCCCTCTTCGGGTGACTCCATGCAGTCAAATCTGCCGGCCTTCAAGACTGCGCCCGGGTAACAACAATCTTCTTACATTATCTTTGTCTGTACTTACTCTTTGTGTGCCTAACACTTCTGTCTTTTCAGTGCCCAGGCAAAGCTCACCAAAAGAGCGAAGAAGACTAGGTCAGCCGGAGTGCCAGACTTACCTGACCCGGAGGCGACGGCTCAAGAGCCGCCAGCTGCCTCCGCCCCCGAAGCCACCACTCCAATGGACACGGCACCTGAGGCCCCTGCCCCGACTACCAAGGCAACGACCGAAGCTTCGGTTAACCCGTAGGCCTCCGGCTCAGCTCCACCAGCAGACGACCCGGACGTGGTAATCACCCGGACGGAGTTCGTTGAGCCGGGGAGACCGACCGCGTTGGCCAAATGCTCCGCGAAGGGGGAGTTGCTGCAGCCCCACCGGGTGAACCTGGACCTCTCCGGCTACACCGACTTGAGCATTGGAGAGCTCGTCTCTGGCTACATCAGCCAAGTACACAAGAGCCGGGACGCCGAGGTTGCCATGGTCAACCAGATTCAACAAAAATCTGAGGTATCCTTCTGCTGTCTTCTTACTTTACTGCATAGTTACCTTTGCCATGCTAGCCCCCAAGTCGACGACTTATACTTGAATATGTTGTAGACTTAGGTTCCGGCTTACTCAACTGAGCCGGCAGTATGTAGATAGATACGTTCAATATGCATTAGCCCCCAAGTGCCAAGTGTCTTTGCTTGGAAAACGCTTGGGACTTATATAATGACTGTTAATTAACCCGGAAATATATACAGGCTGTTGGCAAGAAACTAGAGGCGGATCTTGCGGATCTCAAGAGCCGGCTGAAGATGCAGGAGATGGAGACCCGGAAGGCAAACGCCAAGTTTGTATCCAGCATCGCCACTCAAGAAAAATTGAAGACCGAGTTTGATGCTGAGAGGAAAGCCTGGGTCGAAGAGAAGGCCGCACTGGTGACCCGGGCGGAACAGGCGGAGAAGGCTCTCGCTGAGAAGACCGCCGAGCTCTCCGGCCTAAAGCGCCAGGTTTCCCAAATGGTGGCCGCTATCTTCGGTAAGTCGCCTCACCGGCTTTCATCAAGTTTGTATATGTCATAATTCATCCTTGTCACCGGCTTATCTGATTCTGTTAAACAGGTCCCAGGAGTGCCAACCTCAACGAGAGCGTGGTCACCAAGTTAAAGGCCGTGTACACCCTGGTGGAACAGCTCTACACCGGGTCACAGCGTGCCTTAGCTGTGGTGGCCCTATCCAACGAGGTGCCAACTCATCTGGCCGAAGTCCTGCGTCGGCTCGCTGTTCTGCCGCAGCGGATCCAGGAGCTACGACGGGCCTCCGCGAGAGCCGGAGCAATCGCCGCGCTGAGCCGGGCCAAAGCATTCCTGCCGGAGCTAGACCCGGCAGACATCGCCCTGGGTTACCCAAGCCTGAAGGAAGACGGCTCAGCCTTCGACCAGAAGGACTTCGCGGCATGTGTGAAGGCTGTACGCCCGGTGGCCACCCTCATCGAAAACGACACCGACTTAACCAAGTACCAGCCGGGTTATGATGCGGAGAATCAGAGGATTCCAACCCCTCGCTATGAAGCCCTCAATCTGATCCCTCCGGCTCGTCAGCACACCTTCGCCCCAGAGATTGACCCGGCCGGGTTAATTGACGAACAAGCCCAGTTCGAAGCTCTCAGCGGCATCGACTGGAAATCATCAACCTTCGAGGTCTTGGGATCAGCCGGAGGAGAAGACAGGAATGAGTCGGGGACTTCAACTCAGCGGGTATCATAATTTAGCTGGCGGCTTATCAAACATTGTTCCATCTTTTAGACTTGAAGAGTTATTGTAATAGAGTAGGTGCAACAGTTTATCTCTGCCGTGCCATCGTGCACGTTTTGAATGCGAAAGCCCTTTGAATTTGTCTCTTTGATGTTTCTCCGGGTCATAATCATCCCTTTGTTTTTCTCAACCTCCAAAGGTGCCTTTAAGTATCTGCATAGAAAAGGCAAATCACAAGTCTCGAGGCGGCTTACCGCCCTGAGAATCAGGTGTTTGAGATAAATAACCCGGAATATGAATCAAAAAAGACTGGTCCTTAATTATACTCTGAACATAGCCAAAATAACACACTTAACAGCCTGTAAGCATCTTCCAGTTTAAATAACCCGGGTAGTAAGGTTGACACCTTAACTCCGATTTACTTGCCTTGATGACACCCATGACGTGCAACTAACACTGCAAACCAAAGTTAAGCCGGCAAGTGAGACCCGGCCATGCACACCTCAGAGTAAACTTGTGAAAAAGCAGAAGAACTTAGGGGCTTCCGGTTCGAATACGACCAGAGACCCGACCCAAAGGGGTTAAGCCAAGATTCGGATACGATCACATAGCCCCCAGTGGGTGCGGCGATGCCAATCAAGAGGGTACCGACAGCTATGTTCTCTTTGGTTCGAATACGACCCATGGTTGAACAGGAAGCCCCCAAGTGATTCTTAAAATTGTTTAACGACGCTGATTCGAATACGATCCACGTCGGTTCTCAGAGGGGTTAAACTATGATTCAAATATGACCAAAGGCAACCTCCCAATGAGCTCGGCACTTTGCCAATAAAATGGGTATCGACAGCTATGTTCTCTTTGGTTCGAATACGACCCATGTTTGAACAGGAAGCCCCCAAGTGACTTTACTGCTTACGGCTAGATTCGAATACGATCATAAGCCGGATCCTCCTTTAAGTCAGCATGTAATCTTGTAATAAAAACAACACACACATATTTGGAGGAGAGAAAAGGACAGAGGTCCTGCGTTATTGCTTATCATAATATATACATGGCTGAGATAAATATGTACACCACGAGAGCCGGTAGCTCAAGTGTAGTAAGGCCGAAGCTGAGCTATGTTCCACGGCCGACTGGTCTCTTCCTCAGATTTACGTGAATCATTGTGCTCCCGAATATCAATGAGGTAATATGACCCGTTGTGCAAGTTCTTGCTGACCACAAAGGGCCCTTCCCAAGGTGGGGATTGGTCTGATAACCCCCCTGCTGCTGTTGATGACCCTGGCCAGACTGTTGATTAAAGCCCCCTTGACCGCCCTGAGGGCCAGAATTTGAGCCGCCCCCCGGGCCATGAAAGCCGCCGGCGCCTGAGCCGCCGGCACCTGAGCCGCCGCCCGGGCCATTGTAGTTTTTAAAGGCCTTCATGATTGCACAATCCTTCCACAGATGAGTCGCTGGCTTCTCTCTAGAGCCGTGCCTCGGACAAGGCTCATTCAACAGCTGTTCCAGAGAAGGTCCTGACCCGCCGCCTCGGGGAGGGGGCCTCCCCTTGCGTCGCTGGTTGTTACCTTGGGAGTTGGCGTTGGCTACGAACTCTAGGCTGCCATCGGCCTTGCGCTTGCCTCCTCCTTGGTTCCCCGGGTTAAACTGAGGACCCCTGCCATTGCCGTTCTTCTTTCCCTTCCCTGTCCTTTCATCGTCTGAAGGGGGATCCTTGGTACCATCGGAATCGGCGTACTTGACAAGAGCCGCCATTAGTGTACCCATATCGGTGCAGTCGCGCTTAAGCCGCCCGAGTTTCATATTAAGGGGCACAAAGCGGCAGTTCTCTTCCAACATTAAGACCGCAGAGCCGGCATCCATCTTATCCGATGAATGTATGATCTCCTTGACCCGGCGAAGCCAATGGGTCGTGGATTCACCCTCCTGCTGCTTACAGTTAGTCAGATCCACAATTGACATAGACTGCCTACAGGTATCTTTGAAGTTTTGGATGAACCGGGCTTTCAGCTCAGCCCAAGACCCAATGGAATTCGGTGGTAGCCCTTTCAACCACGTGCGGGCAGTTCCATCTAACATCATGGTGAAATACTTGGCCATGGCCGCCTCACTGACCTCCAGCAATTCCATAGCCATCTCATAACTCTCAATCCAGGCTGCAGGTTGTAAGTCAGCTGTATAGTTAGGCACCTTCCTAGGGCCCTTGAAGTCCTTAGGTAGACGTTCATTACGGATAGCTGGCACCAAACAAGGGACACCCCCGGTCCTGGTAGGGATACCCACATCAACGGAAGTCGTCGGATAAGCCGGGGGGGTCTGGTAAGCCGTCAATTGAGGCACATGCTCCGCCTCTTGTCGCGCTCGGTCTGCTGCGTAAAAGGCTCCATTATGAGCCGGGCCATGGCCAGGGGGCGGGTCATGGCGTCGGACATTACTTGAGCCGGTTGCTGAGACCATGTGCCGGCTGTAACTCGGGCTCTGGCCTGGACGAGGGGTCGAGTGGATCCTGTCCCGGCTGTAGGAGTACGCCTCTTGCTGTGCCAGTGCCGTCTGCAGGAGTTCCCTGACCCGGCGGGTTTCGATGGCCGCCGGAGAATCGCCGTCAACGGGGAGAGCCGCCAGCCGTGCTGCCGCAGCTACCATGTTCTCCAGCGGGTTATCATAATGACCCGGGGGTATTGGCACATACTGAGGCGGGGCAGGGGGCACCTGGGGAGGCCCCATCACTCGTGGCTGAATAAGGGGTCCAGACCCGGGCGCAATGACCCCTGGCGGGTTACTAGACCCTGCACCCGGCGTGTTGAAGAGATTGCGTGGATCGTAAACCGGTGGGAGTCGAGACTGGGCCTTCTGATGCCTCCTTCTCATGACCTCATGGGCCGCGTTCTGATCCATCGTGAGTTGGAAGGACTGCGCCTGAATCAGCTGAGTCCGGGCGTCGAGAGCCGCCCGCTCCGCAGCCAGCCTGATCCCTTCTGCTGCAAGATCCTCTTTAGCTTTTATCAGATCCAATTTTAACTGTGCCACCTCCGCATCATGCTGAGCTTGATCCGCCGGGTCAACCGTGGCGGTTAACAGGGCCGTCATCTTGTCCGTGAGATCCATCAGCACCTGAGCCGGAGAAGGCACCGGGTTTCCCGATCCAGCAGCGGGGTTCTGAACAGGCTGCGCACTAGCCATAAAAACTCCAACCTGACTTGGCGGCTCAAAAAGGTCCGGAATACTGTCGCCATCGGAACAACCCATGAGCCTGCCATCTTGAAGTTGGTACAACGAGTTTGACTCATGAGTGGCCGACTCGCCGTCAGAGCCGGCGGCCGCCTCATCACCAGACCCAGATGGATCAGAGGGCCCTCCATGGATGCATCCCACAAAAGCGCGCCTTAAGGCAGGCCGGGCCCGGGCGGGTCGTGCGCGCTGAGCCGTTTCGATGAGATCGGCGCAGAGATCCGGCTCGGGGCCCGGCTCACCAATCTTGCCAATGAAGACATGAATTCCGCCAAAGGGGACCCGGTACCCGTACTCAATTGAGCCGGCGTCGGGGCCCCAGTCCGCATCGTCGATGTAGAGCTTGCCGCGACGACTCTTGGTCATCCGGCCCACAGCGTATCCCTTGAGCCCTTCGAAGCTGCCCTTCAAGAACTCAAATCCACCGTGCGTTGGCCCCACGGTGGGCGCCAACTGTCGTGGAATTGTCACGGCAGATGTCCTTGAGCTAGGACTTAGTCGTGGAGCCATCGCAACTAGGAAGCTTGAAGGGGTTATGCGGGACAAGGAACACGAGGGTTTATACTGGTTCGGCCCCTTACGGTGAAGGTAAAAGCCTACGTCCAGTTTGAGGTGATATTGATTAGGGTTACAATCGCCAGGAGCTAAACAGCTATGCCCGGCTCTAGATGAGATTGTTGTCGCCCTTAAACCGCTGTCGGGTCGTCCCTTTATATAGGGAGGCTGACGCCCAGCAGCCCTTAGAGTCCCGGCCGGCTCATAAGAGTGTCCGGCTCGGACTCTAAACTATACTTGCCTTACGCTACAAGTTCTACTATAATAATGATTGTAACTACGGACCTTAAGCCATATCCGGGTCTCAGCCCATCTCTGGCCCATCGTCTTGAAACTTGGCTCCAGGCTTCTGGCAACGACCGTACGAGTAACTCGGCCCCTCCTGGCGGGTGACTCTAAGGTCTATATCCTCAACACATAGTGATTTTTTTCTTACTTTGTCGGTGCCATATTGAACTCTGTTTGCTGGAGTACTCTCCTTGTTGTCAACATTTTGGTTCATAGTGGCATTAGAGTAGCTTATTTAGGTCAAGCATGAGTATATTTTGCTGGAGTACAATGGCATAGTAATTTTGGTTAATAGTGGTACTAGAGTAGCTTAAAAATGATAACTAACCTAGTCAGTCAGCTACTCAAGTGGCTGCTCCTCTTGTTAAATGTAGTGGTCTGATGCTAAATTTAGATATTCTTTTTGGCAACTGCAGTTATCTTGTGTAATTACTTGTTGTATGAACTGTGTTGGTGTTGTTGTTGTTTTTGCAGGCAGGTAGCAATTGTGGCTTTGTTGAATGGGTTGATCACCAGTGGCCCCCAACAATGCAGAATGCTTTGTTGAAGCTATGGGCAATGGTTGAAGATGCCAAAACTGCTAGGGTGAATGACAATCTTGAAAGTTCTTTCACTATCCACCATCTGACAGAAGAGAAGAACAAGCTGGATGCCA
The DNA here is from genome assembly GCF_018294505.1 of Triticum aestivum. Lineage (NCBI taxonomy): Eukaryota > Viridiplantae > Streptophyta > Magnoliopsida > Poales > Poaceae > Triticum > Triticum aestivum. The sequence goes on from NC_057811.1 coordinate 485,604,431, forward strand.
ACTATGACAAGCTAGTCCAAGATGTGCATGAGCTGATGAACTTCCAGGAAGATAAGGTGGTGGATTTCAGACATCTGCAGTCTGCCATTACATATCAGCAGGAGGTAAGAAAAGAACTGATTGATGATATGAAGACACAGATGGCGAGTGAGATGGCAAAGAAAGATGAAGAGACCCAGAAACTTACTCTGAAGTATGAGCTGCTTCAACCTGACAAGAGCTCAAGCAACAGTCATTCAGAACTTGAAATTGAACAAAATGAAAGAGAAGCAAGTGCTTACTGAAGCTAGTATGAATTTGGAGCTGAAGAATGCAGAGCTAACAAAGTGTCAGGAGAAGCTCACCCAAGAGAAGCTAGAGTTGAATCTTCAGGTTGCTGATCTGCTTAAGGGAAACGAAAAGCATATTGAAGAGAAGTGGCAGTTAGAGTTTCAGAATGAAAAGTTGAAGGAGAAGTTCAGGGGGATTGAGGCCATCTTGGAGAAGTGAAGAAGATGAAAATGAGATTAGTGGCATTGCTGACCTTTTGGGAATGATCGTTGTGTAATGACCTAGCATCTAGGAACTAAGGTTGTGTACTGTATGCTTGTACTAATGGTGAACTATGGCTGTGTATGTATGTAGTAGTTATGCTATTCATCCTTTTGTGAGAAAAGGATGAACTATGCATTTGAAGTTGAACTCCTCTATGTATTGTGAACAATGGTTATGTATGGCTATAATGAGTTGAACTCCAGAAACTAATGTGATCAGTTTCTTATTATGTATGGATATGCTGATTATGTAGAAGGATATGTTGATGATGATACATTATGACAATGTTGCAGCAAACCACTCATGTCATACAAAATAAAAGAGGAACAAGACTGACTAAATCTCATTGCATCAGAAGATAACTTCACTGATCCATTACCACTTGATCCATTACAACTTGGCTTAAACTAGAGCAACTAAACCAGACAGTACATTGCATTTAGATTTGCTGCAACTAAACCAACTAACTAACTTAATATCTTGCCTGCAACTAACCCAAGCACAAATATAGTGAAAAGAAACAACACATTGTGAAATTTGGCCCTAACCCCTACAATCTCTGCATTCTTCTCTCTGAGTTGAGTTTGCAGAGACAGAAACATGGCCTCCCTTGTGCCATCATCTTCACTTGGAGTCAGCATTGGAAATTGATCTTCAGATCTAGCAACAGTTGCACCTTTAAGCCTCCATACTTCATCACGTAGATCCCCAATGAGCTCACTCCAGAATGTGGGCAATGGATCATCATGCCATTGCACAAATCCACAGCCACCGTGCTATTAAGATGCAGAAACAAATTTCCAAAAATATATCATTTCACATACTATTGCACAGAAGAAAAAGGAAGGAAATTAGGCAAAAAAAAACACTCACCATAGCATCCACGCAGCTATAGTACCTCCTACCAGGGTTCTGCCTGCTCCAGGAGATCCATCTTGGCGCCTTCCTCGAAGGTGAGCAGTGGCACATCACTGGAGGCTCGTATGCCATTGGGAGCTCGCGGTAGCGCACCGGCGAGCGCGCCTCCTCCCCTTCCTTCCTGCAGCTCGACGAAATCCGGGAGCGGACCCGGCACTGGACGACCACGACATCTCTATCTCCACCGCCGGCCCCAGTCAGCTCCTCCACGCTGAGATCTCTCCTTCTTCTCCTTTGCTGCGCTCCAAATGGACACTGCGTGGACGAACCCTAGTTTCGTTCCCAAATCTGAGATCTTGTGCTGTCACTTTAATAGTAGGAGAGGTACCTGTCCCACATGTCAGAATCCCCAAATGTGGTACTGCATGTTATGTGATGCCCCAATATTGGTACTGACATGCAACAACTAGCAACAGTATTGGTACTGATTTGAAACAAGTAACTGAAAATGTGTTACTGCTTTGCAAATACTGGTACTCCACCTCAAGTTCAACATTACAATAACCACCTCAAGTTCCACATTCAGATAACCACCTCAAGTTCAACATTACAATAACCACCTCAAGTTCCACATTCAGATAACCACCTCAAGTGGCAACAACACATCAACATGAGCATCAAGTTCAACCAAAATAACACCACATCATTTCAAATTACATGGCTCCTCTTCCTCTGCTAGCAGTGAAGTACGAAATCAATCCAGTGTGTGTACCATCAGTAGGAATGTCAGCATATTGCCTGGGGGCACTGAATGGCCGTGGAGCACCTCTTCCAGCTCCTCTTCCTCTGCCAGCTCCTCTTCCAGATGGTGGTGGTGTAGTAGAAGTAGCAGCTCCTCTTCCTCTTCCTCTTCCAGATGGTGGTGGTGTAGTAGAAGTAGCAGATCCTCTTCCTCTGGCAGCTCCTCTGGCAGCAGCTCTTGGCTGTCTTGCTGTTGTTGTAGTAGAAGGACCAGCAGCTCTTGGCTGTGAGTTACTTGGAGTAGCCTTACCAAGAAAAGGAAAACAGTTAATAATGCTAGAAAGAAATGTACAAGAAATAAAGGAAAGATTTGTATATTTCAAGGTGAAAAATTATTACCACATGCTTATTCTTCCTCAAAGCTAGCTCAGGCTTCAACTGTTTAAGACAGTTTGTGTACCTATGCCCTTGGAGACCACAATTGCCACATGTTATGGTCCCCATTCTTGAAGTGTCTTTTGTCTTTGGTACTTCAAATTTGCCCTTGATCCTCTTTTCTTTCTTTCTTTCTTCCTCTCTTGATTTTGAATGCAGGTGGTTCTATGTCTGGACCAGGGGTCCTTGTCCAATCATGCTCACCAGGCACAGGAAAGATCATTGGTTCATAAGCTGCAGCATAAAAATCTTTCTTGAAGAATTTGCTGACATAATCCTCTGGTTTCCTTTTAGCCTTGTTTATTGCAGAGATGGTATGGTTGCAAGGTATGCCACTAAGGTCCCACTTCCTGCATCCACAAGTCTCAAGTTCCAGGTTGACAGCATGTGCTTACTGCCCACTTGTAACTTGCCATAAGTTGACCCCTGCCTGTATTGGCTTGCAATATCTGGCCCTCTCCTTCTTAACCTCTAGCTTCTCACTGTAATGAGGTGTTATATCCCATCTTGCTGCCTTTATACTCTCTCTGTTCCTATGCCACCTCACCATCTGCTTATCTTTTATCCCATCACACATTGTCCTTATAGGTTTTCTCCTAACATCTAGAATGTACTTGTTGAACACCTCAGACAAGTTGTTCACTACCATGTCAGTCTTGCAGTTTGTGTCAAATGCATGCCTTGCCCATGTTTTTTTTGGTATTGCAGTAAGCCACTCCCAAGCTTCCTCACCTTCAGCTCTAAGATCATTCATTGCAATATTAAATTTGTGTTCATTGTAGGCATAGCTAGCATTATCCATGCACTTCTTAAGATCTTCACCCCTAAACCCAACATTTTGGAAATTTGCATATAAATGCCTAAGGCAGAATCTTTGGTTGCAATTTGGAAAGACAGCATTCACTGCATTCAATAACCCCTGACACAAACAATTTAACAAGTCTAAGCTACAAGCACTAGTAGAAAACAGGGCTTTGGTCACAGGGCAGTTTTCACATTAGTCCCGGTTCAGTCACGAACCGGGACTAATGTGAGCATTTATCCCGGTCCGTGCGGCTAAGGCATTAGTCCCGGTTCACCTGGGCCCTTTAGTCCCGGTTGGTGCCACGAACCGGGACTAAAGGGTGCGATGCCCATTAGTCCCGGTTGGTGGCACCAACCGGTCCTAATGCGCTTTGAGGCATTAGTACCGGTTCATGGCACCCATTTTCAAACTCTACCCCCCCCCCCCCGGACCGCCTTTTCAGTTTTAGAAAAAACAAAAGAAAATGATGGAAGTGTCAAAAAATAAAATAAAATAAGTTTCCCATGTGATATGTGGTCTAGTTGTTGGGAAAATTAACAAATATGAATTTCGACTTTATTTGCAAAATCTCTCTGGAATTTCTTAAAATGGGCATAACTTTTGCATACGAACTCGGATGAAAAAGTTTTTTATATGAAAAATCATCTACTCGAAAAGTTACATCCGAATTTAACTGGGGGAACCTCGTTAAACATTTTCAAAATCCTCAAAAACCTAACAGAAAAAAAAGATACGGGGCTTTTAAGATCTGGAGAGGCAAAAAAATTCAAGCAATTTCAAATTGTGGTCAAACTGTGGTCAAACAATGGTCAAACTAATTATTCTAGAATATTAGTGTTACTAAATAATTATTTCAGTTTTTTTGAATTTTGGTCAAATCTGGTCAAACTGTGGTCAAACTATGGTCAAACAATGGTCAAACTAATTATTCCAGAATATTAGTGTTACTAAATAATTATTTTAGTTTTTTTGAATTTTGGTCAAATCTGGTCAAACTGTGGTCAAATCTGGTCAAACTGTGGTCAAACAATGGTCAAACTAATTATTCCAGAGATATTAGTGTTACTAAATAATTATTGTTTTTTAAAACAATAGTTTCAAACTCAAACAGTGAAATGTGTCACTTCATGCTCAAGCTAAATTCCTGAGGGTTAATAGGATTAACATCTTACTATTGTCAGGAAAACAACATGTGGAGACTTGGAAACGAGGGAGAATAGAACCCGGAAGTTAAGCGTGCTCAGGCTGGAGTAGTGAGAGGATGGGTGACCGTCCGGGAAGTTAGATGATTTGGAATGATGAGGGGTGATTAGAGATTAGAGGATAAATTTGAACCGGGACTAAAGGCCCTTACCAACCGGGACAAAAGCCCCCTTTTCTACTAGTGAAGGTAAATAAATATGCACCAATGAAACTCTTAGCTACTGTTAACACTTGTGCAAAACAAAATGAAATGTGCAAACACATACCTTTTGTCTATCTGACATTATAGTATAAGGTCCAAACTTGCCCACTTCTCCACCTAGGCAAATTTTCAGTTGGTGTAGAAACCAACACCAACTAGGTGTGTCCTCTTGTCCAACTATGCCAAATGCCAGTGGATATATGTTGTTGTTACCATCTCTACCAGTGGCAGCAAGGAGTTGAGCTCCTGTAGTGAGCTTAATGAAGCATCCATCAACACCTGCATAATCAACATTTCCAAACATTAAATACATTCAAGTGATATACAATATGGAGTACTCTACAATATGTAAATGGTGCACAAGGTTCAGGAACTAACCAATGAATGGCCTACACCCATTGAGAAACCCCTCCCTTGCTCCATTCAGGCAAAAGAACATGGCATGGAATCTTGGGCCTGGGTGGGGTATTTTTGCATTTGGTACTGGAGTAACAGTAGTGACTATTACTCTACTCCCAGGGTTTGTGTCCATGATAGTCTGAGCATAGTCTTTAAGCCTAGGATATTGCTTCTTGTGATCTCCTAAGACAGCTTCAATAGCTATGTTCTTTGCCCTATATGCCATGCACTTGGGCACATCTACACCATATTTTTCCATGCATGCATCAATTATTGTCTGAATACCAGTAGTTATATCAGATCTGAAGAGATGCTCAAATTTCTGTGCTAGCCACTTAGCACTAACCCTGATGGTCTCAGTGGTACTAGGGCAAGTGTGCTCTAGTCTCGTCTTCTTAATTACAAAGGTTTTCTCCCCTTTTAATACTGCTGCCACCATAAAGAACTGGCATTGTTTATCTGGACACTCAACAATTATCCTCTGATCTGAATTCCTGTGATACTTAAAATTCCTGGCCTGAGTGATGTGCAAATTCAACAAAGCATCTCTGAATTGATGCTGATCCCTAAAACATAACTTCATACACAGTTGCTCATGTGGTTGCTCCATTTTCTCATTGTACCACTTCCTAGCAGGCCTTTTCTTTGCCCTACTCTTCCTTTTCTTTGGTAGGACAAAAGAGGCTGGCTCAAAACCATCATCATCACTCTCCCTCAACAACCCCTTCTCTTCTTCATCTGATGATGGTCTGAAATCAAGTTCAACCTCTGGTAGCTTACTACAATGTGACCTAGTTGTTGGTCCTCTTCTAACTGGTAGCTTCTGCTTCTTCTTCACAGGTTCAACTATAGTTTCATCTTCTTCTTCAAAAGTCCTATCTTCCTCTACCTCAAATGGGTCCTCAACTTCAGTGTCACCCTCATAATGCAGCATTTCTTCCTCTTCTGATTGCTCATCATCTGATTCTTCCTCTTGTACTTCTAGCTCTCTCTGTCCCTTTCCCTCTTCCACCTCTACATCTTCATCATCACCCATGTAATGATGGTCATTTCCAATTTGAGCATCCTCATCAGAGGCATTAGCATCACTGTCCTCATATGCCTCAAATCCTAGATATCCCTCTTCTTCTTCTTCCAAAACTGCTTTCAACTTGGCTGTTGCATTCTTGCTTTCTTGTGTGCAAACACCAGCAGGATGAGGTGTGCTAGAGTTGCTACATTGACTCTCAAAAACTACTCCTTGCTGATCAACAGCTAAGACAGGAGGCTCACTCAGATTGAAAACAACAGGCTCTTGGTACACCACAGTGGACAACTCTGGCATTTCACATTGCTGCAACTCAAAATCAGTATCAGGGGGTGGACAAGCCCTGACTAGCAAATCAAGCACCAATTTGTCCTGGATCTTCCTCTTTATCTTCTGTAATTCTGCATGACTGTCTACCAAATCCAGCCCTTTCTCTCCTAAAGATGGATTTTCAATGTGATACAAACAATCATATGCATTAAATCCTTGGGTTTCCATCACTGCAACCAAATTCAGATAAGTAATATCTAAACCACACAGCTTTATCTCCAATGGTTCTCTTGCATCAAAATGGATCCTTACTTGCCAAATGTCTTTATCCAAACTACAGAACAAATTAAATTTCATGTATTCATTATAATTACTCTTAATTTGGAGAGCAACAGTACAGTACAGAACAATTTAGAGTAACCTGTAAGTCTAATATTTACTATTAACTCTACTATTACAGATGCTATTTCAGCACAGAACAATGCTACTAAAGTAACCTGTAAGTCTAATATTTACAGTACAGAACAATGTACTTTACTATTTCAGCACAATAGCAAAATCAAGGAAAAAGACAAGGTCATAATCCCAAATTGTTACTGTAATTGAACTAATTTGAGAGTGCAATACACTGAGTTACTAGGTTACTGTAATTGTCCTATACTACTCACTACAATTGGACAAACCCTAATCCCCAACTGGATAAACAAGAAGATGAACAAACCCTAAAAATCCCCAATTGGATAAACCAGAGCAGGAGGAGGACAAGGGTACTTACAGCACGCCGCCAAGTCCATGCGTCAACTGATGGCTGCTGCTAGGGTTCGCCACCCACTGCTGCGCCAACCGCAACCGCTGCTCCATGCTGAGTAACATCGACTCCTCCTCGTCGTCGGTCGAGTACGCGGAGCTGGAGTCGCCGCCGCCATCGCCGTCGACGCCAGCCATTCCGCTAGGAGGCCAGAACAGCATCTCACCGCCGCCGTGGACGCCCTCGCCGCTGCCTGCCGGAGTCGCCGACGCCATAGACTAGGGTTCGAGCAAGTGAGGAGAGGAGGTGCGGCGAGGGCGAGCTGGTGCGACCGGACCGGGTTGGAGAGCAGCAGCGCACCGGCTCGTCCTAGTCAGCGCGCGGGCACGCGCCGAATGGCCAGCGTGGCACCTGACGGGTGGGCCCGAGCTGTCTGATCAAGCGTCAATACGTATAAATACGCGTTTTAGCCTTATTTGAAAAAACCTGGAGCAATCATGGTACTGACATGCAAAAATTAGCAATCGTGGTACCAATCTGCATGTGATGCCCGAATTGTGGTACTTCTGTGCAATTAACTCGTGGAACTGTTATATGTATGGCTTGCATTGCATGGTTGAATTGAATCTATATATCCTTCATGTGTCTTGTGTGAAAATCTAGATTTCTTTCATGGAATTACTCCTTTTCTTTTCTATTCGCGCCAACTCTGCCAAAGTGTTTCTAGAGCCGGGAACTGATGACTTTGGGCTGCAACAACAATAATGTTGGGGGTCCCTGGCTTGGAACCTTGTTAACCAACGAAGCCTAGAAGTTCAAGTGCAAGCACGTGCCACCATATAACCAAGCCAGCATAGCGGAGCAAGCCCACCTCCATCCGACCTGAGTAATCTAACCAAGCCCGAGCCAGTATAAAGGCGAGCTAGGGAGGGTCCGGCAGGGGAGACATTCCAGATCACTCCAGGGCTAGGGTTTTCACCTACCCCCATCTTCTTTCTCTATACCAAGGCCGGGAGATTGTATGTATATATATACTACTTATAGTGTACCAGTTTTGAATTGGGCATGATCATCAATCCTAGCCATTCGTGTGCTAAATCCAACGGCTGAAATGAGTGAGATTCGCAACGAACAGTACACCGCTGCTCCATCCACAATGTTCCAGAAGGATCGCCTCATCCTTCTCAAAATAAGTGGCCCATATTGATTCCTCTTGGCCCATGTTGCAGTTTGAGGACGTGTTGAGCCCATGAAAAGTTGTTTTCAGATAGGAAATATACAGTAAAGTTATACTCTCTCCATCCCACAATATAAAACATCTCGGCAAGCAATTTTATGAATTATTCTCTTTCTTAACAAATTACGGGGATTACATATATTAACTCCTACTTTTTTGTAATGTATTTTCTTTCTGCATCCGTACATAAACGATATTTTCATTTTGCCTTGAATCTATTGGCAAGTCTATGTTCTTTTAAACCAAAAACCACTCCATAATAATGTTAAAACGTGCATATATACATACTAGTAACCAAAGAATAGATCTTCCCATCGATTCTCCCGAGTGCAGGTGAGTACTCGAGCAATACAACCATCAAAGACATGAGGATCCGACCCGCAAAAAAAAAAAGACATGATGATCCAATTATTCTCGATCGGAGGGCCCGGACCTGCGTAGATCATCTGTCCCATGCCTTGCCATATCGATCTGCCGCTTGCACCCCCTCGAATAAATTTGTCTTCTCTCGACTACATTGTTTGTCGGAAAAACACCGATAGTTGGTTGGTGTGGCAGGTAGGGACAGGTGCGTGCAGATCCAATTGATCGGATCGAGATGGCTTCTCCAACCAAGGTTGGCGGCAGTGCCGTGCTAGGCCAGGGCCTCCACCGGGCTCCCTCCACTTCGCCTCCGCCATAGCGAAGGAATGAATCCTTGCTATCTCCTTCGCATTCATGATGAATGTTTTTTAGTTGGGCAACTAAAATTTTCAAATATTTCATGAACAAAAATTTCACGTCTATTTTGCTGAAAAAATTGTTTATCTGACACTAACGAAATATAGGACATATAAAAGTAATAAAATAGAAAAGAAGCAAAAAATAAAAGGAAATCCCCGGCAAATTATAGGATGGGACGACGCGAGCGGTGGCAGCTAAATCGAAATAAATAATAACGTGTGATGGTGCGCTCAGCGCTGGGCCTAGCCACAAGGATGGCGCACCACGACCACCCTTCCTCCTGCAGCTTGCTTGCGGTCTGCTCGCATCGATCCATCACATGCTACACAACACAACGCATGCACCGCGTGAGCCCATGCCACACCACACCACTCCACCGGCCAACTGGAGCATCTATCAGACTATCACATGCATGCATGCATGCACGTACGTACCGCCTGTGTGTGAGCACGCAGCCAGTGGCTCGCTGACTTCTTTTCTGATTCCTTTCGTCCTCGTCTTTCTTTGGCGCCTGCTACATTGTGGGTTCACCAGGACAATGGTGCGTCAAGTGATTTGATCTCGTGACGATCGCCAAGATATGATATGCACTTTTGACTTCTGACTAAAGATTTTCTAGCTTTGTTCATCTCCACGTTGCTACCATGTGCACAGTGCAGTGCACGGATTGATTTGTTTTGTCCTTGGCTTGATCTCTCTCCAGGTACTAAAGTCTCATAGTCTTCCCGCCCGACTAAACACAACAGCGTCGTCTGCATAGCGATCTTAGAGCATCTCCAGCCGTTGGCCCCCAGAAGGCGCTAAAAATCGCCCTCTGGGGACGCACCGGCGAAAACCGCGTGCTGGGGGCGTGATGCCCCCAGTCGCGGCGCCCATGATTTATTTAAAAACCACAAACTAGGCGCAAATTCATGCAAACTTCGGCGAGTTTGTACATATTTAAAATATTTTATAAAAAAGGAAAAAAAAACGCTACTAGGCCCGCCGTCGCCCTTGCCGCTCGACGCCCTTGAAGCTCTACATGCCGAGGAGCTTGTAGAACTGCGTGTAGTCGCCGCCGCCGCCGCCGCCGTCGTCGTTGTCCCCTCCTCCGGGGCCGCCGTCCCTACTGCACCCCTCCCTAGGTTGGCGCGGCGGGTTGGACGGTCCGGGGGCGTCCTCGTCTTCATCGCTGTCGAGGATCACCACGCCGTGCTCGTCCTCGCGCCCACGCTTGCGGGCGGCTATCTCCTCCAAGGCTCGGCGCTGCCGGACCATCTCGTCGCGGAGGTAGTCGTCCCGCGCCCACTTTAGGGCCTCCTCGTCGAAGAAGCCGCGCCGGACTATGGCCTCGTACTCCGCGGGGAGGCCGGGCTCCGCCTTCGGCCTGACGAGGATGAGGCGACCAGAGGTGGGGGAGGAGTCGGCGATGCGGACGCTGGAGCTGCGGGTGCGGTGGCTGACCGGCGTGTCCTGGGGCTCCGGCTTGACGGGACGGAGGCAGGGAGAGCCGGTCGAGCGGCCAGACGAGGAGGAGGACGCCCCCAGGTCCATGCGCCTCGGCGTCCACGAGCTCCCACACCGGCGGGAGAAGGACGGGGGAGCGGGGTACTCCAGCCTGGGCGTGTTGCCGCCCTCGATGTACTCGAGGACAACCTCCAGAGTGCGGCCTGGCACGCCCCACCATCGGCGGCGGCCTTCAGAGTTGAGCCTCCCGGAGGGCACGACGCCGTTGGTGGCCTCGAGCTGCTCGGCGTGGCGGCGGCGGAAGTAGGGCTCGCACAGCGGGCTGTCGGGGTCGTACCGTGGGCCTTCCATCGCCGCCTGCGGCAGAGAGGCGCGGATACGCGCGATCTCCGCACGCCGCACCGCTCCGGTGGGCGGTGGTGGCACCGGGGCCCCGCCGGCGCTGATCCTCCACGCCCCGGGCACCCGCATGTCCGGCGGGACCGGGTACTCGGCTTCATAGAGGAGCCGAGCTTCGTCCTCGTGGAGGTGGTGGCGGCCGAAGGAAGCGCTCGGCCATGGTTGAACTAGAACGGCGAGAGGAGAGGGAGGGACGGGAGAGGAACGGGGCGTCGGCGGTGGAGAGTCTGTGCGTCACCGGCGCGCTGGGGGGCGGCTTATATAGGCGGAGGCGCCGCGCGTACGCGTGGCCGCCGTGTTATGCGTGGCGGGCGAGGGACGCGCGTCGTCCGGTCTTCACTGCGCCGCCTGTGAGGCATCAATGGAGGAGGCTGACCGGCGCGGCAGCGCGCGGGAGCTTTGGCATTGATTCGCCGCGGGAACCGAGGCGATGAGGACGAGGAAGCGGCGAGAAGAGCCGAGTCGCTGCCAAGGAGGGCCCGCCGACTTTCGCGCCAAAAACGATTCGGCCGGCGCCCCCAAGCGCCCCCCAGCGCGCCGGGTTCGGCCTGGGTCCGCCGGGCGCCAATTTTGGCCCGAGTCGGCGAAAAAGGGCCTTTGGGGGCGCGACTAGGCCGATTTTTCAGCGCCGGCGGCCGAAATATCGCCTGGGGGGACCTTGTTGGGGGCACGGCTGGAGATGCTCTTAACTTTTTCGTTCCTCATCTCCTGCCTAGCTTCCCTGCCGCCACCCAGCCAACCTCGTAACCCTCACCCATCACTAGTAGAAAACAGGGCTTTGGTCACAGCACAATATACACATAAGTCCCGGTTGCATCCAGAACCTGGACCAATGGGGGCACTGGTCCCGGTTCGTGAGGCCAGGGGCCTGCCGGGCCTCGTGGGGGCATTGTTCCCGGTTCGTCTGGCCCCTTTGGTCCTGGTTGGTGGGACGAACCGGGACCAATGGGCCTCGCTCCTGGCCCACCACCATCGGTCCCGGTTGGTGGCTTGAACCGGGACCATAGGCTGCCCTTTAGTCCCGGTTCATGCCACGAATCGGGACCAATGAGTTGCCTATATATACCCCTCGCCCGCGAGCAGAGCACTCCAGTGCTCTGTTTTTCTCTGGCCGGCGAGGGGAGGGCTTTGTGGTGCTCTAGCTCACCTCCTATGCACATGAGGTGTTCGATGAAATGCCCGAGCCACAGTAGTTAAGCTTTCTCCTCTCGAAGCTCGACCTCAAAGCTCCATTTTCCTCGAGATTTGTCTAGGTTTAGCGGAATGCACGCAGATGAACCAGCAATGGATGTACGGTGACAGACACACCTCCGAGTACATTAAGGGCGTGCATGATTTTCTCGAAGTGGCTGAGGCAAACAAGCAGAATGGTTTTATGTGTTGTCCATGCCCTACATGTGGGAATATGAAGTCTTACTCTGACCGGAAAATCCTTCACACCCACCTGCTTTACAAGGGTTTCATGCCACACTATAATGTTTGGACGAGGCACGGAGAAATAGGGGTTATGATGGAAGACGGCAAAGAAGAAGAGGACGATGACAACTATGTGCCCCCTGAATACGGTGATGCTGCAACAGGGGAAGCTGCTGAAGATCAAGAGGAACCAGACGATGTGCCCAATGATGCTGCAACGGGGGAAGCTGCTGAAGATCAAGAGGAACCAGTGCCCGATGATGGTGATCTCCGCCGGGTCATTGTCGATGCAAGGACGCAATGCGAAAGTCAAAAGGAGAAGCTGAAGTTCGATCGCATGTTAGAGGATCACAAAAAAGGGTTGTACCCCAATTGCGAAGATGGCAACACAAAGCTCGGTACCGTACTAGAATTGCTGCAGTGGAAGGCAGAGAATGCTGTGCCTGACAAAGGATTTGAGAAGCTATTGAAAATATTGAAGAAGAAGCTTCCAAAGGATAACGAATTGCCCGACAGTACATACGCAGCAAAGAAGGTCGTATGCCCTCTAGGATTGGAGGTGCAGAAGATACATGCATGCCCTAATGACTGCATCCTCTACCGCGGTGCGTACAAGGATTTGAACGCATGCCCGGTATGCGGTGCATTGCGGTATAAGATCAGACGAGATGACCCTGGTGATGTTGACGGCGAGCCCCCAGGAAGAGGGTTCCTGCGAAGGTGATGTGGTATGCTCCTAGAATACCATGGTTGAAACGTTTGTTCAGAAACGAAGAGCATGCCAAGTTGATGCGATGGCACGGTGAGGACCGTAAGAAAGACGGGAAGTTGAGAGCACCCGCTGACGGGTCGAAGTGGAGAAAAATCGAGAGAAAGTACTGGGCTGAGTTTGCAGCTGACCCAAGGAACGTATGGTTTGGTTTAAGCGCGGATGGCATTAATCCTTTCGGGGAGAAGAGCAGCAATCACAACACCTGGCTCGTGACTCTATGTATGTATAACCTTCCTCCTTGGATGTGCATGAAGCGGAAATTCATTATGATGCCAGTTCTCATCCAAGGCCCTAAGCAACCCGGCAATGACATTGATGTGTACCTAAGGCCATTAGTTGAAGAACTTTTATAGCTGTGGAATGGAAACGGTGTACGTACGTGGGATGAGCACAAACAGGAGGAATTTAACCTGCACACGTTGCTGTTTGTAACCATCAACGACTGGCCCGCTCTCAGTAACCTTTCAGGATAGACAAACTAGGGATACCACGCATGCACGCACTGTTTAGATGACACTGAAAGTATATACCTGGACAAATGCAGGAAGAATGTGTACCTGGGCCATCGTCGATGTCTTCCGACCAACCATCAATGTCGAAAGAAAGGCAAGCATTTCAAAGGCGAGGCAGATCACTGGAAGAAGCCCGCCATGCGTACCGGTGATCACGTACTTGCTATGGTCAATGATTTACACGTAATCTTTGGAAAGGGTCCCGGCGGACTAGCTGTTCCGAATGACGCTGAGGGACACGCACCCATGTGGAAGAAGAATTCTATATTTTGGGACCTACCCTAATGGAAAGACCTAGAGGTCCGCTCTTCAATCGACGTGATGCACGTGACGAAGAACCTTTGCGTGAACCTGCTAGGCTTCTTGGGCGTGTATGGGAAGACAAAAGATACACCTGAGGCACGGGAGGACCTGCAACGTTTGCACGAAAAAGACGGCATGCCTCCGAAGCAGTATGAAGGTCCTGCCAGCTACACTCTTACGAAAGAAGAGAAAGAAATCTTCTTTGAATGCCTGCTCAGTATGAAGGTCCCGACTGGCTTCTCGTCGAATATAAAGGGAATAATAAATATGCCAGAGAAAAGTTCCAGAACTTAAAGTCTCATGACTGCCACGTGATTATGACGCAACTACTTCTGGTTGCATTGAGGGGGCTTCTACTGGAAAACGTCCGATTAGCCATTGTGAAGCTATGTGCATTCCTCAATGCAATCTCTCAGAAGGTGATCGATCCAGAAATCATACCAAGGCTACGGAGTGATGTGGCGCAATGTCTTGTCAGTTTCGAGCTGGTGTTCCCACCATCCTTTTTCAATATCATGACGCACGTCCTAGTTCATCTAGTCGACGAGATTGTCATTCTGGGGCCCGTATTTCTACACAATATGTTCCCCTTTGAGAGGTTCATGGGAGTCCTAAAGAAATATGTCCGTAACCGCCCTAGGCCAGAAGGAAGCATCTCCATGGGCCATCAAACAGAGGATGTCATTGGGTTTTGTGTTGGCTTCATTCCTGGCCTTGAGAAGATAGGTCTCCCTAAATCGCGGTATGAGGGAAGACTGACTGGAAAAGGCACGCTTGGAGGGGACTCAATAATATGCAGGGACGTATATTCTTGGTCTCAAGCACACTACACGGTTCTACAGAACTCTACCTTGGTGACCCCGTATGTCGATGGACACAAGAACAGTCTGCGCTCCAAACACCCAGAGCAGTGCGACGACTGGATTACATGTGAACACATCAGGACTTTCAGCAGTTGGTTGGAAACACGTCTCAGAGGTGAAAACACTGTTTGTGATGAGCTGTACTCATTGTCCAGGGGACCATCTTTGACTGTATTGACTTACAAAGGATACGAGATAAATGGAAATACATTTTACACGATCGCCCAAGATCAAAAGAGCACCAACCAAAACAGCGGTGTCCGCTTTGATGCAGCAACCGAGAGGGGAAAGGACACATATTATGGTTACATAGTGGACATATGGGAACTTGACTACGGACATGATTTTAAGGTCCCTTTGTTTAAGTGCAAATGGGTCAATCTATCAGGAGGCGGGGTACAGGTAGACCCACCGTACGGAATGACAACAATGGATCTGAACAATCTTGGGTACACTGACGAACCGTTCGTCCTAGCCCATGATGTGGCACAGGTTATCTATGTGAAGGACATGTCTACCAGATCGAGAAAAAGAAAAGATAAGGAAGCGAATACATCATACGATGAGCCAAAGCGCCACATAGTTCTTTCAGGAAAAAGGGACATTGTGGGAGTGGAGGGCAAGACAGACATGTCTGAAGATTATGATAAGTTTCATGAAATTCCTCCCTTCAAAGTCAAGGCTGACCCAAGCATCCTGATAAACGATGAAGATTACCCATGGTTACGGCGCAATAAGCAAAGGACACAAGCGAAGAGAAAGTGAAGACTTTCTCTCCACAACTATTATGATGATACCATGCCAACTTTCAACCTTTTCGTAGTTCATTTGAAATGCCTGTTGTAACAGACGAGTTTCCGTATGAAACCTTGATATCTCGAAATAGATTGTCCATTTTGTACACGAAGTGCATCTAGTTTTTGACGTAACCCTCTCAACTTTTTAGCACATGCTATGTGGGTGAAATGATGACACCATGCCAACTTTCAACCTTTTCAGAGTTCATTTGTAGTGCTTTTCAATTTCACGGTCATATAGCTCAAAAATCAAAAAATGCATGAAAAATAACAAATGAAATCAGAAAGGGTTGAAAATTGATGATGTGGCTTTGAATGGTGCATTTTGAACACACAAAAAGTCTGGAGTTCAAATAAGTTCAAAAAAATGAAATCCCTTTGTAACTGATGAGTTTTCGTCCGAAACCCTGATACTTCGAAAGAGATTGTCCATTTTGTACACGAAGTGCATCCAGTTTTTGCCGTAACCCTCTCAAATTTTTAGCACATGCTATGTGGGTGAAATGATGACACCATGCCAACTTTCAACCTTTTCAGAGTTCATTTGTAGTGCTTTTCAACTTCACGGCCATATAGCTCAAAAAAATCAGTAAATGCATGAAAAATAACAAATGAAATCAGAAAGGGTTGAAAATTGATGATGTGGCTTTGAATGGTGCATTTTGAACACACAAAAAGTCTGGAGTTCAAATAAGTTCAAAAAAATGAAATCCCTTTGTAACAGACGAGTTTCCGTATGAAACCATGATATTTCAAAACAGATTGTCCATTTTGTACACGAAGTGCATCTAGTTTTTGACGTAACCCTCTCAACTTTTTAGCACATGCTATGTGGGTGAAATGATGACATCATGCCAACTTTCAACCTTTTCAGAGTTCATTTGTAGTGCCTTTCAACTTCACGGCCGTATAGATCAAAAAATCAGTAAATGCATGAAAAATAACAAATGAAGTCAGAAAGGGTTGAAAATTGATGATGTGGCTTTGAATGGTGCATTTTGAACACACAAAAAGTCTGGTGTTCAAATAAGTTCAAAAAATGAAATCCCTTTGTAACTGATGAGTTTTCGTCCGAAACCCTGATACTTCGAAAGAGATTGTCCATTTTGTACACGAAGTGCATCCAGTTTTTGCCGTAACCCTCTCAACCTTTTAGCACATGCTATGTGGGTGAAATGATGACACCATGACAACTTTCAACCTTTTCAGAGTTCATTTGTAGTGCTTTTCAACTTCACGGCCATATAGCTCAAAAAATCAGTAAATGCATGAAAAATAACAAATGAAGTCAGAAAGGGTTGAAAATTGATGATGTGGCTTTGAATGGTGCATTTTGAACACACAAAAAGTCTGGTGTTCAAATAAATTCAAAAAATGAAATCCCTTCGTAACTGATGAGTTTTCGTCCGAAACCCTGATACTTCGAAAGAGATTGTCCATTTTGTACACGAAGTGCATCCAGTTTTTACCGCAACCCTCTCAACTTTTTAGCACATGCTATGTGGGTGAAATTATGATACCATGCCAACTTTCAACCTTTTCAGAGTTCATTTGTAGTGCTTTTCAATTTAAGGGTCATTTATAGCTCATGAACTAATAGCAAAAAGAATGAACTAAAAATAATCAATTAAAATATGCTGTTATGATCAACTAAAACAAAACTATAATATTCTTTAATAACAAAAAGAATCAACTAAAAAGCTCTTATAAAACTCCAATAGCAAAAGGAATCAACAAAAAACTTTTATAAACCTCTAGATTATTGAAACTAAAATTATATAAAATTTATGCAACTAAAATTATCAAATCATTTTCTGTTCAAAACATTAAAAGCAAAAAGAATTTTCATAAAGAATGTTTTTGTTAGACATTTTAATAGCAAAAAGCATTATCATAAAGATTGTTTTGTTAGAAACTAAAATAACAAAATCTGTTTTTGAATAGAATCATAAAACACAGTAATATTAAATAGCAGGAAAAAGAATCATAGAAATTTCAAAGAATTCAAATTTGAAAACTAATGGCACTAACAGAAAGTTTATAATTTTTGTGACCTAAAAGCAAAAAGAATTAAAAATAAAATTTAATAAAATAAATAAAAATAGCAACAGTAAGTATTTTGTTGTAAGTAGAAACAAAATAAAATAAATAAAGCAACAAAGAAAAAAAGTGCCACCTACTGGGCCATCACGGCCTGAATACGACTAGAAACCCAACCATGGGCCAGGATTCAATCCCGCAGGTGGCCCAGTAGGCACACAGTGTACGGTTAGGCCCGAAAGCCTGCAATTGAGAGGAGCTCGAGAGGGTTGGCGCAGCAGCGCTTATAAACCACTCTCGAGCTCTCTCAACTAGCGAGGTGGGACTAAAGTTTTGGCCGCGACGCGGGCAGCACAGGGCCACTGGTCCCGGTTGGTGCCACCAACCGGGACTAAAGGGGTGCATTGGAACCGGTACGTGCAGGCGAGGTGGTACTAAAAAATAAAATGCCTTTGTAACAGCCTTAGACCCGGTACTAAAGGAATCAACTAAAAAGCTTTTATAAACTTCTAGTATTATTGAAACTAAAATTATATAGAATTTATGCAACTAAAATTATCAAAGTATTTTCTGTTCAAAACATTAAAAGCAAAAAGAATAACTAGCAACAAAACAAAATAAAATAAAATAAATAAGTAGCAACAAAATAAAATAAACTTTTATAAAATAAATAAGTAGAAACAAAATAAAATAAAATAAAATAAACTATAGTAAATAACATAAATAAACCTTAATAAAATAAATAAAAATAACAGCAGTAAAATAAATAAATAAAAAATAAAGTAAAATACATAAGTAATTAGAAACAAAATGGAATAAAATAAATAAGTTTTTTGTTGTAAGTAGGAACAAAACAAAATAAATGAAGCAAAAAAGAAAACAAAAAAACAGGGAAAAAATAAAAATTATGCCACCTACTGGGCCACCACGGCCTGAATACGACTAGAAACCCATCCATGGGCCAGGATTCAGGCCCGCAGAAGGCCCAGTACGGCCACAGGCATAGCAGTGACAGTTAGGCCCGTAAGCCTGCAATAGAGAGGAGCTCGAGAGGGGTGCCGCAGTGGGGCTTATAAACCACTGCGCGCCCCTCTCAACTAGCGAGGTGGGACTAAAGTTTTGGCCGCGACGCGGGCAGCACAGGGCCTTTGGTCCCGGTTGGTGCCACCAACCGGGACTAAAGGGGTGCATTGGAACCGGTTCGTGGCAGCAACCGGGACCAATGCCCACCCTTTAGTCCCGGTTGGTGGCACCAACCGGGACCAAAGGCCTCCGCTTCCCGCCCTTTGGGCTGCTGAAAAGAGACCTTTGGTCCCGGTTGGTAGCACCAACCGGGACTAAAGGGGGGCATTGGTCCCAGTTGGTGCCACGAACCGGGACCAATGCTCTATTTATATAAGCCACACTTGTGAATTTTTCGATTCAGTTCTTCTTCCCACTGCCCCGACGTCGTCGCCGTGTGCTCCACTGCCCGGATGCCGTTGCCGCGTGCTCCCCTGCGCCGACGCCATCGCCTCCCCGAACCCGTGTCGTCCTCGTCGCCGGCATCCCCGAGCCCGCCGTCATCGTCCCCGGCGTCGCGTGCCTCCCCGAGCCCACCTCCTCGCCCCCGTCGCCCCGTGCCGCCCCGAGCCCGCCGTCCCCGTCACCGCGTGCCTCCCCGAGCCCGCCGTCCTTGTCGCCGGACTCCATCCATCGCCGCCCCCCTCATAGTGAGCCCCCCCTTTCCCATGGTCCCGAGCGTCGCTCTTGCGCCCGAGCGCCCCTTGCTCTGCCCCTGCTCCATGGTCGCCGCCGGCCCCGACACATTGAAGAGCAGAAGGAGAGGAGAAGGAGAGGAGAAGGAGAGGAGAGGAGAAGGACTGGAGCAGCAGCAACGTGCTGTCCACTTTCCTAAAATTTCTGAATTTTTTACAGATATGAACAGTGCATATAGAAGGTGTTTGATGAAATGCTAGATAGCTTTGGGCATTTTAGGAATTTTTGTAATTTTTTGGTGAGGTACTGATGCAAGAGAAAGGCGATGGTGAAATTTTAGATTTTTTGGAGTGGTTTAGAATAGGTTTTCAGCAAGTAATTTGAATCTGATTCTAATTTCATTTGAATGAAATTTGAAAAATTTGAACTATGGATCAGAAGGTTTTTGGTGAAATGGAGTGTGGGTACTGTCATGAAGTTGGAGTTATTTTTCTTATTGTGAAAGAGTTAGGAAATTTAGAATATGCTAAATATATAAAAAAAATGTTTTTTTGTTCATAGAAAGTTATTTGTTCATATATAAAAAGTTTTTATATACGACTATGGATATATGAGCAATGATGATCCATGGATGTATGCATTGATATATATGAGAAATGATGTTCATAGAATATTTACCAGGTATATATGCATTTTTGTTCATATATGTATTTTTTCATAGCATTTTTTCCATTTATATATGTATGTGGCTATAGATGGACATATATGAGAAATGATGATCCATGGATGTATGCATTTTTTTCCAATGATGATCCATAGATGGATGATCATATGAACTTTTTTGTTCATAGATGATCATATATATGATGTATGCATGGATGTGGATGGAATATGATTTTTTTGTTCATAGAATATGATGTGTTTTTATTCATAGATTTTTTTTTGTTCATGAGAGAGGCGGCCGGGGACGTCGAGGAAGTTGTACAGTTTAGGGTTAGGGTCGTCGAGGAAGAAGGAATATAAGGAAAAAGAGTAAAAGAGGAAGAAGGAAGAAGGAGAAGAAGAAGGAGAAGAAGAGGAGAAAAAAATAAGAAGAGGAAGTAGAAAAAAAGGGGAAGAAGAAGGAATAGAGGAGAAGAAGAAAAAATAGAAATATTTTCTTCTTCTCCTCTTTTCCTTCTTCTTCTCCTTGTTGGAAATATGCCCTAGAGGCAATAATAAATTGGTTATTATTATATTTCCTTGTTCATGATAATCGTTTATTATCCATGCTAAAATTGTATTGATAGGAAACTCAGATACATGTGTGGATACATAGACAACACCATGTCCCTAGTAAGCCTCTAGTTGACTAGCTCGTTGATCAATAGATGGTTACGGTTTCCTGACCATGGACATTGGATGTCGTTGATAACAGGATCACATCATTAGGAGAATGATGTGATGGACAAGACCCAATCCTAAGCCTAGCACAAGATCGTGTAGTTCGTTTGCTAAGAGCTTTTCTAATGTCAAGTATCATTTCCTTAGACCATGAGATTGTGCAACTCCCGGATACCATAGGAATGCTTTGGGTGTACCAAACGTCACAACGTAACTGGGTGGCTATAAAGGTGCACTACAGGTATCTCCGAAAGTGTTTGTTGGGTTGGCACGAATCGAGACTGGGATTTGTCACTCCGTGTAAACAGAGAGGTATCTCTGGGCCCACTCGGTAGGACATCATCATAATGTGCACAATGTGACCAAGGAGTTGATCACGGGATGATGTGTTACGGAACGAGTAAAGAGACTTGCCGGTAACGAGATTGAACAAGGTATCGGGATACCAACGATCGAATCTCGGGCAAGTAACATACCGATAGACAAAGGGAATTGTATATGGGATTGATTGAATCCTCGACATCGTGGTTCATCCGATGAGGTCATCGAGGAGCATGTGGGAGCCAACATGGGTATCCAGATCCCGCTGTTGGTTATTGACCGGAGAGTCGTCTCGGTCATGTCTGCATGTCTCCCGAACCCGTAGGGTCTACACACTTAAGGTTCGGTGACGCTAGGGTTATAGAGATATTAGTATGCGGTAACCCGAAAGTTGTTCGGAGTCCCAGATGAGATCCCGGACGTCACGAGGAGTTCCGGAATGGTCCGGAGGTAAAGATTTATATATGGGAAGTCTTATTTTGGTCGCCGGAAAAGTTTCGCACTTTATCGGTATTGTACCGGGAGTGCCGAAAGGGGTCCGGGGGTCCACCAAGGGGGTCCACAAGCCCCGGGGGGCCACATGGGATGTAGGGGTGTGCGCCTTGGCCTATATGGGCCAAGGGCACCAGCCCCAAGAGGCCCATGCGCCAAGAGATAAGGGAAAGGAAGAGTCCTAAAGGGGGAAGGCACCTCCGAGGTGCCTTGGGGAGGATGGACTCCTCCCTGGCCGCACCTTTCCTTGGAGGAAGGGCCAAGGCTGCGCCCCCCCCCTCTCCCTTGGCCCTATATATAGTGGGGGGGAGGGAGGGCAGCAATATCTAAGCCCTGGCGCCTCCCTCTCCCTCCCGTGACACCTCTTCCTCCCCGCTTGCGCTTGGCGAAGCCCTGGCGGGATCCCGCTACTTCCACCACCACGCAGTCGTGCTGCTGGATCTCCATCAACCTATCCTCCCCCCTTGCTGGATCAAGAAGGAGGAGACGTCGCTGCTCCGTACGTGTGTTGAACGCGGAGGTGCCGTCCGTTCGGCGCTAGGATCATCGGTGATTTGGATCACGACGAGTACGACTCCATCAACCCCGTTCTCTTGAACGCTTCCGCTCGCGATCTACAAGGGTATGTAGATGCACTCCTCTCTCTCGTTGCTAGATGACTCCATATATTGATCTTGGTGATGCGTAGAAAATTTTGAATTATTGCTATGTTCCCCAATAGTGGCATCATGAGCTAGGTCTATGCGTAGTTTCTATGCACGAGTAGAACACAAAGTAGTTGTGGGCGTCGATTTTGTCAACTTACTTGCCGTTACTAGTCTTATCTTATTCGGCGGCATCGTGGGATGAAGCGGCCCGGACCGACCTTACACGTACTCTTACGTGAGACAGGTTCCACCGACTGACATGCACTAGTTGCATAAGGTGGCTAGCGGGTGTCTGTCTCTCCCACTTTAGTCGGATCGGATTCGATGAAAAGGGTCCTTATGAAGGGTAAATAGAAATTGGCATATCACGTTGTGGCTTTTGCGTAGGTAAGAAACGTTCTTGCTAGAATCCCATAGCAGCCACGTAAAACATGCAACAACAATTAGAGGACGTCTAACTTGTTTTTGCAGGGTGTGCAATGTGATGTGATATGGCCAAAAGGATGTGATGAATGATATATGTGATGTATGAGATTGATCATGTTCTTGTAATAGGAATCACGACTTGCATGTCAATGAGTATGACAACCGGCAGGAGCCATAGGAGTTGTCTTAATTTATTGTATGACCTGCGTGTCAATGAAAACGCCATGTAATTACTTTACTTTATTGCTAACCGTTAGCCATAGTACTAGAAGTAATAGTTGGCGAGACAACTTCGTGAAGACACGATGATGGAGATCATGGTGTCATGCCGGTGACGAAGGTGATCATGCCGCGCCTCGTAGATGGAGATCAAAGGCGCAAGATGATATTGGCCATATCACGTCACTTTATGATTTGCATGTGATGTTTGTCATGTTTACATCTTATTTGCTTAGAACGACGGTAGCATAAATAAGATGATCCCTCACTAAAATTTCAAGAGAAGTGTTCCCCCTAACTGTGCACCGCTGCGAAGGTTCGTTGTTTCGAAGCACCACGTGATGATCGGGTGTGATAGATTCTAACGTTCGAATACAACGGGTGTTGACGAGCCTAGCATGTACAGACATGGCCTCGGAACACATGCGAAACACTTAGGTTGACTTGACGAGCCTAGCATGTACAGACATGGCCTCGGAACACAAGAGACTGAAAGGTCGAACATGAGTCGTATAGTAGATACGATCAACATGGAGATGTTCACCGATGATGACTAGTCCGTCTCACGTGATGATCGGACACGGCCTAGTTTGACTCGGATCATGTATCACTTAGATGACTAGAGGGATGTCTATCTGAGTGGGAGTTCATTAAATAATCAGATGAACTTCATTATCATGAACATAGTCAAAAGGTCTTTGCAAATTATGTCATAACTTACGCTTTAGCTCTACTGTTTAAGATATGTTCCTAGAGAAAATTTAGTTGAAAGTTGGTAGTAGCAATTATGCGGACTGGGTCCGTAAACTGAGGATTGTCCTCATTGCTGCACAGAAGGCTTATGTCCTTAATGCACCGCTCGGTGTGCTGAACCTCAGCGTCGTCTGTAGATGTTGCGGAACATCTGACACACACATTTTGATGACTACGTGATAGTTCAGTGCGTAATGCTAACGGTTTAGAATTGTGGCACCAAAGACGTTTTTGAAACGTCGCAGAACATATGAGATGTTCCGAAGACTGAAATTGGGATTTCAGACTAGTGCCCACATCAAGAGGTATGAGACCTCTGACAAGTTTCTTAAGCCTGCTGACTAAGGGAGAAAAGCTCAATCGTTGAGCATGTGCTCAGATTGTCTGAGTGCCACAATCGCTTGAATCGAGTGGGAGTTAATCTTCCAGATGAGATAGTGATGGTTCTCCATAGTCACTGCCACCAAGCTATTAGAGCTTCGTGATGAACTATAACATATCAGGGATAGATATGATGATCCTTGAGCAACTCGCGATGTTTGACACCGTGAAAGTAGAAATCAAGAAGGAGCATCAATTGTTGATGGTTAGTAAAACCACTAGTTTCTAGAAGGGCAAGGGCAAAAGGGATACTTCATGAAACAACAAATCATTTGCTGCTCTAGTGGAGAATCCCAAGGTTGAACCCAAACCCGAGACTAAGTGCTTCTGTAATGAGGGGAACGGTCACTGAAGCAAAACTACCCTAGATACTTGGTAGATGAGAAGGCAAGCAAGGTCGACAGAAGTATATTGGATATACATTATATGAATGTGTACTTTACTAGTACTCCTAGCAGCACCAGGGTATTAGATACCGGTTCGGTTGCTAAGTGTTAGTAACTCGAAATAAAAGCTGCGGAATAAACGGAGACTAGCTAAAGGTGAGATGACGATGTGTGTTGGAAGTGTTTCCAAGGTTGATGTGATCAAGCGTCGCATGCTCCCTCTACCATCGAGATTGGTGTTAAAACCTAAATAATTGTTATTTGGTGTTTGCGTTGAGCATAAACATGATTGGATTATGTTTATCGCAATACGGTTATTCATTTAAGGAGAATAATGGTTACTCTGTTTATTTGAATAATACCTTCAATGGTCTTGCACCTAAAATGAATCTCGATCGTAGTGATACACATGTTCGTGCCAAAAAGATATAAAATAGTAATGATAGTACCACATACTTGTGGCACTACCATTTGAGTCATATTGGTATAGAACGCATGAAGAAGCTCCATGTAGATGGATCTTTGGACTCACTCGTTTTTGAAAAGATTGACATGCGAACCATGTCTATTGGTATATATGCATGAAGAAACTCCATGCAGATGGAACGTTTGGACTCACTTGATTTTGAATCACTTGAGACATGCAAATCATACCACATGGGCAAGATGACTAAAAGGCCTCGTTTTCAGTAAGATGGAACAAGAGAGCAACTTGTTGGAAGTAATACATTTGATGTGTGCAGTCCAATGAGTGCTGAGGCACGCAGTGGATATCGATATGTTCTTACTTCACAGATGATTTGAGTAGATGCTGAGAATATTTACTTGATAAAACACAAGTCTGAATTATTGAAAGGTTCAAGTAATTTCAGAGTGAAGTTGAAGATCGTCGTGACAAGAGGATAAAATGTCTATGATATAATCATAGAGATATCTGAGTTACGAGTTTGGCACACAATTAAGACATTGTGGAAAGTGTTTCACAATTAATACCGCCTGGAACACCACAGTGTGATGGTGTGTCCGAACATCATAACTGCACCCTATTGGATATGGTGCATACCATGACGTCTCTTATCGAATTACCACTATCGTTTATGGGTTAGGCATTAGAGACAACCGCATTCACTTTAAAAGGGGCACCACGCAATTCTGTTGAGACGACACCGTTTAGAGAAACCTAAGTTGTCGTTTCTTAAAAGTTTGGGGCTGCGATGCTTATGTGAAAAAGTTTCAGGCTGATAAGCTCGAACCCAAAGCGGATAAATGCATCTTCATGGAATACCCAAAACAGTTGGGTATACCTCCTATTTCAGATCTGGAAGAGAAAGTAATTGCTTCTAGAGACGGGTCCTTTCTCGAGGAAAAGTTTCTCTCGGAAGAATTGAGTGGGAGGATGGTGGAGACTTGATGAGGTTATTGAACCATGACTTCAACTAGTGTGTAGCAGGGCACAGGAAGTTGTTCCTGTGGCACCTACACCAATTGAAGTGGAAGCTTATGATAGTGATCATGAAACTTCGGATCAAGTCACTACCAAACCTCGTAGGACGACGAGGATGCGTACTACTTCAGAGTAATGCGTGATCCTGTCTTGGAAATCATGTTGCTAGACAACAATGAACCTACGAGCTATGGAGAAGCGATGGTGGGCCCATATTCCGACAAATGGTTAGAAGCCATGAAATCCGAGATAGGATCCATGTATCAGAACAAAGCATGGGCTTTGGTGAACTTGCCCGATGATCGGCAAGCCATTGAGATAAATGGATCTTTAAGAAGAAGACGGACGTGGACGGTAAGGTTACCGTCTATGAAGCTTGACTTATGGCAAAGAGTATTTTCACAAGTTCAAGGAGTTGACTACGATGAGATTTTCTCATCCGTAGCGATGCTTAAGTCCGTCGGAATCATGTTAGCATTAGCTTCATTTATGAAATCTTGCAGATAGGATGTCAAAACATTGTTTCCACGACGATTTTCTTGAGGAAAGGTTGTATGTGATACAACCAGAAGGTTATGTCAATCCTGAAAGATGCTAACAAGTATGCTAGCTCCAGCGATCCTTCCATGGATTAGAGCAAGCATCTCGGAGTCAGGATATACGCTTTGATGGAGTGATCAAAGATTTTGGGTTTATACAAAGTTTATGAGAAACTTGTATTTCCAAAGAAGTGAGTGGGAGCACTATAGAATTTTTGATGAGTATATGTTGTTAACATATTGTTGATCAGAAATGATTTCTGGAAAGCATCCAGGGTTGTTTGAAAGGAGTTTTTCAAAGGAAGACCTGGATAAAGCTGCTTACATATTGGGCATCAAGATCTATAGAGATAGATCAAGACGCCTGATGATACTTTCAAATGAATACATACCGTGACAAGTTTTTGAAGGAGTTCAAAATAGATCAGCAAAGAAGGAGTTCTTGGCTGTGTTACAAGGTGTGAGTATTGTGTAAGACTCAAGACCTGACCAAAGCAGAAGAGAGAGAAAGGACGAAGGTCGTCCCCTGTGCTTTAGACGTAGGCTCTACAGTATGCTATGCTGTGTACCGCACATGAAGTGTGCCTTGCCATGAGTTGGTCAAGGGGTACAATAGTGATCCGGGAATGGATCACATGACAGCGGTCAAACTTATCCTTAGTATCTAGTGGACTAAGGAATTTTCTCGATTATGGAGGTGAAAAGGAGTTCGTCGTAAAGGGTTATGTCGATGCGAACTTCGACACTAATCCGGATGACTCTGAGTAGTAAACCGGATTCATATAGTAGAGCAGTTATTTGAAATGGCTCCAAGTAGCGCGTGGTAGCATCCACAAGATGACATAGATATTCGTAAAGCACACACGGATCTGAAAGGTTCAGACCCGTTGACTAATAACCTCTCTCACAAGCATAACATGATCAAACCAGAACTCATTGAGTGTTAATCACATAGTGATGTGAACTAGATTGTTGACTCTAGTAAACTCTTGGATGTTGGTCACATGGTGACGCGACCTGTGAGTGTTAATCACATGGTGATGTGAACTAGATTATTGACTCTAGTGCAAGTGGGAGACTGTTGGAAATATGCCCTAGAGGCAATAATAAATTGGTTATTATTATATTTCCTTGTTCATGATAATCGTTTATTATCCATGCTAAAATTGTATTGATAGGAAACTCAGATACATGTGTGGATACATAGACGACACCATGTCCCTAGTAAGCCTCTAGTTGACTAGCTCGTTGATCAATAGATGGTTACGGTTTCCTGACCATGGACATTGGATGTCGTTGATAACGGGATCACATCATTAGGAGAATGATGTGATGGACAAGACCCAATCCTAAGCCTAGCACAAGATCGTGTAGTTCGTTTGCTAAGAGCTTTTCTAATGTCAAGTATCATTTCCTTAGACCATGAGATTGTGCAACTCCCGGATACCATAGGAATGCTTTGGGTGTACCAAACGTCACAACGTAACTGGGTGGCTATAAAGGTGCACTACAGGTATCTCCGAAAGTGTCTGTTGGGTTGGCACGAATCGAGACTGGGATTTGTCACTCCGTGTAAACAGAGAGGTATCTCTGGGCCCACTCGGTAGGACATCATCATAATGTGCACAATGTGACCAAGGAGTTGATCACGGGATGATGTGTTATGGAACGAGTAAAGAGACTTGCCGGTAACGAGATTGAACAAGGTATTGGGATACCAACGATCGAATCTCGGGCAAGTAACATACCGATAGACAAAGGGAATTGTATACGGGATTGATTGAATCCTCGACATCGTGGTTCATCCGATGAGATCATCGAGGAGCATGTGGGAGCCAACATGGGTATCCAGATCCCGCTGTTGGTTATTGACCGGAGAGTCGTCTCGGTCATGTCTGCATGTCTCCCGAACCCGTAGGGTCTACACACTTAAGGTTCGGTGACGCTAGGGTTATAGAGATATTAGTATGCGGTAACCCGAAAGTTGTTCGGAGTCCCGGATGAGATCCTGGATGTCACGAGGAGTTCCGGAATGGTCCGGAGGTAAAGATTTATATATGGGAAGTCTTATTTTGGTCGCCGGAAAAGTTTCGCACTTTATCGGTATTGTACCGGGAGTGCCGAAAGGGGTCCGGGGGTCCACCAAGGGGGTCCACAAGCCCCGGGGGGCCACATGGGCTGTAGGGGTGTGCGCCTTGGCCTATATGGGCCAAGGGCACCAGCCCCAAGACGCCCATGCGCCAAGAGATAAGGGAAAGGAAGAGTCCTAAAGGGGGAAGGCACCTCCGAGGTGCCTTGGGGAGGATGGACTCCTCCCTGGCCGCACCTTTCCTTGGAGGAAGGGCCAAGGCTGCCCCCCCCCCCTCTCCCTTGGCCCTATATATAGTGGGGGGAGGGAGGGCAGCAATATCTAAGCCCTGGCGCCTCCCTCTCCCTCTCGTGACACCTCTTCCTCCCCGCTTGCGCTTGGCGAAGCCCTGCCGGGATCCCGCTACTTCCACCACCACGCCGTCATGCTGCTGGATCTCCATCAACCTATCCTCCCCCCTTGCTGGATCAAGAAGGAGGAGACGTCGCTGCTCCATACGTGTGTTGAACGCGGAGGTGCCGTCCGTTCGGCGCTAGGATCATCGGTGATTTGGATCACGACGAGTACGACTCCATCAACCCCGTTCTCTTGAACGCTTCCACTCACGATCTACAAGGGTATGTAGATGCACTCCTCTCTCTCGTTGCTAGATGACTCCATAGATTGATCTTGGTGATGCGTAGAAAATTTTGAATTATTGCTACGTACCCCAACACTCCTCTTGTTTTTCTTCTAGTTTTATTCTTCTTCTTCTCTTTTTTTCTTCTTCTACTATTTTCTTCTTCTTCTTTTTATTGGGAACGAGGGTGTCGAGGATCGCCGAGGGGTCGAGGGTCGTGAACTAGGGTAGAGGGTCGAGGGTCACCGAAGGGTCGAGGGTCGTGAACTAGGGTAGAGGGTCGAGGGTCGCCAAGTGGTCGACGGTCGTGAACTAGGGTAGAGGGTCGAGGGTCACCGAGGGTTCGAGGGGCGAGGGTCGTCGAGGGTTCGAGGGGCGAGGGTCGTCGAGGGTTCGAGGGTCGAGGAACGCCGAGGGGTTTTGTTGAATCCTTTGACACTAGACAAACGTGACATGAGTGGGTCGAGGATCGGGAACTAGGGTATGATGATGAAGCTCTCCGAACCCTTGAAGCCACCCAAATTTACCAAGTTAAAAGAGCGTTGTCGTCGAGGCCACCCCGAACCCTTGAAGCGTTGTCGAGGCCACCCCAAACCCGGAATAAGCTAGGTCTACGTTTGCCACTAATATATCCACCTGCTGTCATGTTTGTGTAATAATTGCCATGTTGTAATATTTGCAGAAACAATGGAGCACAGACGAGACGAGCAAGCAGAACAAGTGTTGGGGGACATAATCTTAGCCGGAGGTGATGTCTTGTCGTATCTTAACGACAATGATGGTATGGAAGAACAGGGTGAAGAAGCAGGCTACGGTGATTGAAGAGTGGAGGAGGAAAGACATGATTATGATGGCTCCGGTGACCCAATGCTGGTGCAAGAAGGAGCCCGTGGTGACGGCTCCGGTGACCGAACAGAGTCCGGCCAGGTAAATATATTAGTTAAGCCTGTGCTGACTAGCTAATTGATGCATTCATTGTTTTGGTATGTACACATATTAATTAACTCTTGTCTTTATTCTTTTTTCTAGCCCTCCAAATCGAGCACAACTTCGGTAAAGAGATGAGGCCCGAAGAGAAAGTTGCGCTCGGATGAAAGGTTTGAGATCACAGCAATCGCGCGCGACGGCCAACCGATTGAACCCATCCGGACAAAGGAAGCATTTGCTGCTCAGTGCGGGGTTCTTGCTAGGGACAAGATCCCGATCAGCATCCACCAATGGTATAAGCCTAAGAAGGAAGACCCTAAGGTGTCTTATGTCAATGATATGCAGAAAGATGATCTTTGGACTGAGCTGAAGGCAAATTTCACCCTACCGCCAGAGGAGGATCTGGAGAAGCCAGTTAAAGAGCAATTAATCAAGTCTCGTGCTCTTAAGAAGATGGCAGACCTATTCAGGAGGTGGAAGAATGAGCTGAAAACGTTTGTCGACAAAGAAGAGACACCCGAATTCATCGGCCGGTATGAGAAGATCAGAGATCACTGGCCCGCATTTGTGGCCCACAAGACATCGGAAAAGAGTAAGAAGATGTCAGCGACAAACAAGAAGAATGCTGCAAAGAAGAAGCTTCACCATCGCACGGGGTCAGGTGGCTACCTCAAAGCCCGGCCTAAGTGGGCCAAGGCTGAGAATGATCTGCTTGATAAAGGGATCGAACCACAGACAATGAACTGGCCAGACCATTGCCGGACTTGGTTCTTCGGGGCTGGCGGAAAATTGGACCCTGTATCAGGGAGGTGCGTTTGGACGGACGAGCTTTTGAGAATACCAGTCAAGAGGCTTCAGCACTATATCGATGCAGCGCAGGAAGGGACGTTCGTTCCAGACAGAGAGAACGACGAGCTCACAATGGCCCTCGGGAATCCTGAGCACCCTGGACGGACACGAGGCACGCCAGGCTCCGTACCGTGGAAGGCTGGTTTTCCGGACGCAGGCGGTTACAAAAGCCAGGAGAGGAGGAAAATAGTGGAGCAGACCCAAATTCAGAAGCTGCACGAAAGGGTTCAAGCGCTAGAGGAACGAGACGTAGCTCGCAGCAATCGACCTGCCGAAACTACCCCCGAAGCTACCCCGCCATCTCAGCGGAGAAGCAGCGTGGCTTCCACCGAGCTGCTTCAGCCGGAGCATGTCTTGACAGCTCCTGCTAGCTACCCCGTGGATGCTATCACGGAGTCTCAACATTTCCACCTTATGGCGCAATGGCAGAACTTCAAAGTCAAGGCGGCTGTCGGCTCTGTTCGACCTCCTGAACCCGGCGCAACTTTTCACTGTCGTCCGATTTCAGAAGGATATGCTAGGGTGATGGTGGACGAAATAACGGAGGGATTTGAGGACCTCCAGCTTGACCACCCTACCGGTGAAGGGGAGACTCGGCTGGGTTCTGCTCTGAAGACTCCATGCCTATGGCGGAAGAAGCTCATCAACCTTCTGAACTGGATGCCTCCGGCGAGTAAGGGCACTCCGCCTCCTCCTTCCGGCGAGTGATCAGGGCACTCAGCCTCCTTCTCCGGCGCGTGGCGGCACTCCGCCTCCTCCTCCGGCAAGTGATCAGGGCACTCAGCCTCCTTCTCGGGTGCGTGGCGGCACTCTGCCTCCTTCTCCGCTTGCGCCGGCGCGCCAGAGCAGCCAGCCTCCTCCTTCTCTGCCTCGTCAGCAAGGGCGGAAGAGACCCGCCGCCGCTCCGGCTGCTCCGGCGCGTCGTAGTCCTTCTCCTCCGCCTCGTAAGCAAGGAAAGAAGACAGCCGCACCCGCTCGTCTGCTCTGCCGGCGTCTAGCAGTACAGCCAGAGGCGGGAGGCAATACAGATTCGGTCCTTCTCTGAAGACTCCAGAGAAGTTACCATACGAGAGGACCAAGGAGGAAACCACAAAGATCGTGCGAGCCGAAGTGACGAACTTCTTTGAAGCGGTGAAAGCAAAGAAACATCCACCTCCGGAGAAGAAGGTAGATCCGGTGAAAGCGAAGCGCACTCTGGCTGCCCTGACAAAACCACCAAAGTCTTCGCCGAGAGGCAACTATGAGCGCATTCTTGCAAAGACATTTGCCGAAGCGGAGCGGTCGGGAAGTACTATCAGTGATCATCATCAAAGGTTAAAAGAACGATGAGCTGGGAAAAAAATTGCCCAGCTCAGCGAACAAGCGAACCAATCGTGCCCCCCGCTCAAGGTGTCTAGCGACATCGTCGCTAATGATCCGAGGATGGTGCCCGGTTATAGCAATCTTGGAGATTACCTGCCCGACGATGTACATTATGATTTCTTGGAGGTGGACGAACACAAATACCATTACAGGAAGCCTCTCGTCAAAAATGAAAGATCTCTAACAACGATGATGTGAAGATTACATGATTGGTACATGAAAACCTGCAGAGAGTCTGGGGGGAGGAATACTTTGACGCTGAGAGTTAAACCAAAGCATGACCTCGTTGGAATTGAACTGTTGAATGTTCCATTTGAGGAGTTGTTCCAGTTTTTCAATCAAAAGGCACTCGATAAATCAACGATCACTTGCTACTATCTATAAGTAGTACTACTTCTGTTATTAAGTTTCTCTATATAGGCCAGCTCTTTCATTGCATGTATTTACAATTATCCTCACTATATTATGCAGATTGAAGATCGCCGAATTGAAGAAAAGACAAATCGGTGATATTGGGTTCATTAACACAAATCTCATAGGTGCAACTGAGGTTAAATATCATGCCAAAAATACCGAGGCCAACTTGCTACGATCGTTGGTAATAAATGAAAACAAAGATATAATACTCTTTCCTTACAACTTCAAGTGAGTGTTACTGTCTTGTGCATATTTAGTTTCCCTTATTAGTCCAGGTTATAGTAATGTAATTGATGACTTATGCATGCGTGCGCAGCTTCCACTATATTCTCCTAGAGATTAAGCTTGAGCAGGGAGTAGTAACCGTCTTAGACTCGAGACGAAAAGATCCCCAGGACTATGCAGACATGACTCAAATGCTCGAGAAGTAAGTTAAATCGAACATTATCCACCATATCAGCAACTTTGTTCATTTCCTGATATCATGTAATTGTTTTCTTTGTCTGACAGGGTTTGGAGAAAATTCACCACAAAAGCTCCGGGACTGCCGAAGAAGCTACAATTTAGACACCCGAAAGTAAGTACTATAGTAGTATGTTCCGCCCATCTCCTAGTGATTCAAGCGCTAGTTTCATCAATACCATTTAGCATGCTTGCTTATCAGTTTGATTGACCTCTATTTCTTGTAAAGTGGTTGTGGCAGGAACCCGGGAATAATTACTGTGGATACTACTTTTGCGAGTCCATCCGCTACACGACCTGTGAGCGGGGCTACCTCTGACGAACAATATGAAGTGTGTAAGCAATAATATTCACAATTTTATTTTATTACCATCATTTGTGTCGAGTTTCATTTATTCATATATATATATATATATATATATATATATATATATATATATATATATATATATATATATATATATATATATATATGTATTGACCCCCTTCTTCAAATTAGATCTTTCGGATGCGGGATGAACTCCTAGCACCAGATCATATGCGAGCAATTCAAGAGGAATTGGCGGCATTCTTCCTTGACCACGTGATCGCTGAAAACGGAGAATACTATGTGGACCCTGTGTTCTTACAATTTAATTAGGAGATTATATTGTAAGAGATAATTATTGTATATATGTAGCCGGTAGTGTCGGATAGATATACGAGAACTTGTTGTTCGACCAATCTCTCGGAGAAGGAGAGGTGGTCGATATCACTTCTCTCTGTATGCATATGTTCATGACGATCTTCTGTTTCCTTCATTTGCTTACTAGCTAGCGTGTCTAGTCCTCTCCATACGTATATAGTACGTAGCGTCGACCAAGCACGGAGATAAGAGAGGACACTTCTCTCTATTAATTAGCTAGCTAACACAATATATGAAACACCTAAATTAACACCCCAAAACCCCCAACCCCCCCCCCCCCCCTTCAAAAAAACAAAAACCCCAACTCCTAAAATGCTGGCGCGTGGATGCCTATTGGTCCCGGTTAGTGCCACCAACCGGGACCAAAGGCCTTCCTGCCTGGGCTCGCCGCACCGGCCACGTGGAGGCTATTGGTCCCGGTTAGTGCCACCAACCGGGACCAAAGGCCCTCCTGCCTGGGCTCGCCGCGCCGGCCACGTGGAGGCCCATCCTGTCCCGGTTCGTGTAAGAACCGGGACTAAAGTGTTAGAGCATTAGTAACGACCCTTTAGTCCCGGTTCAAAAACCGGGACAAAAGGCCCTTACCAACCAGGACAATAGGCCCTTTTTCTACCAGTGCATGTCGTCCTACCTATGCTCCGCCTGCGGCGCGACCACTCACTGGAGGAACAAGTGCGTTGCCTCGCCGTGCTCCCGTTGCTGGGGCACCGGCCACTTCGAGGCCCTCTGCACCACCCACGCCGGCTTCGACTTCACCAGCGCCACTCGCTGCAGCGTCGGTTACTCTGATTGCTAACACATGACATGAAGCACAACGCAAGTTTCAAAAACATGCAAGAAGGTTGATTCATCCACATAGCAAGAAGTTTAAAAATTATAATAACATCATTGAGCCTCACTCGCTGCAGTCCACAGGAGACGTGTGGAAAAAACAATAGTATGGCAACAAACAAATGTACGCATGCATGGAATGAAATTAAGAGAAAATTGCAGTTGATGGATTTTGATGGTGAGGTCGCCGGTACGGTACGTACGCGCAACACAGAACGGCAGAAAACCATGACATGGTCAATCGAAGGGCTTGATCTGGTGACGACAGCCAAGATATCATGCATGCATGTGTGCTTGTATTGTACCCAGTACATATGATATGCAGTCTTGAGTTCTTGGCCCAGACTGCTTTCTGATCTCCTGTACTCTGCCTAGCCACGTCGTGCATCGCTACCGCGACAGTCCAGAGGACCCCGTTGGCTGCCGAGCAATGCTAGGTTCACGGGGAAATTCTTTACTTGATCAACGGACTGGCTGAGGTGGAGATTTGGGATTGGAAGTTGGGGATGAGGCGGGTCCCACCCCACTGAAAATCAGGGGAAGAGAGATTAGTTAGTTGGAAAGATTAAGTAAAGCTCCGTAATTGTCCGTGCGTGTAGGATTATTGTTGGCTGCGCTGCATTATTGAAGGAAGGAGACCCTATCCATGGCCTTCGCGAGGAGCATAAAAAGGGAACCC
The DNA here is from genome assembly GCF_018294505.1 of Triticum aestivum. Lineage (NCBI taxonomy): Eukaryota > Viridiplantae > Streptophyta > Magnoliopsida > Poales > Poaceae > Triticum > Triticum aestivum. Next base: position 485,639,770 of record NC_057811.1, read on the forward strand.
ACTCGACTGAACATTAACACTCTTCCTTCCTCCTCGATCAGCTCAACTGCACAGCTTTCCTGAAACCTTCGCCTCCGTTCCACCGCCTCCATCCTCCTCGCACTCACCCATGTCGTCCGTCCAGTGCTCCGCCTGCGGCTCCCGCACCCATCGCAGGAACCACTGCGCCGCCTCGCCTTGCTCACGCTGCGGGGGAAACGGCCACTTCGAGGCCCTCTGCACCACCCCCTCCGGCTTCGACTCCGTCAGCGCCACCCGCTGCGGCGTCTGCGGTGGCGCCGGCCACGCCGACGAAGACTGCGCCACCACGGAGACTGCCGACATCCGGTGCGAGACCTGCGGCAAGCTGGGGCACCGGCCCAGGGACTGCCCCACACGCACCGGACGCCGCGACGACCCATACGTCGCGTTTAGGGGCTACGACGCCTGCCAATTCTGCGGTGAGCCGGGGCACTTCGCGCCCGCCTGCCCCCAACGGCGCGGGTAGACGAGGTGTCGCCGGGTCATATTGATGCAATTGCTCTACTTCGGAGTCAGAAACCTGTGGATCTGAGTCTTGGTTAGGTGTTTCGTGTTCTGTTAACTAGGTCGACTTTGCATGCGTGAACTAGCTCGGTGTCGTGGTGTCCCGTAGTCTGAACGTCTATGCAATTATGTATCTCGAGTCTTTGCTTTTGTTGACTGCAGTAGTATTTGATATTTGAAGCATTTGACGTCAAATCTCGCAATGACAAGAAATCCTAATTTCACCGCCCCAAGGATACGGTAGGAATATACAGTGTACCTCCGTCGACTACGTTCAGACGGACGAACTCGAGGAGGATCAAACCCGAAAGAAAAACTCGAAAAAGAAGTGCCGCCATCCGCCCGAGCGCCGCACCTATATGAGGACTGAAAAAAATCCTAACCTAAACTACTAACCAGAGTGGAGGCCCCGGGATTCCCTTCTCCGCCTTCGGTCGCCGGAGTGGGAGGGGAGGCGAATCCACGGGCTCGCCGGTAAACCCTGAAGGAAAGAGTTTGCCCTAGCCGCCTAATGTTAGAGAAAGAAACAAGAGGAAGTCATCACGTATTCTTGTTCTCCCTTTTGAGCAATTATTTTCATGTAAGTAAAGATCATGAAGTCGAGATTAACATGCAAATACAAAGTAGTCTAGCGATGTAATTTATATTCATGCAAGAAAACTATGGTAGTATACTTCCCGCAAAAAGAAAAGACTATTAGTATAACATATCAGCATATATATCTTTCTGTACACGCAAAAAAACATATATATTTTTGCAGCATAAATTCTGCTCCACCCAGGCACATCACATGCATTATGCATCTGTTCATTGGATACGTACCTAGGTTAATTAGGAAAAAAACTAATCGTGCTTGCCTGCATGCATATGCTCCGCGAGTGAGTTGTTTTTTCTCACAGATGCATCGAGATTAGTGCCTGGAATGGATATCCAAACATCGGATAGCTATCATCTTGTTTAATGCAGGCGCAAGCAGGGCCAGATCGTCTCATTAGAAACCCTAGCCGCCGCGCGTGGATCAGTTTTTCTCACACGGGCAACTAGATCAATCGAGAGCTACTCTACCCGCCCAACCATGTCTGCGCCACGGCGACAGTGGGCCGAGCTCCCGTCGAAGCTCCTCGCGGGCGTCTCCGGCCGAATGCACGATCCCACCGACTTTGTCCGCTTCCACACCGTCTGCACCTCGTGGCGGGACTCGCTGCCCGAGAGGACCGCGCTCCGCCCCGTCCTCTTCCCCTGGCTCGTTGCCCCGCCGTCAGGCCGCCGATTCTCCGTCGTCAGGCCCCGCTGCGTCTTCTCCAAGACAAGCTACCACGCAGAGGTATCCTCGAGCTTCTACAAGCTCGGGTGGGTGGCGCGAGCCGATGGCACGGATTACTGGTTCTTCAGCGCACGGGACGGGCCTAAGCTCATCGACCCTCTCACCGGAGACACCACCCCTCTGCCGCCTTTCCCGTTCGGTGATAAACGGAAGATGGTTGAGAAGTCCCGTGTCAACCCGGCAATTCGACCCATGGGTGGCCGCGCCCATGGGCACCCGACCCGAATGGGTAGGGTATGGGTCGGCATATTCACCCATGGGTAAGCTTGATGGGTAACCCGATTAGTCATGGGTAGTGTATGGGTATGAGGTCCTGCCTATGGGTCACCCGATGGGTCGCCCGATTAGCTGACATGTGGGTCATTTATATCTAAATAGTAGTAGGCTTGCCTCCCGCGGTCCAGCCTCCCGCAGTCCAGCCCACCGTCCCCGGCCCAGTCCAGTAAGTCAACACCTAGGTTTTACGAGGCAGAGAAGCCAACCCCGTCCTTCTCGCGCAGCCACACCCACAACGCACAAACCTAGCCGTCCTTCAGTCTCGCTCTCGCCCTCTCCCAGTCCCATCGGCAAACCGCCGCCGCCGCCCACTGTCCCACGCCGTCGTAGGCTGCCGGATCCCCGCGGCCGCCCCCCTGCAGGCCGCCTCCATCCTTGCTAGATCTACGACCAAGCACCACCTCCGCCTCCATCCTCGCTGGATCCGCAGCCAAGCACCACCGCCACTCGACGCCGCCGTCTCAGTCCTCATTCTCCCTCGAGCAGCAGGCTCACCACGCCGGAGCAGCAACGACGCCACCTCTGCATCGATCCCGTCCAACCGGAGCAGCACCGCCGCCATCCTCGTTCTTCCTCCAAGGCTTCACCGCACCGGACCAGCACCGAAGCCATCATCGCGCCGGAGTAGCACCGAGGCCATCACCGCGCCCTCCTTCTGTCTCACCAAGGTTTGCAACAGTAGAACAATTCCAAACCTTTTCTATTTAGTTTACATCAGTAGAATAGGTGAGAGATGAGTTCAACTAAGTAATTTTGTGTGGTCTTGTATAGATGAGTTCACCAGTGGATAGTTTCTCGGCGCCGGGAGTGGAAAGCTCAGCTGTGCATGGAACTCAACATGACAAGTCATCCACTCCACAAGCAACAGAGGGTACGGATGGCATAGATGTTCACTTGCACCAAACATGATCGAAGCTCTTATGTGTATGCAAGCTTGGTCCCGTGCAGACATGTTAGGTGATAATCTATTTCAATCATGACTCTTCTTTCCATACACAATATTATTTCCTTGCTATATGTTAATACCTAAATCTATGCATCAGGGGATTGCAATTCTGCTCTCTTTGCGGACTTTGAAACTGTTCTTAAGGATGACACATAAATGATGGTAACAGATTCTACTTTTAGCAACTTAGCATGCCTTTTAATCTTAGATTTTAATGCAAATATTGTTCTTTACTTTGAATGCTTCTATTTTCTTATGTTTCAGGAGGTTGATGATCAATCCATCCTAACTGAAGCTTGAAACATGATTGTATGATGTTGCTGCTGCTGCTTGGTTGCGACGAGAAGGCCGATGACCCGGCGTGCTACACTACTACCTGCTGTTATTTACATTTATCCATGGGCTGCTACCTACTTGCTACTGCTAGCTTGTTGGCACACTACTACTCAACCTGAACCTTGTATTTGTGCAGCTGCTGAACCTTGTATTTCTGCTGCTATTTGTGCAACTGAACCTTGTATTTCTGCTCCTGAACCTTGTATTTGTGCTTCTGAAGACCTGCACCATGTATTTGTGATGCTATTTATGTTCCTGAACCTTGTATTTGCCTTCCTGATACTGTGTTTTCAGCTTTTCTACTATATATTCACATTGATGGTTAGTAACTGAAGCTATTTGTGCATTTTTGCCACTGTGTGAACCAGTAATTGTTATATGAATTTTGCCACTACTCTGTTATACACTGTACAAGAACACTATACAGCATGGTTCGGGCGTGGGTCTGATCCTTCGCCCATGGGCAGGGTCGTGGGCGACTAGGTAGACCCATTTAGTAATCGGGCATGGGTTTGGTAGACCTCGACCCGGGCAAACCCGACCCAACTGCCAGGTTGAGTCCCGTGGCATTGTCTATGGCGATGACACGGTCATCTTCCTCTATAACTTCTCCACATGGACAGTCGTTGAGAGAGGGTTCAGGCTGGGGAGGAACAACATAGCGTTTGAAAACAATCATTGCTTTGCCGCATACCATGATGGCAAGATCTTAGCGTGCGTGGACGGGGACCATTGCAATGACATTTGGCACCTCCTAGCACCCTCGGCAGGTGGCGTCCACACCAGTGTCGTTGAGAGTGAGGACATGTGGGGTCTCGACTCTAGCCACGTCCTTGAGTCCCATGGCAAGCTGCTGCGAGTGTCCATCCTGAAGCACGGGGTTGTGGTTTTGGTGCATGCGCTAGAAGAAGAGGTGGGCACACACAACAGACGAATGGTGCGGTGGGCGAGGAAGGACAGCCTGAGCTTCGCTGACCGTGTCATGTTTCTAGGGTTCCCAAGCAGCTTCGCAGTAGATGCCGCGAGCTTCCATGGCGTGGAGGACGACTTGATCGGTGGATGTGTTTACTTCTTTCAGCGGTGGTCCGGTCAGGCGACGCTCGGCGTGTTCAGGCACAACCTTATCGACTGCAAAACCAAGTTCATGGAGTATCTGCCATCCAAATGGAGCGATCGTAAAAACGACGCGGGTATGTGGCTCATGGCCCGACCTGCCATTGCTCCAGTCCAGGTATATATGACACAAGCGCATCATTGTTTGAGTTGAAGCCTCCACCATTGGTGTGCTATCGCGTCACAAGTATTGGGTTGATCACTCACCACATGCAAGTCATATATCACAATACCTAAAAATTAATATTTTAAAACCCACGTGTGCTATTTCTTAGTGACATGTACAATTTTGCAATGCAGCGCAGAGGAACAGACAGAAACGACTTGGCCAGCCATGGCGCCTCGGGCAAGGCTTAGCCAGGAGCTCGCCAATGGGGACGACACCGCTGCTCGTGGTGTCACTGGTGTAAGCAAGGATGAAAGTTAGCGGGTTCGCACGCGGGGGAGGGAGGTTATTTTCATGTTAGTGGTGAGGAAGTGGTCGTCAGGAAAGAGATCCATGCGGCTGTTGCTGCGTCAGGAAAGAGATCACATTAAATTTCACGAACACACTTGCACAAAAAACATTGTCCATGGGTACTTGTTGTAACCCTAAATTTCTCTTTATTTCTTCTCTATTTTCTTGGTTACAATCTCACACCTTAGGCTGTGCTTATATACACGCACGGGCCTTTCACACAAGTCAACTCAAACATCAACTTACGTATGCCAACTACAAATCCTACCCAAACTCGACCATGTTACTTTCCTAATCTAGTTTTTTTAGAACGAAGACGCACGGCCGCGTCCGGCTTTAAATTAATAAAGCCACAACGGCAGCGTGAAACAAGTCATAACACAACCCTACAGGCCTATCCGGCCAGCGCCAAAGGATCATCGGAAGTTCTATGCGCAGCTCAACGAAACCAAAGAAAGACATTACAGGGCATAGCCCGTACAGAACACGCAGGCTCGTCAAGCAACAAAAGGGACCATGGACATCACCATAGTCAAGGCTCCCTAGCCATCACATAGACTAGTACTTTCCGTTACCATGCACCGTCGATCAATGTAGCACATAAACTAGTACTTTCCGGACATGGCTACAACATGTAGCCGACTGTGGACTTTTCAAAGCCAACAGATGAAGGAACTCCTACCAAACTTATAGCTTGCACGTAGCTGACCTGCTAACAAGGATATCTGGAGTATTTTCCAACAGCTGCCTGGGAAGGCGGGGCATGGAGGAGGAGGACGGCTAGGGGAGGAGGAGGGGGGGGGGGGGGGGGGGGGGGGGATCGGATTCAAGTCAAACTGTTTAGACCAAACCAACTGATTTTAAAAACAGTACCAGCCGCAACTGAAGCCCAGGCAGTCCGTTTGAAACCATATTGTATCATATTTACGAGAGTGCTAATTCTACAGTGCACGAGACTATATGAGGAATGTTGACATGGTGTGCAGACTTTTAAGGTTGATGTGTGTTGCCATCATAAGGTGGTTCTATATATTTGGCACATTGGTGTGAGGGTTTTATCCCCTATTGAAGGTCTTGCTGCAGAAGAAGTCGACTTAGTTAATGGTGCTAATCCAGCGACGCGCCCGCGCGCGCCGGGGGGAAAACCCTAGCCGCCGCTCCTCCCGTTTCCCTCCCCCCCTCCCTCCCCTGCCGCCAGCAGGAGTTGACGGGCAAAGCCCGGTCGGCACAGCGGCGGCAGGGCATCTCCTTCCTCCTCTGCTCCGGGGTCCGTCGCGGGGCGGAGCTCGCGGGTGGCGGCGCTGGGCTTCGGCAGGGCCCTGCGGCACGGCGCCGGTGGCGAGGGCCGGATGTCAGCTCGTGTATCAGGAGGTCAGATGTGTCGTGCTTAGTTAGTCTGAATAACCGAATCCATGTCCACCCTCCCAGCATCCCATGGTTGTTCTTTCTTTTCTGTTCTTGTGTTTGGCCAGCACAGCAGGTGCTCTGTTTTCACATTAAGATGGGAGGAGTCGCAAAGAAACAAACGGGTAATCCGGATGAAAACTGTTTAAACAAGGTAGTTGCTCTGAAAAATGTGTAAACAGAGGTAAAAACAAGGTGGATTCTCTCTCCCCGATGTAAATGCATGCAGGATCGAAGCTTATGATCGATGTTCAAAACGAATAGTAAAGCAAGTGCACATCTGGTGTCTCTTTCGGACATTGAAGATCACATCTTCTGCGAGCTACAGTAGGTTGCTCAGCCGAAGCAGCAGAGCATTTTTCCCGTGGCGGTGGGCGTGGTCCCTTTGGAGTCTGGACCTGATCATCTCCACGGCAGCAGCTTCTCCCTCCTCTGCCTCCTTGCTCTGGATCGTCACGACCTGTTTCCGCCGCGTCTCCTTCGCCTATTCTGCCTTTTTCTCAAGTTTCTCCTGCAGTTCTCAAGACACTTTAGTTGCAACTAAAGTGTCCAGATTCAGAATCTGAACGTGAAGCTCTGAACTAGGCAAGGTCCAGATTCAGAATCGAGTCCTCTGGCGTTCAGAGCTTCACGTCAAGGACCGCCTTGTGCTCGGTGTTCTCCCACGACACGACAGCATCGACGACATCTTCTGCTCAGCCCTGAAGCACGACATGTTTCTAGTTAAGTTCAGTTAAGACCCTGAACCAGAAGATTGGCCAAACAGCCATAGATAGAGGAGGATTTATCTATGCAAAGTTCAGTTGAGTTGAGTTTGGGTCACCTGCTGTCGGCTTTCCTCTTCTGGATCCCCTCCCAGTTTCTTCTTCATCTCCGCTTCGCTAACAGAAGGCCAATGACCCAAAGGAGCGCATTATTAGATTAAAAAACTGCAGGCACCTCACATATCTCTATCTGAAGGGTGCAAGTGCAACACGCAGTTCTCTAGCTGGGGATGGTGGGAGTACAGTATACAGGCGATAACCAGAATAAAGATATAGGTTTGGCTAAGTACGTACCAGCAGCGAGGCAGATCCATCCACGCAGAGAATTGATGAATTCTTCGATCTCAGAAATGTAGTGATCTCAGAACCTTTGACATTGCAGCCGAATTGGAACTGAAAAAGACAGACAAAATATCATGCATGTGAGGCAATGAGAGAGATACATAGGTCTTGTCGATTAAAGAAGTACATGCTCTTTCGTGGGACAAAAAGTTAGTACCTCGATTCCGGCAACGCATTAGCAGTCCAAGTCTCAACTCTGCTGCTATCGTCTCCGTCAATATAAGCGGAAGGATAGAGTAGGGCGGTTGGGATGTGCGTTGGCTGCTTCCCGAATGGCAGCCTCAACTCTGCTGCTGTGGACCCCGTATCCCCATACTTTACATCTGATTTGAACGAGGCTGGGGAGATTTTCTATTCCGATATCAAAAGCACCGCTAGTACCCAGAGACTCAGTTTTTGCTGCGTTAAATTCTATCCTGAGGTCATCTACCTTGGGCATGCCCCCAGCCGCAAACGTCAAATTCATCACAGCACGCGCACTATCATAATTAAATATCCTCAAGCATTGGAATCCAACTTCACCACAGACTATGACCCTTGTAACTTCAGGCTCTTCTGTTAATGAGGTATTTCGAATTTCACGATCAACAATTCTCAGAATCAGACAACGCAGAACAGGTAAGCCTCCAAGGATATATAAATCTTTCTGCTCAGCTCTGAACAATTCAAGGTGTAACTCCTGGAGGTTGACAAGGGAGCTGACCCAATTTGGAACATGGGGAATACTAGAACACCAGACTTTCAGCTTCTGGAGGCTAAGTGGCATAGGGCACAAAGACTCCCTTACAAATTCAGGGCCATCCCAAACAGTTAGAGATAGAAGGTTCCCTAGGTTTATAAGGGAAGTGACAATAATAGTTTTCTTGGTCTCATTTTCAGCGTTCACTCGGTCAGCAGAATTATAATCCTCAAAATCAATGGTCAATACCTTAAGGCTCTGCTGCTGCTCAAATTCTTGCAGGAAGTTAAATGACTGGCTATAGACACTGACAAGCTTCAATTTCTCCAGTGCTTGCAGCTTGAAAATTCCACAAGGAAGTGTAACATTCTGGTTTACCAATAGGTGCACCAGTCTCTTGAGATTGACAATAGATGCTGGTAACTCACAAACAGAGGTGCCTCTTAAGTCTAGTATCTCTAAGCACCATAGGCGTCCGATTTGTTCTGGAAGCTTGCTTACTTTCTTCACCCCTTGAAGGCTCAGGTACCTCAGCTGAAACAACATCCCTATATTTTCAAGATGACGGTTCTCCAGCTGTTGGCAATATTCAAAGTCCAGAAAACGCAAATGCCTAAACTTATCCATAGAAGGAATTTTCACAGATTCCCCAAACACATCAAGTGATCGGACATGAGACAACACCAAGCCTCTTGGCACTATCAGTTCTTTTTGCTTACTGGCTTGCAGGGAGAGCCGACGAACTTTGTTGTGTGTCCCAACAGATAAACTAGGAACACCCACCAAAGTAACAAAATTTTCTTCGATGGATCTGGATATGATGAAATCAAGAATTGTGTCATGAAGTCGACAGCTCTTTACCCTATCATAGTTACCCAATTTCCCAGGTTGGATCAAACTCCTATTTATTAGCTCATTAAAACACCTTTCTCCAAATTCATATGATGTACTATATCCAGCTTCTGTATGAATTAATCTTTCAGCAATCCACCTATTTATCAAAACTTTCTTCTCAATAACAGAATCTTCAGGGAATATACTCAAACATAAGAGACAAGATTTCAGATGAGCAGGCAGTTCAAAGTAACTAAGTGATAGTATCTTCATCATTCCTTCAACACTGGGGTTTCTTTCAAGTGCTCGACCAATTGAATCTTCAACTTGTTTCCATGGACCTTCTTTCCTTTCAATATTAGCCAACAAACCGGATATAGCAATGATTGCCAAAGGCAACCCAGCACATTTTTTCAAAATATGCTCAGAAACTGTTACAAGGTATGAGGGGCACTTTTCTTGGGCATTGAATAGTCTTGTGTAAAATAACTGCCTAGAGTGCACCATGTCAAGAGGCCTTATGCGATAAATATCTCCACTAAATGGTGTTGAACGGCATGATTCAGAAACTTCATTTATACGGGTAGTGGTGATTATGATACTTCCAAAACTAGTCATGGGAAATGCAAGCTTAATAACATGCCATGTATTCACATCCCATATATCGTCAATAACAACAAAGTACCTGCACGAGGATACATGGTTGATATTAGTGAGGTAATGATATAAATACTATACAACAAGATAAACAAATACATAAAACTATAAACATGTTCACAGTAGCAGCATAAATGTCTACTGTTAGAAAGCTGAAACAAGTGTTAAACTTGCATATGTTGCGGACTTAGTTCTTGTGTGTATATCAGTGCTCCCTCCATTCCAAAATACTTGTCATGGTTTTATTTAAAATTTGAACTAAACCACGACAATTAGGGAGTAGATGCCATTTAGTTTGCAAGATTATATGGAGAGTTGGGCGATACACAATAGGTTAAACATGAGTCATTACCATGGTGGATGAACAAAATGATGAATATACACACTTAACTGGTCTAGAAGGGATGTTGATCAGATGGTCATGAAATTCAAAAGAGCCTACCTAGGTGTGGATCCAACCATCCTGTGATTTAAAATTAAGAAAACCTACGTAAGTTCATAGCTATTCTAAACAATATAAAACATAACTCACGCATGGCCGTTCATAAGATATATGATTTTGGGTACTCTCTCTCTCTCTCTCTCTCTACATATATTTTTTTATTTACTTAGCAGGAAAATGAACTTCACTACAAAATATTTGACCTTTTTTCTAGAAATTTATGAAAACAATGAACAAAAGAACCACATGGAAGTTCACTAATTTTATATTTGAGGATGATAAGTTGGAAAAGAAATTCTACCTTTTGTCTGCCAGGAAATTGGCAATCTTGCTAATAAGTTGTTGTATACTCCCTGCTTCAGTGTTAGCATAATCTTTCCCACTGACTTCACTAAAAATAGTTCTCATGATATTCATCATGTCAGGGCTTCTTGACACAGATAAGAAGGCCCGACATTTAAATTCTCCTTTGAGATCTTGATACACTTGATTTGCAAGAGTTGTCTTGCCCATCCCCCCAGATCCTACGATAGAGACCAGCTTCATTTGCTCGTGCGTTGACTCACCTTTAGTCAACAATTTAATTACCTCGGCCTTGGGTTCATCAATTCCGACAAGCTCAGAGGCATGCTTAAAGATAGCAAGAGCTCTAGGATCAATGGTTGCATTGTTGGCCTTGGACAAGGCCTCACGGGCCTTGTACCTTGCATTCCTCTCGGCCACCTCGATGAGCTGTTTCTTCATATCTCCGATCTCGTTGCCGATCCGACGACGAGCCTTCATCTTCCCCAACTTCCCCAGCGAATTCTTCATCTTCTCCAAAAAGCCATCTGGCTTTGTATCTTCGCTGTCAACACTTTGCATGAAGTCGTCGATGGAGTCCTCCATGTCATAGGAGAGCTCCCGCACCTCATTCATCCACACCTTGTCCTGGACATCAGGGTCCTCCTCCTCCGACATCTTCAGAAGAAACGCATCCATTGCAGCAAGTTCATGGGTGAGCGACTTGATATCGCCAGGCACACCCTTGAACCGCCTGTACTCATCGCCCGCCAGAGCGCCCAGCTTCGCCAGGACGGGTTTCAAGGCTCCCGTCGCTACACTCACCAGAGCCACCTCCATGGTTGCAAGTGGTGCTAGCTTAGAGGTGAGCTTGCTCAGTCAGTCTTGTGTGTATGAAAGCGAAAACAGTGTAGGCTGAGTGACGCTGCCCTCTCTCGGCCTTATAGCAAAGCTAACTAGCATAGTTACATCGGCCAGCCGTAATTAAGCAGCTAATTCTGGGTCAAGTTGCTCTACTTGCAGAGCTAAAGACAAGTTTCTCTTACCCCGAGATTGTAAACTAAGCTAAGATAAGATGCCCACTGCTACCAAGCCACACCAGATCTGTTCAAACGCACGCCCCCTCCACGTTGTTCAGCACTAGGTCTCTTCACCCGAAAGATTCGTCTGCTCATTCATCAGTATAATGAACGCTTTTTTTCATCAGTATAATAAACGCTTAAGCATGGCGCGTCATGAGATGCCAACTCAAACTAGCTAGGGTCTTAGTCGGTACTCGTTATTTTTTGTTTAGTTAACCTTTTAGCTTAACAAATCTATTATTACCATGCTGCTAGAGCTAGTAGTAACAGGAGGCGTTGCGCTTTTCTAGCTAGTAGCTGCTTGCAGCTGCATTGTATACCCGACACGATATGTTTGTAAGATTGGCGTTCACATCTGAAAGCAGATTTAATATGAACCAGTGTATGGATAAGGTTATCTTAACTTTTGTGCAAAACTAACACTCTACAAAACAATTCTCTGCCAGAGAAAAACAAAAGGCTTGGTAAAGATGGCTCTCCAACGGTTGTCTCGTCTCCACGCTCCTCCAGCCGCCGCCAACGTTCCAATCCACGGCCGCCGACCATCCCACCCTCAGCCTCACCCATCGGCCAATCACTCCAATTCTCGACGGCCAGATAACGCTCCTCGGGCGCCGCCGGCTGCCTCCGTTTCGTCCTCTTCGGCGCCTCTCCTGGGCAGGTCCTGCCCTGCAGAGGCGGATCTCGAGCCTGATGGTGACGAGTGGATTGAAATGCGCAATCGGCGTCGCCAGCGCCGTTATGAAGATGCTCTCACCGTCAGTCGGCCAGCTGCCTCCAAGCCTTGGATTCCCCGGTGGCTGGTTGGTCGCTGCTTTAAATGCCTTGAGATGGGGCATGTGAAGGCCAAGTGCTCCGGCGATATATACGCTGCCATCGCTGCAGGACCTCGGGCCATATCGCACTACCCTCCGCTTGCCCGGGATCGCTTCCCCGGGGAGATGCTCACGCACGGGGATCCGGATCTAAGGCCGACCGGGGGAGGCTGAATCTAGTATACTCTTCTCCCCTATCTAATAAAATTCGGCCAATGAAAAACAAAAGGCATTGTAAGTTTGATGTAGCTAACACTGTACAAAGTAAACAAAAAACATACATTTGATGAAGCATCCAAGGAAAGGTTGTACCATCAACAGAGTTGACAAAAGGATTCATGCACTTGCAGGAACAACTTGTGAAATTAATATGGTATACCCCTCTATTTTAGGAACAACCAGTAATATGGAGTATCATATTAGCATGTTCGGTGCATTTCATAATTGATGTACCAGTAATATGTGTTTGAAGATGGTCTGACATGTGCATTTCTGACCCAATAACAATGTCTCTCCAATTAAAGGGCTTGCAAAATCTGTCGTCATTATACTAGTCTTATCTTCTTGTTAATGATCAATGATTTCATTCGTGAAACAATTCATAGTAACATGCACATTATTACATATAGATAGAGATGTACTCTAGACCCGAAACACTTGTTTGTGTTATTCTTTAACCTTCTGACTTATGCATGACGCTGGGAAGGTAAAAAAAACACTTGTTTATGTTATTCTTTAACCTTCAAGATACACTGGGAAGAAATTCCAACAGTCTCAGGTAAAAAAAATAGCATCCACAGCCGACGATCAGCGAAAATACAAAGAATTGATACCAAAATCGCTACATGTATTTTTAGAGCTTTCACACCAACTTTGTTTTTCTTTTGGAGTTGCTTGATGGTATCATACTTGTTTATCAACTTCTTATGTGCAGAAGCAACAACCCCTTTCTGAACCTTTTTTTCTGTTGTGGACCAATTCTTACAAGAGTGCAGATCTACTCTCTCCGTTCCATAATACAAGACCTTTTAGTTATTTTAAAATATTGACTACATTCATACTAAAATGAGTGAACATACATACTAAAACGTGTCTAAAACTCTAAATACATACGAATCAAGAAAAAGCTAAAAGGTCTTATATTAGAAAACGGAGGGAGTATATCAGATCCATAATGGAGAAAAAACTGATGTGCATGTCCCTGTAATGAAGATGTCGATCTTGTGTTGCTCCTGTTCGAGCTGAATGTGTACAGCAATCCCTGTGGGAGGAGCATTTGCAGGATTTGTAGAGAAAGAGTTTTTCCATGAGGCGTCTGAGTAGACCTTGGCTCTAGAAATTAGCGTATCCGATTTCATGGTAGTTCCCTGCAAAGGAAGCCCTATAGAATCTCCAGATATTTGGTGATGTGCCTGAGCCCTGAGGCCACCATCATTCAGACTTTCAGAGATCTGCAGGTTCCCTCAATCCAGTTTAGAAGCCTCTATAGTGGCCAGTGCCGCAAGGAAACTTTGGGTTGGGGGTCCATCTTTCCTGTCAAAGCGTTTGTCGTTCCTGGATTTCCAAATGCACCAAAGAAAATTCATAATATTTTGCAATGAAGTTATTGAAGCCATCCTTTCTTCATGACATCCTGTGTTTTTTTTTTCTGAGAAGAACCAAAATCACATCTCACATGCCTGTCGGGCTTCCGCATCGGGCTTTGGAGCCCAGTCCAAGCAAGGCCCTTTTTTCTCAGTGGGTGAAGTCTGCCAAAGTGAGGCGAGAGCCGACAATCCGTGAACTCTGAACCTGCTTGCTAGGAACTTTTCTCTCTGATTTCCTCAAAAAAAAAGGAACTTCTCTGAATAACAAGAACCACAGTGAGAATGTTAAGAAACATTTCTTGACATTTCTCAAATCCGAGTACGTACATACACTCACACAGCAACCCCAAATCCCACACAGCCTGACAGAACATGCAACATTACATTACGTACCAGACAAATTAATACTGAAAACCTGCAACCAGATTCACCGGAACTCGAAGCAGAGGATGTACTACATGACGTACGTACCTGTCAGTTGCTGAACCCGGAGGAGCTGGTGCGGGTGTGGTTGCTGTTGCCGGCGCTGGAGGTCCACCTGTACAAAGGCGGATCGATCAGAATAACACCATTGAGCAGAGCAATGGTAAGTAGGTGAAAGAAACAACAGATCCTATTTTTTTTTAAATTGAATTATTAAATTTTGAATAATTTTTCAGAATACTACTGAAAACAGGTAGTATATGCTGTAATTTTTTGATTTTTTTTTAAATATTAAATTTTGAATCAGCTTAGCTAAATAGCCATTATTTTCTACGAAAATACAAAGGTGAACATGGTCTCATGCGCATCCACGTGAATAGTAAATTCATAAAAAATACTGATTTTTTAAAAAAAACTGAAATTCTGTAGCATGAAACTTAGTTGACCATTCTACCCACATGTGAAGTTTCGTGATGTATTGACACTCATGGTATTCTATGTGAAAAAAATACAATTGTGACCATACTATTCATCAAATAGTGTTTTATGATAGCGCTTCGATTTTGTCATTTTTTCCCAAATTACCACGCATGTGATTGCTTCGTGAAACTTTATACGTAAGTATACCTGTTGACTATGTATATTACAAAAATATTTTTTTTTTATTTTTTCTAGCATTTTTTGAATTTACTATTCATGAGGGGTGCGCGTGGAACCATGTTCACCAAATCCGTGTCTTTATTTCCTAGTCATTCTTAATAACTTTGGTTACCTCCATTGGACGTCAGAACAAATCATTTGTGCATTTCGAGCACCCTTATCACATGCTTCCTTCACATATTCCTTCTTGTTCTTATTAAGCTTCATGACTAGCCAACGTAACCACAAGTCCAAACTTATGAAAGGACTAGGCAATTCACACATACACTTCAACACCATCTCTCATGTGTGAAGCGGAAAGTCAACACATGGATAGACTCAGAGGTATGGCTCAAGAGGCCTATACATGGACATAAATGGGGCAACAACAATTTTTAGATAAATTGCGAAAACCAGGACCTCAACTCGAGACATTAGGCTCTGATACATGTTAAGGTTTATACACTTTATACACTAGCTAACACAACCAAAAGTCCAAACTCATGCAAGGACTAGGCAATCCACATATACACTTCAACAGTTTTTATAACAGTCCAATAACTCTCTAAATTGTCCTTTGTTGATGGACGTGGATGATTCACCTTGTTCTATGAGATACTTTGCACAATCCAATGATGCAGTTAGATAGATTTCATAAGATATCTCAACCTCCTTGTTGTACACACAGAATTTGGTAGCTACGCTTGCTCTTTGATTGTTGAAATCATCACAATCTCCCTTAGCAATATTGTGGTAACTAGATTGACCACCAACATGCTTTTCAAAACTAGCTAGACCTGTTTTCCAATAAGTGTAGGCATCTTTTGCAAAACATCATTGCCAAATGTAACAAACTAGGATGGTTTCTTGAAAAGAAAGCAATGGAAGCAAAATCCAACCTCCTTTTCCACACTGTATTCTAACCAATCAAACTTGTTGAACCATGCAGGTTGAAAGGATCTCCATGTTGGTTGGTTTGAATAATTTGACTTGGATGAAATTCTAGTATATGCTTTCTTTGGTTGGTTTGTACTCTCATCAAATATGGTCTCATTTCTCTCATCCCTTGGGGTTGAGGGATTAGTCCTCTCATTAGTTGAAGGAGGAATTATGCTTACTACAATCAAGGGGATTTGGGTACACATTGGCTTGGATGATTTGGATAGAATCAGGTTGGATACTTCACATATGTTATTCCTTTTGATTCACGATACTTTACAAAAAATGAGGTGAGATATATCGGTATCACCATGAGTCATACACATGCTCACTATATCGATCTCCTCATTACCGATTTTGTTTTTCTTTCTCGTTGTCGTGTTCTGGCATCCATGTGAGCAAGTCGCATGTGTCTAGCCAGACAATGATGGATGGCTTCACACTGAGAGGGCCCTAAGAATATCTCTCCATCGTCAGAGGACCAAATCCCACTCTTGAGCTATTTTTCCCCTTGCCATACTTTCCGATGAACCTGAAGTTGCCATTATGATTATCCTATAACAGACAGCGTTGTAACAACACCTAAGTGCATTGTCTAGTATGAAGTGACTCTGTACTCTCATGGTTTAAGGAGCTGATCATACATTAACTCCCTGTGTTATAGAATATAGACTTGTGACAATAACTTTTCTAAGTATGACATACAAATTGGGTCAATTAATATGATCGTTCTACTAACAACATATTATCAATTTTATCGACATCCTTGTTACACTTAACTTATGCCTATGATCCAAAAAACATCATCATCATGCAACACTTGAGCTAGTCCCTAAGGAGAGACTAAGAATTAGGTCTTGTCGTTTATTATACTACACGTGCTTATGAGTTTTCCTCTGAATCACATATTCAAGAATCATATCGGTTATAGCATAGAATATAAACATTTAATTATAAACATGTATTACTGAGCCCCCTAAGGCATATTTCCAATAGGCCCCCGTACTACTGAGCCCCCTCTCAATGAGCGGGGACCACCAAACCCATCCATTCATGGGCTGCATGCGAGACTTTGTTCATCTGTTGGACTCTCTGTTAGTTGAGTTGCATAAGTTGGTACAGTTTCATTGAGTTGGGGCAATCCATAATAAGTTTTACCAAGAAATTGAGCGATACAAGATGTTGCAACATTTGGCAAAAATACAAGTCTACTGCAGTAGGGGCATGTTGCTAAGAAGGTGTGACATTTCGTAGTTCTTGAAGTGATACAAACATTTGCCACATATACATGTGGCAAAGTTGGGAAATACATGGCTATAAACCAAACACACCTTATACTCGAGAAGTATCTACCAAATTATTCGGTAGACAGATCTCTAAATAACTCCACCAAGATTTATAGATATTTAATTGCGCATCTAAACCCATTACAATATATTAAAGGAAAAGTAATGTGATACTATTGGTTTCCTTAAGTTTAGCGTGTAACAATGCATCGCAGGAAAAATATAGTTATGAACATTGCAAATTATATAAAAGTAAAAGTATTGTGACAAAATGATGTTTTGCTTTAGCATGAGAAAACATATCTTAATACATATTTGATAGTTATATCTAGTAAGTAGTACAACTGCAAGGATTATCTAGTACAAAATATACCATTGGAAAATTGTTTTTCGAAGAAATCAAACACTAAAAATCTTGTGTAATGTACTGCATATTATTACTATATACATTTTGTTTGTTAAGGATAACTCTAAAAAATGCACACATTATAGTTTCTCAACAGATGGGTGTATAATAGGTGTATCAACAAACAAATATGTTTAATAGAAAAGTTGAGTTGTTATAAAATATAAAAGTTTGATATAAACATGTGAACATGATTTTATATTAGTTCGAATAGGATAGCATACATGACTTGGGACAGAATGTCTCTGAGATCGTACATCCAAAACCTTTTATAAATTAATGAGTATTGGTTATAATGTATCATAATTTTCACGGGCCCAAAGATGTTGTCAATCCACTAATGCAAAAGGAAAAACCAATTTACCAGAGTAAGAGCAAAATGAGTACCACTAAAATGACGTTGGTTATATATCTCCGTTAACCATCCAATACATCTTATATAAGAATAAAATAAAGTAAGATTGATTTGTATTTTGAAACTTTTAAATCACAATATTTATTATGTAAAAAATATAACTGTATCTTATAAATGTTTAACATTTCATATAGTATATGCTTGTATATCATAAAAATATTTTTAAATTATATTTAAAAAGTTGATGTCGTTCATCGACTTTTTGTTTGTAATCATAAAAATTAGTTCGCATATTCGTGATTAATTATGCCGGCACCTCAGTAAACATGTCCATGTGGCTCATAAGATTTGTTTTAACATTGTCTTAGGATAATGCTTATGCATTTTTAAAACAATGTTTTACATTTAATAAAAATAATGTTTATATCTCATAAAACTTAATGACATGAACATTCTTCTTTGGGACCATGTGGATCAGCTTTTGACCAAGAATGAAATTTTGTAGAGATTTATTTATTTACAAATAAAAATCAACAACTATTCTTACCATAGTTCTGTCTTGCTGGATAGAACAACTTTGTAATTGACAATGACAAAATTGTTTCCACGCTCATTAGTAATGGGAAGAAAAATTAAAAGGTAAAAATGTAGGACAATATAAACAGATGGGTAATAGAAACTAGATAATAAAATCCTGGGAATAAAAAAATTAAACAAATAATGAGAATAAAGAAGAGAAAGAGCAACGAAAATGAAAAGGGAACAATTTTTTTAGGGGTAAGGCCTAATCTTTATTGATCAAAAACCACAGAGAGTGGGATAATGTTCGCATCATGTGGTTGGCCAAACCACACATGACGCCCAAGATCTAGATTAAGAGCAAATCTGGCTAATCTATGAGCTTCTACATTACTACTTCGACCCTCATAAACAAAAGTACATAAAAAGGAGGTAGACCGTGCTTTAATCTCACTGATGATTGCACCATGTTTCCCATGATTCCCTTGATCGATATCTCTGGCCACTTGCTTGGCATCTGAGGCTATGACAAACTGATTCAAGAGCAAGTCTTCTGCAACACATAAAGCTTCCCTGCATGCTATTGATTCCAGAATAATTGGGTTGTCCACACCTTGTACCACAAGAACGGAGCTGCCCAAATAATTGCCTCCCTGGTCTCTGCACACCACAGCTGTTGTCCCCCTTCTACCGATTCTGACTGCTGCATCTACATGTATCTTTGCATGCCCAGCAAGAGGTGCTTGCGGCCGTGTAAACCCAGTCCGAGCCACAACAGCGATTGGATCAGCGGCTGGTTTTGTTTCCTTGATCATCTCTAGCTCCCCAATGTATCTTGTGGCAAAAGGAATGCACAGAATGCGGGCTCTGAAAAATACCTTCATGAATAGCCTTTCTTCTTGCTGACCAAACAGCCCACAAGGTTACTGCTAGCTTCACAAAGGACGCATGTGATAAACACTCCGTCTGAGAGAAGAGCCATTGTTTGGCATTTGGTTCCACGTTTGCTACTAACGACTGTCCAATTTCTTCTTCTACGAGGGCCCATGTACATCTGGAAGTGGTGCACTCCAGGAGTGAGTGGCGCCATGAGTCTGGTGCACCACATAGCCCGCATGCCGATGAGGTTGACATATGACGGTGAGCACGGACATCTTCAGTCAGCAGTGATAACTTGGATAAACGCCAAAGAAACATCCGTATTTTTGCTGGGACCTGCGTCTTCCATAATGATTTCCAGATTTCTCCTCTCGAAACCCGCTCAAAGATCCTGCTGAACTATCGAGCCATGCCTCCCTTCGCTGTCTGGTCCCCACGAGCATGTTATATGCGGATCTGGCCGTGAACTGACCATTTTTCTCGAAGTGCCAACACCAAAAGTCAGGGATGTTTCTGGTGCATAGTGGAATACCATTAACGATTTTAGCATGAAAAGGTAGAAAAACTTCCCTCACCCGTTGCATGTTCCAAGTTGTCGTAGTAGGGTCAATAAGTTCTGAGACGTACATTGCTGGGATAGGCGCCAAACACCCATATGGACGTAGCATCTCATCTCTAGGCAACCAATTTTCAGTCCAAATCCTCGTTGTTTCTCCATTGCCAATTCTTTTTATTAATCCCTGCTTGAGTGTGTCACGTCCCTCAATAATTGCTCTCCATATTTGACTCGGATGAGAACCCAAAGTGGCCTCCAAAATTGAAGAGTTTGGGAAGTAGACACTTTTCAAAATGCGAGCACTAAGGGATTCCGGATTTTGCAATAAGCGCCATGCTTGTCTAGCCAACATGGCCAGGTTAAAAAGCTCAATATCCTTGAATCCTAGTCCCCCCATAGCTTTTGGCTGTGTCATCTCCTTCTAGGACACCCAATGTGGCTTACGTTGGCCATTCTTGCTCCCCCACCAAAACTTCCTTATGAGCATATTGAGGTGCTCACATAGACCTCTAGACAATTTAAAACATGACATGGAGTAGACAGGTATAGCTTGCGCAGCCGCCTTGACCAAAACTTCTTTACCCGCTGTTGACAATGTGTTCTCAATCCATCCTTGGATCTTACTCCATAGTCTGTCCTTCAAGTATTTAAAGGCGCCGTTCCTCGAGGACCCAATATCAGAAGGCATGCCCAAGTACTTTTCATTCAACGTTTCATTAGGAGCGTTTAGCACTCCTTTTATCTCATGACGTAGGGCATCCGGAACCCCCTTGCTGAAAAAAATAGAGGATTTTCCAAAATTTATTCGCTGTCCAGAAGCTTGACAATAAGTATCCAACACCTGGTTCACCTCATTTGCTCCCACACTATTTGCCTTGAAGAACAGCCGGTTGTCATCTGCGAATAATAAATGGTTCACTAGTGGCGCCGTGGGTGCCACTTGTAGTCCACTTAGGTTTGATGACTCACTTTTTGATTTTAGAAGGCACGACAGGCCCTCTGCTGCTAACAAGAACAAGTATGGAGAAATAGGATCCCCTTGTTGAATTCCACGGGATGGCTTGAACTCCTCAAGTTTCTTCCCATTCAACATGACCGAAAAACTTACAGAGCTCACCAGATTCATGACAATGTCCACCCATTTAACTGTGAAGCCCAGCTTTAACATGATAGCACGCAGGTAAGACCATTCAACTCTGTCATATGCCTTCATCATATCAAGTTTTAAGGCACATGATTGATGCTTCTTTGTCCTATTATGTTTCATGAAGTGCAAACATTCATAAGCTGTAACTATGTTGTCCGTAATGAGCCTGCCTGGGACAAAAGCTGATTGCTCTTCTGAAATTACCTCTGGTAATACTAGCTTTAGCCTGTTAGAGATCACCTTCGAGGCTATTTTGTACAGGACATTGCACAAGCTTATAGGACGAAATTGTGACAGAAGGGTGGGATTCTTTACCTTGGGGATGAGCACCAGTACAGTTTGGTTTATGCATTCTACTGTCTCTGAACCATCCACAATACTCAGAACCACCTTGGAAACCTCGTCGCCACATACGTCCCAGTGGCGTTGGAAGAAATGTGCAGGAAAACCGTCAGGGCCCGGTGCTTTTATTGGGAACATCTGGAACAACGCCGTCTTCACTTCTTGCTGACTATAGGGCGCGTTGAGCATATCGTTCATAGCATGCGTGACCTTCGTTGGAACGGTCTCCAACACCTGCTCCATATTTTGCACCCCCTCAGCTGTATATAATTCCTTATAAAAAGAATATGTCAGATTTTCCATCTCCACCGTGTCCTCGGTCATCTGTCCATCCGGACGCTGTAAAGCTTTTATTTGGTTCTTCCTCCATCGTCGACTAGCACGTAGGTGAAAGAAGTACGTGTTTTTGTCTCCATGAGCTAACCATTCCAGCCGCGCCCTCTGCCTGCAAAGTATCTCCTCGCGGTGGTAAAGCTCCACTAAGCGATCGCTGATCTTAATTTCCATATGTGTCGAACCTGTTCTGTTCGAGGTCTGACGCAACAATTCCAGTTCATGCTTCAGGCATTGGATCTCGGTACGTACGCTGCCAAAGTGCTCTCTGTCCCATACGGTCAACTCCCCCGCCAATCGTTGGAGTTTTGCATGCAATGTGTGGACCGAGTCACCAGACGTCGCTGTCCATCTGGAACCAACGAGCTCACCCAGCGTCGAATCCCTCTCCCACATTAACTCATATTTAAAGCTTCAGGGGGCCCGCTTGCATGGCACATGCACGTCGATCCTCAGCTCAATTGGAATGTGATCGGAAGAAGCGGCTGATACGTCTCCAACGTATCTATAATTTTTGATTTTTTCATGCTATTATATATTCTGTTTTGGATGTTTAATGGGTTTTATTATATACTTTATATTATTTTTGGGACTAACCTATTACCCGGAGGCCCAGCCCGAATTGCTGTTTTTTTGCCTATTTCAGTGTTTCGCAGAAAAGGAATATCAAACGGAGTTCAAACGGAATGAAACCTTCGGGAGAGTTATTTTTGGAACAAACGTGATCCAGAGGACTTGGAGTGGACGTCAAGAAATCACCGAGGAGGCCACGAGGCAGGGGGCGCGCCTACCCCCTGGCGCGCCCTCCACCCTCGTGGGCCCCTCGTAGCTCCACCGACCTACTTCTTCCTCCTATATATACCTACGTACCCCCAAACCATCAGAAGAGGAGCCAAAACCCTATTTCCACCGCCGCAACCTTCTGTACCCGTGAGATCCCATCTTGGGGCATTTTCCGGCGCTCCGCTGGAGGGGGCATTGATCACGGAGGGCTTCTACATCAACACCATAGCCTCTCCGATGATGTGTGAGTAGTTTACCTCAGACCTTCGGGTCCATAGTTATTAGCTAGATGGCTTCTTCTCTCTCTTTGGATCTCAATACAAAGTTCTCCTCGATTCTCTTGGAGATCTATTTGATGTAACTCTTCTTTTGCGGTGTGTTTGTCGAGATCCGATGAATTGTGGGTTTATGATCAAGATTATCTATGAACAATATTTGAATCTCCTCTGAATTCTTTTATGTACACTACAAAAAAAAGACACATCCGTGACATTTTGGGCCGAACGAAAAAAAAATCTGTCATACTTATGACACTTCTATGACGATAATTGTGACAAAACCCGGTATCATCATAGATGTGGTGGGGTCCTACTTCTATGACAAAAAATCATGACAGAAAATGGGCTTTTCGTCCTGGGCGGGCCGGAGACGCAGTTGCATGACATTCTTTGGGCCGTCCATGACGGAAAAACCCGTGGTAGAAGCGAGGGCGAGGAAAATATCGGGGTGTTCCCGGTTACGGTGGGTGGTCGGGGCCGAGCGATGCGCGTTTCTCTCGTACACGCACTTGCGTGGGTGCGAGGCGTTGGGCTCTAACTGAACCCGAGCGAGGCGTTGGGCTCTAACTGAACCCGAGCGATTGCACTGCAGGCTACGCGTTACTGAACCCGAGCGATCGATCGATGGTGTTAACTGAACACGATCGAGCGATTCCTTCGCTACTACTGCTAACTGAAGCCGATCGATGCTGCCTCTGGATGAACAGTGAGCGTTGCTGGGGGGTTTGGTTGAACAGTTCCCGGTGGGGGTGGATGAATAGGACCCCGTGGTGTTGCCTCTGGATGAACAGGACCCCGATCGATCGAGCCGGTTGGGGCTGGATAAACAGGACCCCGTGGAGGGCTCGATGAACAGGACCACTCCGTGGAGGGCAGGATGAACAGTAGCCCGTGGAGGGGTGGTTGAACAGGAGCCCGTGGAGAGGGCTGGTTCAACAGTAGCCGGTGGAGTAGCGCGTGGTGGAGGCTAGATGAACAGGAGCCCGTGGATGAACAGCCGTAGGTGGAGGCTGGAGGAGGTCTACGGTGGATGAACAGTAGCCCATGAAGGCTGGAGGGGGTCGGCGGTGGAGATGAATAATATCCCGTGGAGTCCCGTTTTGCGGTACGCCACACCCCTCCTGATCAACAGAACTCCCGTTTCGACCGTAGGAGGTCCGTTTCCTCCGTTTTGCGGTACGCCAGACCCCTCCCGATGAACAAGACCCCGTTTTCGAACGTGGCCGGTCGAACACAAGGCTGTTTCCTCCGTTCTGCGGTACGCCAGGCCTCGTTTCCATCGGCTGTTCCGTCCAAGCCCTCTCGATGAACACAACGACACATTCCGTTCCGACCCAGCCGGTTGGCTCCCCATGAACACGACGACGACGCAGTTTCTCCGTTCCGACCCAGCCATGTACATGAGCCCTGGCCGTACGTATGCGCGAGTAGGCGTTCGAGACCCTGCCCGTATGTACGTACGTGGCCGTATTTTCTTTCTTGCACACTGGCCGTTGTCCGTACGTGTACATGCTACGTGCGCACCTCTACTACGACACGTGCGCGCCTCTACATCGACCAGTATGTACGTACATGTTTGCGACCAGAATGACAACGCTACGTACGCTTCGACCAGGTGGGTCCCGACTGTCAGGCACTTCCTTGCGTGCGAAGATGTAGCTGGTGGGTCCCAGTAGTCAGGGGGCGAATCGTTTTTTTTTGCCCGGATGCACTTCCTTGCGTGCGAAGATGTAGCTGGTGGGTCCCAGCAGTCAGGGGGAAACGTTTTTTTCACGAAATACGGTAGCCCGTCCGGTGGGTCCCGGCTGTCAGGTGGAGGAATAATTATTTTACGCGTAATAAGGAGGCACTTCCTTGCTGCGGCCGTGGACCCAGCTGTCAGCCTCTCCACGTACGGCCCACGTCCGATGGAAGCCGTTCCTTGACCATGTTGACCACGCCGCGCCGAGAGCACCAGGGCGGTGGACGACGGCGAGGCCTAGGAAGGAGACGACGCGGAGCCGGGGAAGACGCGGCAGTGGATGCCCACGCGTAGAGGAGTACGAGGGTTCACTGGTTCGCTGCGGTGTGAGGCTGCCGTCGCCGCAGAATAACTGGGGGTGTGGGTGAGTAGAGGGATGGCCTGGCCAGCGGTGGGAATAGTAGGGGGCGGTGAGGCCTCCGGGGCAGCACAGCCGGCCACGGGAGGCAGGAGCATGCGGCACGACCGGCGCTGCTTTGGGCGGCTGGAGCAACAAGACCAGAGGTTGAAGAAGCACTACGGCCATTGGATGGACATCGTACGGTCATTGGAGCTAGAATCGTTCATATTGACTAAGTTGACAAAGCACTCCGTCCCCGTCAACTTAGTAGGCCCACAAGTCAGCCTCCCACCAAGGTGGGTCCCAACTAGCAGGGGGAGTATTCATTTTTTCTGCGTAATAAGGAGGCACCTCCGATGGGTCCGAGCTGATAGCGGGGGGAACGTTTTTTCGCGAAATACATTGGCCCGTCCGGTGGGTCCCAGCAGTCAGGGGGGAACGTTTTTTCCGCCAAATACGGTGGCCCGTCCGGTGGGTCCCTGCTGTCAGGTGGAGGAATAATTATTTGTGCGTAATAAGGAGGCACTTCCTTGCGGCTGCCGTGGACCCAGCTGTCAGCCTCTCCACGTACAGTACTCTTCCGATGGAAGCCGTTCCTTGACCACGTTGACCACGCCGCGCCGAGAGCACCAGGGCGGTGGACGACGGCGCGGCCTAGGAAGGGGACGACACGGAGCCGGGGAAGGCGCGGCAGTGGATGCCCACGCGGAGAGGAGTACGAGGGTTCACTGGTTCGGCTGTGGTGTGAGGCTGCGGTCGCCGTAGAATAACAGGGGGTGTGGATGAGTGGAGGGATGCCCTGGCCAGCGGTGGGAGGCAGGAGCAGGCGGCACGACCGGCGCTGCTTTGGGCGGCTGGAGCAAGAAGACCAGAGGTTGAAGAAGCACGATGGCCGTTGGATGGACATCGTACGGTCACTGCAACTAGAATCGTTTATATTGACTAAGTTGACAAAGCCCTTGATACGCGTCAACTTAGTACGCCCACAGGTCAGCTTCCGAAACGGTGCGCCCCAGATGTCAGGGGGAGGAATCATTTTTTGGGCGGGTGAAGCTAGAATATCGGAGATTGAAGAAGAAGCACGGCATCCGTTGGATGGACATCCAACGGCCACTGCTGCTAGAACCGTGTGTTGACTATAAGTTGACAAAGCCTTATATACACGTCAACTCTCTTTTTTTAGGGGACGCGTCAACTTAGTAAAGCCACAAGTGTGTGGCAGAGAACTTATAGCCCATTTGAGATTTGTAAGAATGTGCAGCCAATTTTTGAATTCTAATGGAATTTACTATAGCCCATTTACAGTTTGTTAAAAGTACAGCCCATTTCAACCAACCGTTCAAAATAGAATTCAATAAAATTTCACATTTTGATGGGATCCGAAATATTTTTATCCCGAAATTTCTAGTCACATTAAATATAATTTCAATATAAATTTATATTACGTAAAAATCCAACGAAACATTGCGCTCGCAACAATTAATGAAATTAAATTTTTCAATATCCAAAAATAATAATTTATAAAGTAATTACGTGTTTGGTGCATTTTTTATAGTTACTGCCTAGTTTTTATAATTACATCCCATTTATTATTCTTAAAGCCCATTTTCTTGTTAAGCCTAATGCATCCCTCCTAAGAAAGATTTGCAGCCCAGCGGGGCGGAGAATAACAACTTGACCTTGCCTGGGTATTCCTAAAAAAAAGTATAGCTGGACTAGCCATTTTTAGCTTGAAAAAAATTAATATCTGAGCTGGATATCTGGCCTGGGCTAGACGGGCCACAGCCCGCCCAGTTAATAGCTGCAGCGATGTTTTCGTTGTTGTTCAGAGGAGAAAAATTAATATCTGGGCTAAACATCACTGGGTCGGCATTATCTGGGCTAAAAATTAATCGACCAGCAAGTTTCTCCCGCGAATGTTTTTTAAAAAAATTACAGTTTCATATAGGGGTCTGATCTGCAGTGCACGAATTCGGCCCGCAAATCAGATCTGCAGCGAGCTATCAACAAGTTTTGCGGGTCGGCATTATAAGGGGTCTTCTGGAGATGTTCTAAGCTACCAGAAGGGGGGCGCTGATGTTGTTGGTCATCAAGTTACCGAATCCATGGTTGGAGTCTAGGCATCGCCTGAAGCCGCAGATGGGCTATAATATGTCAAGCCTCAGTGAATGTCCGAGCTGGGGGACAGCCCGAGGAAGCTAGTGACATCCCAAAGTTGCCCCCCCACGACCGCCGCCATAGTCGTCCCCACCACTAGTCGCCGCCGGAACGCCGATGCCACGACCGCGAACTCCTGCGCCGGCGAACTGGAGCGCCTCACCATGTCTCTGCGCGCACAGTAGCTGGAGCCATGCGGGAAGGTCTCTTCTCCGTGCCGCTATTGCACCAATCTCCCCTCCGCATGCAGCCACGACGTCGACTTCGTCACCTCCCGTGCCCTTCCTCGTCGTTGATCGATGAGATTTAGGGGAATTCAGCGAACAGGGGAGAGAGGAGCTGCAGCTCGAGTCGAGCCCTTCACGACCAGGTGGCACTTGGCACACGCGCTGGCGATCAGGATGCTATCGTGTGGACAGGAGCCGGTCGCCCGAGTTGTCTAAATAGTGTGTACAAACTTTTTAACATTTAGGAAACATGTTAGCTATTCGTATGATGACTATAGGCATGCAGGCACCCTTGTAAGAGCATCTCTAGCAGACCCCGCAAAAAACCCCGACACGCAAAATAACTGCCAAAATGCGGGTCGGCGCAGAAAATCGCGCCGGAACAGACCCCGCAAACGCGGCCGGCCCGCAAAAAAAATTGAGGGGCGCGGCAAAATCTTGACCCCAACCCGCGAATACGCGGGTTTCCTCCCCGGCCTGTCAGTGCCCTGCATATAGCGGGAGCGGTTGGTGGGGAGGGCATTTCAGCCCGCGCTTTTCCCCACCAACCACCTCCCCTCTCCCCCTCGCCCCGTCGCCGGGCCGTCGCCCAAGATTCCAGCGAAAGTAGCCGGCGGGAGCACGCCGAAAGCCGCCACACGCACGAGGTTGCCCTCCGCCCCGCCCCCCCCCCTCCTGCGTCGGCGGGCCGGAAAGTTGCGGCCCTTCGTCGCGGGCGGCCGTATTTGGCTTTTCCGACCGCCGGTGGCCGCGCCAAGCGATGGAATGGTCGGGGAGCATCTCGCGCAGCCCCGGCAAAGTCGCATCGCCGCATGCAGGTATGGGTTCGTCCTGTCGCCGTCGCCGACGGTTTGCGGGCATGGATTCGACCGGCCGTCCGCCGGGCTCGGTGCTCGCGCAGAGGCTCTGTGGCTCGCTGATGCCGCTCATACAGTGCGACGACTGCGCGCGGACAGTGCTACGGCTAACTTCGGGCACGCCGAAGCACCCCGGACGGGTGTTCTTCAAATGCGAAAACGACGGGGTACGTGTTGTTTTCATTCGGCTCATTTCGATAGCTCATTCTTTGGTTCACTTGCGATAGCTTACTTCGAACATCATCATGTGTGTAGGAAGATGGATGCTCATTTCGGTTTTGGGAAGGCGAATACATTGATTTATTGATGGAAAGAAACTTAATAAGACGTTCGTGCACTCCTTAGTAGAATCGAAGGCAATGAAGCGGCTGCATGTGCAACTAGAGGGGAAGCAACGTCAACTTTTGAACCAAAGAAGAAGAATGAAGAATGCAAGATCAAGAATTCACAGATCAACAATGAGTGCATGGACAAGATATTGCTTCAACTAGTGGGAGCAGTTATGGAAGTTGGGAATCTTCTAAAATGCATACTTGTGGTTCTTGTTTTCTTTAGTCTTGCTATTCTAGCAAAGATTTGGTGATGTCATATGTACCCAATATTGTTGAAAAAGCAAATAAATACATTATGTTGTGTCAAATTGAGGTGCAAATTTAGGTTTTGTGGGCCGAGGGGAGCGGCGCCAGACCAGACCCCGCAAAGCCGACCCGTAAAGGAGCATATTTCGCGAATATCCTTTTATACGGGTCCGTTTTGCGGGGTCTGCCACTGCGGCCGTCCGCGCCGGCCTGCAAAACAATTTTTCCGCGAACTGCAAACGCGTTTTGCGGGTTAGCAGGATGCGGGGGTCTGCTACAGATGCTCTAAATAAAATAAGGTGGTTGTCGGTGTGGAACGACACCTATGGGATCGCAAGAATCCCTACTACGGTTGCCGGGGCGCGGGGTTGCGAGAAGAGCAGGGCTAGTAGACAGCACAAGGATCGTTTACCCAGGTTCGGGCCGTGAGGATGCGTAAAACCCTAGTCCTGCTTTGGTGGGTGTATTTCAGAGAGTTCTTGAGCTCTCGAACTAACTGTGGTCTGTGCGCAGTTCCAAAGAGCCGAATCCTTCTCCAGTATGC
This sequence comes from Triticum aestivum, assembly GCF_018294505.1. NCBI lineage: Eukaryota > Viridiplantae > Streptophyta > Magnoliopsida > Poales > Poaceae > Triticum > Triticum aestivum. The sequence goes on from NC_057811.1 coordinate 485,668,963, forward strand.
CATGGGGCTCCTTTTATAGTCGAAAGGGCTACCACAGTGGCACACAGGAGGTGGAAGGGCGTATAGTGCCCTGAGCTTATCGCTCGTATTACAGGACAAGACGCATTTAATGCGTAGCTTAGGTGTCCCCTTGCTTTATTGGGGACGGGGGCGAGGCCCGTCCCGTCCGTCGCCGCTCCTCCTCGCCTTGACACACGCCCTGGCCAGTGAGGTGCGTGGTGCCATGTAGCCAGGCAGGCAGCTTAGGTGGCGCAGTGGCGGAGCCTTCACGAAGATCTGCATGCCGCCACGCAGGCGCTCGATGAGTTGGCCTGGGAGCTGCATGTTGCCACGCAGGTGCCCGCCCAGCTGGTTGGGCTGGCAGCTGCATGTGAATGGTGGTGGAAGCTTGGTTGGCACGGGCCTGGCGGTGGCCCCGCTGGCGTCCTTGGCGAGGGCCTTGCCGGGTGGCCCGGCAAGGGTCTTGCCGTGGCGCGCTGTCGTCCCCGGCAAGGGCCTTGCCGGGGGTCTGATGGCCTTCCTCGGCAAGGATCTTGCTGAGAATCGTCGTCTTCTAATCCTCATCTGATCTTGAATATGTCTTCACAAAGATCTGCATGCCACCATAGAGGTGCCTTCCCGAGCCCTGGCTCCACGTCGATGATGGCGTTGGGGACCGTGGGCTCAAAGGTGGCTCACTCTGTTGGTGTGGGGCGAGCCGCCCCGGCAAGGGTCTTGCCGGGGGAACCTACTTCGTCCCTCTGCTCCTTGTGGTCTTGGCCTTGGCGTTGCTCTTATTATCTTGGGCGTTGGTCTTACCTTGGCTCACCTCCCCTGTTCTGCTTGGCGTGACCGTAGGCGTGGCTCCGACTGCCCGTGCACAGGTATAGGGGTACAAAAACGCACCCCTTTTTTGTACACCGACAGGAGCCCCCGGGCCTGGGTCACACATAAGCGCGACAAGTTGTTGGGCCAGGCCCAAAACGGTGTGCGGGCAGGCGGGCCGGTTTTTACCGTGGTAAGACTTTTCGCGCGCTGCGCTTCCCACGACCCGCGCGTGTGACGCGGCGTGGAGGGGTGTGCGTGACGTGGGCGGAATGCGTGGGACGGTTTCCACACGCATGCGTCACATCACAGTAAAGAGGCGGCTCACGCCTTCCCCGTAAAAAGAGGGAGGCATGGAGGCGCAGCTCATTTACTAAACGGGGATGGGTTGCGGTCTTCAAGGCGTCCACTCCCCACAATCACGGGATGGGGAGAGGTCGCTTCACCCGTCCCCTCAGTTCTGCATGTCCGCCACACGTCCTTCATGCGCCTGGGGTGGCAAGCGGTGGAGGCGGGAAACCGGGCCGTCGCTGGCTGGGGCAGCGGGTCGGTCCTGATTCCCTGCGCCTCCGGTGTCTGGATTGGTCGAGTGGGGCGGCCGAGCCCCAACCCCGCTCCTTTATAAAGAGAGGGAAGGGGGGATGGCATCCCGCATTCTTCCATCTTCTATCTCCTCCTGCTTCTGCTTCTTCCACTCACCCGCAATGGAGAAGGGGAATCCCGGTCCTTCGACGGTGGCGGCGAGGGTCGCCGCTCGACAACGCGTCCCTCCTCCTCCTGAGCCCGCGGTGGTGGAACCGGCCGCGAGGGGAAGGGGAGGGGGTGAGGCCGTGGGCGAGGCCGGTGCAGAGGCTGTAGTGCTCGGGGAAGAGGAGGACGGGGCGGCGCGCCGGCCTTGCCCCCGCCAATGATGCCCTTCCCGATGGAGGGCCACGTTGAAGACCAGCCTTGCGAGTTCTTCATCAGGCTGCGCCGGGCTCCGCGTCGTCGTCTTCGTCTCCCCGCTCCGTTTGCTCGGGTGATGGAGCGCGACCCGCCTCAGACCCTCAGGTTGCACATGAGGGGCTGTGGGAACGGGGGCACGCGGGTCGACGTCGACTTCCCGGCTCCTCGGGTTATGTACCTCCGCCGTGGATGGAAGACGTTCGCTCGCATCCACAGCCTGACGGCGGGGCTCATCTCTACTTCAAATTAATGGAGGACGGCCTGCTCTCTGTCAAGGTCTTCGGAGAGTTTGGAACTCACCTGAAGTGCTGCGTGGAGAGCTCCTCTGATGGAGATTCCGACGATGGAAGCTCTTCCTCGAGCGAAAGTGATGAGGGGGGCAGCGGGGCAGATGACGGGGACGAGTCCGACTAGGCGTCGGATGTCCCGCGCCCGGGCGGGTGCGGCAGCAGCATCTGCACCTGGCCGCTCCTCCGACAGAGATTTGCCGGGGGTGGGCCAGCTCCTTAAACTTCTTGGGGCTGTCTCCTTGGGCGGCTGGCGTCGGGAGGCTGCGGAAGAGGAAGAGGGCGGGTGGCAAGGCCGTCAACTCGGAGTACGCGGGCACCGACGCCTTCATCGCGTATTGCCGGTCATGCCGCCTCGTCTTCCAGCTCCTTTCCCGGCCCCATCATCACCGGCCCACCCGTGGGCGGCCACCGAGGTGTTCTCTTGATGCTTTCTGCTGCTCGTAGCCCGCCTAGGCGCCCCTTTTGCCCTCTCGCCTCCTTGACCTGCCTCCTGAGGAGAGGGACAAGAAAGGGATCACGGGCACCTTATCTCTTTTTTAATCTGTAAGCCTGCGGGCCTTGTTAAGTTTAAAGCTTGTAATCCCCTTTGTTCATGTTTTTCATTTCATACGGACTGTACCTGTATGGGATGTTTTTAATGAAAAAGGGATGCTTGCCGGGTTTTTCGTTCATGGGTAAGTCCCGCGACGAGGAGCGAATCCTTGTTATTGTTTAAGATAAACGTTTTTCGCCCGGCAACAGGCCTTGCCATCCCCCCACTCCACTCGACCGTTCTCGCGCTCTTGGCAGAGGCAGGGATGAAGTGGCCTTTAGGCCCCTCGTTTTACCTCCTTGACGCCGCGGCTACAACCAAATCCAGACTCAGGAAATAATCCTTAGGCATAGGAAAAAGGGGAGCACGGCAGCCTAGAGATAAAAACGAGGTTTCACATGCCCCAGTCCTGTTCCGAAATGCATGACAGAGGATAAAAGACTTATCTGGATCTGCAGCCCCCGGCAACCTTGTCTTGCCGCGGTTGGATCCCCATGTTTGCAGCCCCCGGCAACTCGGGTTTGCCGGGGTCGGTACGCCGGTCCGTTTTCTCTCTTCCAAGTAGCTCAGCAGAAGTACTCATGTGCCCTGTGAACCAAAAAAGGACAGAAGAGAAACAGATAGACACGCACTCGACCTCTAAGCTAGGGGTTAGTCGCTGTTGAGCACTATCAACCCTAACCAAGGAAGAGACTCGACCTAGCATGCATGCTATGACTTAGAGCGCCAGCGCTTCATTTATTTATGCTCAGGGTCTGCGCCTGGCTTTGTACGAAGGGTTACATGCCTTGCCGGCAAAGCTTGTATAAAAGGTGGCTTGCCGGGAGGCCCGGCAAGCCGCGCCTTATGGGTAAAACTTACGAAGATGCTCGATGTTCCAGGAGTTTCTCACTAGGACGGCATCTTCGGTCTCCAGGCGGACTGCGCCGGGCCTGGTGACTCGTATCACCCGATAAGGGCCTTCCCACGTCGGCGTCAACTTGTTGGAATTCTTGGCCGACTGAACGCGCCAAAGAACAAGGTCGCCTTCCTCAAAGCTTCGGGCATGAACCTTGCGGCTATGGTAGCGGCGCAAGGCTTGCTGGTAGCGTGCGGCTCTCACAGCCGCTCGAAGACGATCTTCCTCAAGGAGCGTCGCATCATCTTGGCGCAACGGCTCTTGCTCAAGCTCATCATAAGCAAGCACTCGAGGTGACCCGTATATGAGTTCCGTGGGGAGAATTGCTTCCGCCCCGCATACCAGGGCAAAAGGTGTCTGGCCGGTGGCTCAATTTGGCGTCATCCTGATCGACCAAAGAACCGCCGGCAGTTCATCAATCCAGCGCCTTCCGCTCTTGTGCAGCTTGTCAAAGGTCTTCGTTCTCAGGCCTCACAACACTTCAGCATTTGCCCTCTCCGCTTGGCCGTTGATCCGTGGGTGTGCCATGGAAGCAAAACAGACATTGCTACCGAGGTCTTGAATGTACTGCATGAAGATGTGGCTTGTGAACTGCGTGCCATTGTCGGTGATGACTCTGTTTGGCACACCAAAATGGCAGACCAGTCCCTTGAAGAACTTGACGGCTGACTGAGCAGTCACCTTTCTCACTGCTTCCACTTCCGGCCACTTTGTGAACTTGTCGATTGCAACGTACAAGTACTCAAAGCCCCCGACAGCGCGGGGGAAAGGGCCCAGTATATCGAGCCCCCGGACCGAGAATGGCCAGGAGAGAGGGATTGTTTGAAGGGCTTGAGCTGGTTGATGAAGCTTCTTTGAATGGAACTGGCACGCTTCACGCTTGGTTACTAGTGCCGTCGCATCCTGGAGGGCGGTGGGCCAGAAGAAACCTTGCCGGAACGCCTTCCCGGCAAGGGCCCTCGACCCTATGTGGGAGCCACATATGCCTCCATGTATCTCCGCCAACAGCTCCAGTCCTTCCTCCTGGGGGATGCACCTCAATTGCACACCGTTTGGCCTTCTCCTGTATAGGACGTCATCGACGAACTGGTACAGGGCGGACCGACGGGCTACTTTTTCCGCTTCTTCCTGCTCCTCAGGAAGCTCCCCTGTTTGGAGGAATTGGACGGTGTGTTGTGCCCATGCCGAAGCCTAAGGCTCGACGGCAAGGGCCAAAGGCATTTCTTCCGCCGTGGGAGCGGTTGTCTCTACGGCCAGGGTTTGATGCCCTGCCGGAGCCAGTTGCTCTTGGGCAGGCTCAGCGTCCGCGGCAGCACCCTTGCCAGCGGCCCCAGGGGGCTCGGTAGGAAAGTACTTGCCGGGACCTGACTTTCTCTGCTTGTTCTGCCGTACTGATGGTTCGACGGATGGTTGAGTTAGCCAGAGCAAAAAGGTACCCGGTTCGACGGGTAGCTTGAATGCGGCACGCTTTGATAGGTAATCAGCGGTGTCGTTCTCCGCTCGGGGGATGTGCTCCGCTCGGATACCGTCAAAGCGTTCCTCCAGCTTCCTCACCTCATCTACGTAAGCTTCCATCAATGGGCTCTGATAATCCTTGTTGACCTGTCTGACAACGAGCTGCGAGTCACCCCTGATGATGAGCTTCTTAACCCCGAGGTCTGCCGCGATCCTGAGACCGGCAAGCAATCCCTCGTACTCAGCAGTGTTGTTGGTGGACATCTCCCTGGGGAAGTGTATCTGGATCACGTACTTGATGTGCTCTCCGGTGGGTGCGACGAGCAGCACACCGGCACCGGCACCTTGCAGCGAGAAAGCCCCATCAAAGTACATGATCCAATCGCGGTCTGCTTCCTTGCCGGGGAGAGTGGTCTCCTGGATTTCTTCGCCAGGCGTCGAGGTCCATTCTGCAATGAACTCCGCCAAGACTCTGCTCTGAATTGTTGAAGTACTTTCAAACCTTAAACCAAAGCATGACAACTCCAAAGCCCATTCCACAATCCTTCCAGTCGCATCTGGGTTCTGCAGTATCCGTTGCAATGGGAGGCGGGTGACGACAGTGATCTCGTGGGCTTGGAAGTAATAACGCAGCTTCCTCGAGGCCATAAGGAGGCCGAAGAGCAATTTCTGCACACCGGAGTACCTCGATCTAGCTCCCTGCAAGAGGGAGCTAACAAAGTAAACCGGGTGCTGCATCATCTTCTTCTTCTGCACCACCTCACTTGACTGTGCAGGCACCGCCTCGGTGGCATCAGACTCTGTCGGGGACCTCGCCTTGCCGGCACCAGGCCCTGCTAGGGGAATCTTGGGCTTGCCATCCGCTGGTTCTGCCGCCGTCACTGCCTCCTCATCGACCTCCCTCTGTGCCACCACCGCGGCGTTGACCACTTGATTTGTCGCCGCTAGATACAGCAGCAACGGCTCTTGTGGTTTAGGCGCAACCAGTATTGGCGTGGAGGAAAGGTATTTCTTCAGATCCTGCAATGCTGCCTCGGCTTCTGGGGTCCATTCCATTGGGCCTGCCTTCTTCAAGATTTTGAAGAAAGGAAGGGCGTGCTCGGCGGACTTGGAGATGAATCGGCTCATGGCGGCAACGCAGCCGGTGAGCCGACGCACATCCTTGATCCGCTTCGGCGCCCCAATCTGCTCAATAGCCTTGATCTTGTCTGGGTTTGCCTCGATCCCGCGCTGCGACACAAAGAACCCGAGAAGCTTGCCGGATGGAACGCCGAAGACACACTTCTCAGGGTTCAGCTTGAGGTTGATCTTGCGCAGGTTGGTAAATGTCTCTTCTAGATCTTGCACAAGAGTTGGCCCGTCCTTGGTTTTGACCACTATGTCATCCATGTATGCCTCCATATTTCTATGGAGCTGAGGTTCAAAACCAATTTGGACTGCTCTTGCGAACGTCGAACCAGCACTCTTCAACCCGAAAGGCATCCGTAAAAAGCAATACATACCACATGGGGTGATGAATGTTGTCTTCTCTTCATCCTCTCTTGTCATGAAGATCTGGTGGTAGCCTGAGTAGGCGTCGAGGAATGATAACAGATCACACCCGGCTGTGGAGTCAACAATCTGGTCGATGCGCGGCAACGGGAAGGGGTCCTTAGGACAAGCCTTATTGATATCCGTGTAATCAATACATAGCCTCCACTTCCCATTCGCCTTGCGCACCACTACCGGATTGGCCAACCACGTCGGGTGGAGCACTCCTCTCACCAAACCTGCCGCTTCCAACTTCCTGATCTCTTCTGTGATGAACTCCTGCCTCTCCAGAGCCTGCTTTCTGACCTTCTGTTTGACGCGCCGCGCGTGGGGGCAGACAGCTAGGTGGTGCTCAGTCACCTCCCTGGGAACACCGGGGATGTCGGATGCTTGCCATGCAAACACGTCGACATTCGCCCACAGGAAGGTGACGAGCGTGCCTTCCTATTTGTTGTCGATGGTGGAGCCTATGGTGAAGGCTCCTCCCGTGCCATCCTCCTTGACGGGCACCTTCTTGGTCTGCGGCGGCTCGGCCCTGGATCTCTTGCTCGTGTCGGTAGAGCTCTCTGGCACGTCCTTGAAGGTAGCACAACACTCCGAGGAGGTGCGCTTGCCGGAGTGGGTGCGAGGGGTCTTGCTGGGCTTCTTCTTCCCTCCTGGGCCTTCAGCGGCAGGAGCAAGTACCTTGACGGCAGCTGCTGCAACTGCTTCCCGGTAGAGTTGGTCGGCGCAGATCAGCGCGTCCTTCTTGTCGGAGGGGACGGAGATGATGGTCAACAGCCCGGGCATCTTTAGCATGTTGTAGGCATAGTGTGACGCCGCCATGAACTTGGCTAGTGTCGGGCGGCCGAGGATCCCGTTGTAGGGCAAGGGGATCTCGGCCACGTCGAAGACGATCCTCTCCGTCATGTAGTTCAACTCTCCTCCAAATGTCACGGGCAGTGTGACCTTTCCCTTCACTTGGCTCCTCCCCGGATTGACCCCTTGAAACGTGCCCGTTTCCTCGAGGTCTCCATCAGGGATTTGCAACTTTTTGATCACGACAGGCGAGATCAAGTTCAGGCCGGCCCCACCGTCAACCAACATCTTGTTCACCCTGAGGTTGTGTATCGTTGGTGAGACCAACAATGGCAAACACCCGACCGCAGTAGTGCGGTCGGGTGGTCCTCGGCGTCAAAGATGAGGGCTCTGCTGCTGTAATCTCACGCGCCCACTGCTTGAGCTGGCGGTGAGAGGTATGCAGCGAGGCGCCGCCATCGACGCACATGGCCTCCGTAGCCTTCTGGAACCCTTGCTCACCAGACTCGTTGTCCTCGTCGTGGTCATCGTCTTCTTGTTTCTTGTCGCGGCCCCGGGCGGGCCTCTCTTGCTGGTTGTCCTTGCCGAGGAGGCCTCCTTGGCCGCCACGCTTCTTGCCAGATCCCTCCGCACCGTCCTGGTCCTTCTCCTTGTCCCGCCTCTCGTACTCAGCCTTTTGCTTCTCAGCAAGCAGCTCGACTTGCCGGCAGTTCTGGAGGTCGTGGCCCTTGGTGTGGTGGATCTTGCAGTATTGCTTGCCGGAGCTTCCTGGCTTGTCGGTAGCCGCCAAGGCCCGGCAGGCGGCGCACCCGGCAATCTCCTTGCCGGGGGCGTCTGCCTTGACCTTCTTGCCGGCACCGGTGTCGTCAGATCCCTCAACGGCAAGTACGGCCTTGCCTTTGCGTTTCCTGTTGCGACGCCGGCCCTTCTTCGTCGGGGTAGCGGCGTCTTCATCGGTAGAGTCGGTTTCCGCGCCGGCGTCTTCGCCGGGGTACTTCCTTCCCTCTTCAGCCCGGGCGCACCTATCGGCCAGAACGTAGAGCTCGGCCACATCCTTAACTTTGGTCATCGCCAGCTCTTCGCGCATCTTGCGATTGCGCACGTTCTGGTGGAACGCGCTAATCACAGCGGCGGGATGAACGTCGGGGATGTTGTACTGCACCCGGCTGAATCACTGGATGTACTTGCGCAGGGTCTCCCCTTCCTTCTGGGGAATGATATGCAGATCACTGGCCTGGCCATGAGCTTGGTGGCCTCCTGTGAAGGCGCCAACGAACTCATGGCACAGATCCGACCAAGAAGAAATGGAATCTACCGGCAAGTGCATCAACCAAGACATCACATTGGGCTTGAGCGCCAGCGGGAAATAGTTGGCAAGCACCTTGTCGTCGTGAGCCCCAGCAGCCTGCATCGCGATGGTGTAGATGCTGAGGAACTCGGACGGATGGGTCTTGCTAGTGTACTTCTCGCCGACGTTGGGCTTGAACGTGTGGTGGGACGGCCACTGGAACTGCCGCAGCTCACTGGTAAAGGCCGGGCAGCCCACCTCGTAAGGTAGGCCGTCGGAGCCCCCCGGTGCCGGGTGGTCCATAGCGGGTCCCGCCCGCTTCTCCGACTGGCGGCGCGTTTCGTGCCAACGCTCGACGGTGGTTCGAGCGTCTTCGTGAGCTCGTTCCCGAAGGACCTGGCGCTGGTCGCGGAGGGTCCGCGGGTCGGACGACGCTATGGAGATGTCATCACAAGCGTCGTCACGACGGGCCGACGCCCGCGGCGGCTGGCGAGGAGGAGGAGAGTGCACTGTGGCCGCAGCTCCCCTGGTCCTCCCAGCGCCAGCATGTGGTGGCTCGGTGGAGCGCCGACCCGAGGGCCCCGCCGGTCGCGGATCGTCTTTGTTGGCGACGGTGACGAGGCTCCGGATGGTGGCCCTCCACTCGTCGAGCTTCTCCGCAGCAGGAGGGAAGTCGAGGAGCTGTGCGCGCGCCAAAGCTTCCGCTGGTGTGGGCGGCGGCGACAGCTGCGTGGATCGCGGCGCGCTTCGACTTCTAACTACGTTAGAGGGAGCTCCGTTACGACCCAGCGGCTGCGTGCCATTTTCGCCAGCGCTTCGGCGAGCGTGCTGAACCCCTTCATCTCGCGGATGACGCACAGGGCTCTTCCCACGGCGGTGCCCAGGGTCACCAACGTGGTGACGCTGCTCGGCGCACACACCATGGGAAGAACGCGCGGTGGTCACAGGTGTGGGCGTCCTAGAGATTGCTGCGCCGCCCGGAGGTGGCACAACGACACCCCTTGAGGGCCCCGCGCCGCCTACGGGGGGGCCAGCTCCGTCTTTGGATCCGGCGACGTGTAGCCAATCGTCTGGCGCGCGAACGACGCCACACGCCAGGCTCCGACTGCCTGGGCGATGCTGGTGCTCGCGGACCGCGGCCCGGGTCCTGTCCGCGACCGGTCCGCTGCTCGTCCGCACCGGCACGGGCCGTTCGGCTCCCAATGAGCCGATCGCTGTGGTCGTCTTCTTCTTAGGAGCCATGGCGACAAAGAACTACTAGGCTAACTACTAGACCAGATTCTCACAATTGCGCCCCCTACCTGGCGCGCCAAAGATGTCGGTGTGGAACACACTTATGGGATCGCAAGAATCCCTACTACGGTTGCCGGGGCGCGGGGTTGCGGGAAGAGCAGGGCTAGTAGACAGCACAAGGATCGTTTACCCAGGTTCGGGCCGCGAGGATGCGTAAAACCCTAGTCCTGCTTTGGTGGGTGTATTTCAGAGAGTTCTTGAGCTCTCGAACTAGCTGTGGTCTATGCGTGGTTCCAAAGAGCCGAATCCTTCTCCAGTATGCCATGGGCCTCCTTTTATAGTCGAAAGGGGCTGCCACAGTGGCACACAGGAGGTGGAAAGGCGTACAGTGCCCTGAGCTTATCGCTCGTATTACAGGACAAGACGCATTTAATGCGTAGCTTAGGTGTCCCCTTGCTTTATTAGGGACGGGGGCGAGGCCCGTCCCGTCCGTCGCCGCTCCTCCTCGCCTTGACACGCGCCCTGGCCAGTGAGGTGCGTGGTGCCATGTAGGCAGGCAGGCAGCTTAGGTGGCGCAGTGGCGGAGCCTTCACGAAGATCTGCATGCCGCCACGCAGGCGCTCGATGAGTTGGCCTGGGAGCTGCATGTTGCCACGCAGGTGCCCGCCCAGCTTGATGGGCTGGCAGCTGCATGTGAACGGTGGTGGAAGCTTGGTTGGCGCGGGCCTGGCTGTGGCCCCGCTAGCGTCCTTGGCGAGGGCCTTGCCGGGTGGCCCGGCAAGGGTCTTGCCGTGGCGCGCTGTCGTCCCCGGCAAGGGCCTTGCCGGGGGTCTGGTGGCCTTCCTCGGCAAGGATCTTGCCGAGAATCGTCGTCTTCTAATCCTCAGCTGATCTTGAATATGTCTTCACAAAGATCTGCGTGCCACCACAGAGGTGCCTTCCCGAGCCCTGGCTCCACGTCGATGATGGCATTGGGGACCGTGGGCTCAAAGGTGGCTCACTCTGTCGGTGTGGGGCGAGCCTCCCCGGCAAGGGTCTTGCCGGGGGAACCTGCTTCGTCCCTCTGCCCCTTGTGGTCTTGGCCTTGGCGTTGCTCTTATTATCTTGGGCGTTGGTCTTACCTTGGCTCACCTCCCCTGTTCTGCTTGGCGTGACCGTAGGCGCGGCTCCGACTGCCCGTGCACAGGTATAGGGATACAAAAACGCACCCCTCTTTTTGTACACCGACAATGGTCCTTCTTATACATTACATAATAGATTGTATTTTTGTGTTATATTTCACAAATTAATATCTACATGCGCCTAAAATTATGGGGTGATTAAAATTAAATTAGAAAACAATGAATAAAATATCAAGTGTTATGAATAAAATATCTAGTGTTATTCTAATCTCGTACACAAATGTGTCATGAACAGTAAAATTCAAAAAATACAAAAAAATCAATGACATTATTTACTTTTTTCCTTGCATGCAATTTTTTGTGACGAAATCACATTTGTGGAGGTCTGGACAAAAATAGCTAAATCAGCATGACAAAATGTTTTCAAAAATAGTGTTATTGGAGCATAGAAATTATTTTTAGAGCATAGGGATGTTGTTATTCACAAAAGTTTGTATGTATGTAGAAAATTCAACAATGCTTGTTGGCAAAAAATAGGCTTTTTAAATTGTTTTAGTATTCTTTGTGATTTTACAGTTCATGAGGGTGCATTTGAGCTCGAGTGTAGAAACTCCACGTCCATAATATCTTGTCATTCTTAGTAAGATATCATCTCATGGATAAGAAAAATCAAACATCTCTCAACTCAATAATTACCAGTATTGTGAATATAGCACCCTGAAGGAGATTTGATCTGGCCGTACACACCCTTGAACACAGTTTGCAGTCATCACCCGCCAAAGCGCCTAGCTTCTCCAAAAAATGGTGTAGGCTGAATGATGCTACCCTCTCTCAGCAAAAATTGTGTAGGATGAATGATGCTACCCTCTCGCCCTTATAACTAGCTAGCAAAATGCATACCTTCTTTCTTGAATTGGACCATTGCAAAAAAAAGGTAATTTAACCATGGCATTTTCTATTGTAGCTACCATGACAAGTTCTCTATACCATGGCTATTTAACCATGGCAAATATAGTCATTCTTTTTTGAATTGGACCAAGATGTGATTTTATACAACCCATAACGTAGCCAAATGGCAAGTCAAGACGCATCTTTTGCCATGGCAAATTGTTTCGTCATTTTCTAGAGGGGGTATCCCATGGCAAATTTTAATATGAATATGACATGGCCATTTTGTTCATAATTTATTTTTTCCCAATGTTTATTCTCTTTTCCATGGCAATTTCCATACAAAGGATGTCAATTTTAGCTAAAAAACATGGCAAATCTTTAATATGCATTTTCCATGGAAATTTTATTCATATTTTTCAAATTTACATACACGGAAAATTTCTCATAAAAATGCCGCAATTTTAATTGAAATACTATGTCAATTCTGAATATAAATCGACCATCGAAACTTTTATGTTCATAATTTTGTGTTTGTACTGTTCATTCTATTTTACAAGGCAATTTAACACAAACCATGGCAATTTAAATGGAAAGCTGCTACCTCTTGAGCACTGCGTTGGTTTTCCCTTGAAGAGGAAAGGGTGATGCAGCAAAGTAGCGTAAGTATTTCCCTCAGTTTTTGAGAACCAAGGTATCAATCCAGTAGGAGGCCACGCACGAGTCCCTCGCACCTACACAAACAAATAAATCCTCGCAACCAACGCGATAAGGGGTTGTCAATCCCTACACGGTCACTTACGAGAGTGAGATCTGATAGATATGATAAGATAATATTTTGGTATTTTTATGATAAAGATGCAAAGTAAAATAGAAAGCAATAAAAATAACTGAGTGTTGGAAGATTAATATGATGGAAAATAGACCCGGGGGCCATAGGTTTCACTAGTGGCTTCTCTCAAGAGCATAAGTATTTTACGGTGGGTGAACAAATTACTGTTGAGCAATTGACAGAATTGAGCATAGTTATGAGAATATCTAGGTATGATCATGTATATAGGCATCACGTCCGAGACAAGTAGACCGACTCCTGCCTGCATCTACTACAATTACTCCACACATCGACCGCTATCCAGCATGCATCTAGAGTATTAAGTTCATAAGAACAGAGTAACGCTTTAAGCAAGATGACATGATGTAGAGGGATAAACTCATGCAATATGATATAAACCCCATCTTGTTATCCTCGATGGCAACAATACAATACGTGTCTTGCTGCCCCTACTGTCACTGGGAAAGGACACCGCAAGATTGAACCCAAAGCCAAGCACTTCTCCCATTGCAAGAAAGATCAATCTAGTAGGCCAAACCAAAACTGATAATTCGAAGAGACTTGCAAAGATAACCAATCATACATAAAAGAATTCAGAAGATTCAAATATTGTTCATAGATAAACTTGATCATAAACCCACAATTCATCGGTCTCAACAAACACACCACAAAAGAAGATTACATCGAATAGATCTCCACGAGAGATGGGGAGAACATTGTATTGAGATCCAACAAGAGAGAAGAAGCCATCTAGCTAATAACTATGGACCCGAAGGTCTGAGGTAAACTACTCACACATGATCGGAGAGGCTATGGTGTTGATGTGGAAGCCCTCCGTGATCGATGCCCCCTCCGGCGGAGCTCCGGAACAGGCCCCAAGATGGGATCTCACGGGTACAGAAGGTTGCAGCGGTGGAATTAGGTTTTTGGCTCCGTATCTGATCGTTTGGGGGTACCTAGGTATATATAGGAGGAAGGAGTACGTCGGTGGAGCAACGTGGGGCCCACGAGGGTGGAGGGCGCACCTGGGGGGGTAGGCGCGCCCCACTACCTCGTGGCTTCCTGGTAGCTTTCTTGACGTAGGGTCCAAGTCCTCTGGATCATGTTCGTTCCGAAAATCACGTTCCCGAAGGTTTCATTCCGTTTGGACTCCGTTTGATATTCTTTTTCTGCGAAACTCTGAAATAGGCAAAAAAAACAGCAATTCTGGGCTGGGCCTCCGGTTAATTGGTTAGTCCCAAAAATAATATAAAAGTGTATAATAAAGCCCAATAATTCCCAAAACAGAATATAATATAGCATGGAGCAATCAAAAATTATAGATACGTTGGAGACGTATCAAGCATCCCCAAGCTTAATTCCTGCTCGTCCTCGAGTAGGTAAATGATAAAAACAGAATTTTTTATGTGGAATGCTACTTGGCATAATTTCAATGTAATTCTTCTTAATTATGGTATGAATATTCAGATCCGAAAGATCCAAGATGAAAGTTCAATATTGACATAAAAAAATAATACTTCAAGCATACTAACTAAGTAATTATGTCCTCTCAAAATAACATGGCCAAAGAAAGTTCATCCCTACAAAATCATATAGTTTAGTCATGCTCCATTTTCGTCACACAAGAATGCTCTCATCATGCACAACCCCGATGACAAGCCAAGCAATTGTTTCATACTTTAGTAATCTCAAACTTTTTCAACCTTCACGCAATACATGAGCGCGAGCCATGGATATATATAGCACTATGGGTGGAATATAATATGATGATGGGGTTATGTGGAGAATACAAAAAAGGAGAAAGTCTCACATCAATGAGGCTAATCAATGAGCTATGGAGATTCCCATCGATTGATGTTAATGCAAGGAGTAGGGATTGCCATGCAACGGATGCACTAGAGCTATAAATATATGAAAGCTCAACAAAAGAAACTAAGTGGGTGTGCATCCAACTTGCTTGCTCATGAAGACCTAGGGCACTTGAGGAGGCCCATTGTTGGAATATACAAGCCAAGTTCTAGAATGAAAAATTCCCACTAGTATATGAAAGTGACAAAACAAGAGACTCTCTATCATGAAGATTATGGTGCTACTTTGAAGCACAAGTGTGGTAAAAGGATAGTAACATTGTCCGTTCTCTCTTTTTCTCTCTCTTTTTTTTGTTATTCCTCACTTGGGACAATGCTCTAGAAAATGATGATCATCACACTTCTATTTATTTACAACTCAATGATTACAACTCGATACTAGAACAAAGTATGACTCTATATGAATGCCTCCGACGGTGTACCGGGATATGCAATGAACCAAGAGTGACATGTATGAAAGAATTATGAACGGTGGCTTTGCCACAAATACTATGTCAACTACATGATCATGCAAAACAATATGACAATGATGAGCGTGTCATGATAAACGGAACTGTGGAAAGTTGCATGGCAATATATCTCGGAATGGCTATGGAAATGCCATAATAGGTAGGTATGGTGGTTGTTTTGAGGAAGATATAAGGAGGTTTATGTGTGAAAGAGCGTATCATATCACGGGGTTTGGATGCACCGGCGAAATTTGCACCAACTCTCAATGTGAGAAAGGGCAATGCACGGTACCGAAGAGGCTAGCAATGATGGAAAGGTGAGAGTGCGTATAATCCATGGACTCAACATTAGTCATAAAGAACTCACATACTTATTGCAAAAATCTACAAGTCATCAAAAACCAAGCACTACGCGCATGCTCCTAGGGGGATAGATTGGTAGGAAAAGACCATCGCTCGTCCCCGACCGCCACTCATAAGGAGGACAATCAAAGAACACCTCATGTTTCAAATTTGTTACATAACATTTACCATACGTGCATGCTACGGGACTTGCAAACTTCAACACAAGTATTTCTCAAATTCACAACTACTCAACTAGCACGACTTTAATATCACTACCTCCATGTCTCAAAACAATCATCAAGCATCAAACTTCTCTTAGTATTCAAAACACTCATAAGAAAGTTTTTACTAATCTTGGATACCTAGCATATTAGGATTATTTAAGCAAATTACCATGCTATTTGAGACTCTCAAAATAATTTAAGTGAAGCATGAGAGATCAATAGTTTCTATAAAACAAATCCACCACCGTGCTCTAAAAGATATAAGTGAAGTACTAGAGCAAAAACTATATAACTCAACAGATATAAGTGAAGCACATAGAGTATTCTAATAATTTCCGAATCATGTGTGTCTCTCTCAAAAGGTGTGTACAGCAAAGATGATTGTGGTAAACTAAAAAGCAAAGACTCAAATTATACAAGACGCTCCAAGCAAAACACATATCATGTGGTGAATAAAAATATAGCTCCAAGTAAAGTTACCGATGGAAGTAGACGAAAGAGGGGATGCCTTCCGGGGCATCCCCAAGCTTTGGCTTTTTGGTGTCCTTAGATTATCTTGGGGGTGCCATGGGCATCCCCAAGATTAGGCTCTTGCCACTCCTTGTTCCATAATCCATCAAATCTTTCACCCAAAACTTGAAAACTTCACAACACAAAACTCAGCAGAAAATCTCGTGAGCTCCGTTAGCGAAAGAAAACAAAAGACCACTTCAAGGTACTGTAATGAACTCATTCTTTATTTATATTGGTGTTAAACCTACTGTATTGCAACTTCTCTATGGTTTATAAACTATTTTACTAGCCATAGATTCATCAAAATAAGCAAACAACACACGAAAAACAGAATCTGTCAAAAACAGAACAGCCTGTAGTAATCTGTAACTAACGCAAACTTCTGGAACTCCAAAAAATCAGCCAAAATAGGACGGCCTAGACAATTTGTTTATTGCTCAGCAGCAATTGGAATCAATATTTTGTCACGTTCTGGTGATTTTTAACAATTATTTTCGTGAACAGAAAGTTTCTGGAAGATCAAATAACTATCATCCAAGAAGATCCTATAAGTTTAACTTGGCACAAACACTAACTAAAACATAAAAACACATCTAACCAGAGGATAGAACAAATATTTACTAGCTAATACTCCGCGCGTTGCTGCGGAAATGTAAGCTAAGAAAATCTAAAGAAAACAATGCAAATTTATAAGATAATTAAGATATCATGTACATGAGAAACACACCTACATAAGGTTGTTGCCAACTGTTTACTTGAACGTTTTATAGTTTTCTCCTTGCAGTTGCCCACCCTGTCTTTGATTTTCGTATTTCTTACAATCTTGAGTGACATTTTGCAGTTGTTACCAAAACACAGATACATGTGTCTTCTCCTTTACCTCACCTCTCAATGTTGTATGAGCAATCAACAATATGAAAAAAAGTAGAAACTACTATGGTAGTTGGTTAAAGATTGAACATGGCATTCAGTAATGACATATATGGTGACAGAAATCACGCTACCAAAATAAATTTTAGCTTTCCTACATGATTAAAAATAGTCTTTAAATCAGAGATTCAAAAATAAATGACTGAAAATAACATATGTAGAAACAACATGGGGGAGATGGGATTATCTTTTGACTACAAATAAAGATTACACGGGTTCACCTCACTTGCAGACTGTTTGAATTTTCATCAACTACCTTGTCCACATGTAAATACAATGATCTGCACAAACGACATGTGAGTGGCTGAGTTAATTTTAGCAAACTAATGTAGCCGCAAGTGTTTGTATTACAGCTCAAATTTAAATAAAATAGTAATAAGAAAGGTAACAGAAGAATCAAAATCTCAGTAATCATAGAATGGTTGTAGAGGTCATGAGAAAATAAAGAGGAAGTCAAGGAACATAGTAAAAAGGGGGTATTTGGAACATCGGGCGGAACAGACATACCAAAGTCATCGGGTGGAGCCAAGGTTGTGGCGACAAAATAGAGGAAAGAGCGCATCGTGTGATAACTGATAAGGCAAACAGGTTAATTGTTTAGAGACAATAACATGCAAATTCAGAGATCTCAGGCAAGCAGGATTCAGGGATACACTTAATTCAAGAGTCAAGGTCGTCAGATCGTTGCTTACAGTCAGCCACCCATACCTAGCAGCTATCACCATCTGCAGTTCTGCACACTGCAGAACCTAAAGTAGTACTGACTCCTTCATAGTCCTTCCTAGTCTGTACCTCATGTCCACGTACACTTTCCCGGCGTCGTCTACAAATTGCAAACAAAATCCACACATACATGCTCTACCATAAGATAGAATCATTGTAACAAAATAACTGCACACCATCTCTTTGTACAAACGTTTTATGTCTGGCAGTGTCAGATGGCCGGCATTATTATCTTTGATTTAGTAGAATAGGAACCCCTTGAAAAGATACTGCTTTTGGAGTGGTATCTTCTTCAACCTTATAGGTGTATATGGCTCCTGTTGTGGGCTTTGATTTCCTGAGTGTTACCTTCCAATTCTCCATTATAAAACGGAATAGGGTTATTTATGGACGCCGATAACTGCCACACGTGTGGGCGTTAAGAAATCTGCCCACACGTTCTGTGTGGTGCCTAAGAGGACCAGCCCACATGTCTGTGTGTGGGCAAAACAACTAGCGCCCACACGCCTCTTTTTTTCCTCCCGGTCCCTCTTACACGCGTGCGTGTGGGCGAAATAGATAACGCCCACACGCCCGGTACGTCAGGCCTCGTACCTCGTGGTCCCGCACGCCTCACGGGACACTTTACCGCCCGCCCCGCAATTGCCATGGGCCGGACCCTCGTCCATGTTCGTTTAAGTGCAGTTGCCATGTCGCTGAACTACGGTTGCCATGTCGGACAACTACAGTTGCCATGTTTGCTCAACTGCAGTTGCCATCTCAGGTCAAAGTTCCAGATTGCCATTTTTTGGACAACTACAGTTGTTGCCATGTGTGGTCTGGTCTACTGCAGTTGCCATGATTTCAAAACTTTAGGAGTTGCCACCTACTAACACTAGGCAGTTGCCATGTAGCGCTACAAAAAAAGGCATGGCAAAAAACATGTTCGGGTAAAAGAGAGAGTTGCCATGTGCTCACAAGCACACTAGGGCAGTTGCCATTTAAAAAGAAAGAGTTGCCATCTGCTTACGTGCACGCTAGGGCAGTTTGCCATGTACCATGCAAAACATATGGCAACTGACATGTTCGGCTAAAAAAAAGAGAGAGTTGCCATCTGCTTGCAATCACACTAGGGCAGCTGCCATGTACACTGCAAAACGCATGGCAACTGACAGTTTTGGTGTGGGAGAGGAGGCGGGCATGTGGGCAAGATGGCAAACGCCCACACACCAGCCCTTGTGCATGACTGAAAACTGATGTGTGGGCGAACTGCTAAACGCCCATACACCGGCCCCTCCGTGTGGTAAAACGGATGTGTGGGCGACCTCTCTCACACGCCACACACGCGAGTTGTCCTACGTGGCATACAAAATCAGCTAATTCGTACCAAGATTCGTGCAGAAGTTACTGGACGGTGATGGAGGCGTGTGGGTGAGTTGGCTAACGCCCACACGTGTGGGCGTTACACTTTCCGTTATTTATAGACAACATGTAACCCTGCTTGCAGCGAATGAACTAATTGGGTACTGAACAATCGTGAGTAGTAGGAAGGAAGAACAGGAAGTTGGAGCAAGTACCATGGCCTTTTTCTTGCCGACGAGGACGGGTCGTCTCCACCTCCATCGCTTTCCGGCCGGATGCCGATTAGGTGTCACTGTCGTCTGCGTGGAGGACCGCCTACTCATCCACCTTCACGGCTAGTGCATCACCGTAGGAGAGGTGGTGGTGATGCCTCCCTTGGCGCTAGGTGAGGTCTTGTTCGAGCGCGTCGCCGGCGCTAGGGAAGAATAAGATGTGACGACAATGGTGGATCGGGGCAGAAGTAGGGCTCATCACGGTGACGGAGGGGCTGCTGCCATGTCCGGCGAGCCGGAGTGGATCTAGCAGGTCAGGTGCGCGTTGCCTTTGTGCTCTACAAAAAGGGCAGAAACGATCGTTCTAGTAGATGCGAGAGGAGATAAGGCCATCGCAGCAGTTGAAGAGGCCATCATAATTGTGTGCATGGTGGAGGGAGGTGAAACGGCCGGGAGGCGAATTGGCATGGAGGTTGAGCGATACATGGAAAAAAGTCCGCTCCAAACCCCAGCGGCTGGTACGATTCTGGTGACCGTCCGGAGCCAACCATCCGGGCAGTTCGCTGATGTGGCATGCAAGGTGATGATGTGGCATGCAAGATGATGTGGACAGTGCGCATGTAAAGAGAATTGCTATAGTGGGGAGCAACTTCTTAAGAATGATAGATTCCTAAACAGAAGAAAAAGCAAAAAAATAAAAAAATAAAATTGGGTTGCCTCCCAACAAGCGCTATCGTTTAACGCCCCTAGCTAGGCATAGAAGCAAGAATAGATCTAGGTATTGCCATCTTTGGCAGGCAATTCTTCAATGAGAAATCTATCATTCTTTGGAGTTTCTTTCTTTTTATTGATCATCACACTTCTAGGCTCATAACCGAAAAAATTTAGTTGGAGGACTTGGAGTATTCTTTACAGGTTCCCAAGTTGATAATGATACCCTCAAGTTTATCGATTCTAGTGGAATCCTGATTTATTCTTTCATTAACTATGGGTTCCTTCTCCTTAATATTTTTTAAAGTGACTCCTACTTTAGATCCATATTGGGTAATTTGATTGTGGATCTTTTTATCCAAATTTTTGATTAACTCTACAGTAGCAACTTTATTTTCAATAATTTCAAGTCTTTGCATTACATGCTCCAAAGTTAACATAGTTCCATTAACCAAAAGAGGTGGTGAGCCAAACAAATCTAGCATAGCATTAGAAGAATCAAAAGTATGGCTACCCAAGAAATTCCCTCCGGTAATGGTATCAAGGATATATCTATACCAAGGAGTAGCGCCTACATAAAAATTGCAGAGAAGAACAGAAGTAGATTGCTTCCTCATAGATTTATTTTGAGCATTGCAAATTCTATACCAAGCATCTTTCAGATTTTCCCCCTCCCTTTGCTTAAAATTTAGAACTTCATTTTCGGGAGACAACGGAGAAGATAAAGGACTATCCATGACGACAAGGCAAGCAAATGAAAAAGAGGTGACTTGAAAAAAGAGGGCGAATAAAACGGCAAGGGTGAAGTGGGGGAGAGGAAAACGAGATGCAAATGGCAAATAATGTAATGCGGGAGATAAGGGTTTGTGATGGGTACTTGGTATGTTGACTTTTGCGTAGACCTCCCCGGCAACGGCGCCAGAAATCCTTCTTGCTACCTCTTGAGCACTGCGTTGGTTTTCCCTTTAAGAGGAAAGGGTGATGCAGCAAAGTAGCGTAAGTATTTCCCTCAGTTTTTGAGAACCAAGGTATCAATCCAGTAGGAGGCCACACACGAGTCCCTCGCACCTACACAAACAAATAAATCCTCGCAACCAACGCGATAAGGGGTTGTCAATCCCTACACGGTCACTTACGAGAGTGAGATCTGATAGATATGATAAGATAATATTTTTGGTATTTTTATGATAAAGATGCAAAGTAAAATAGAAAGCAATAAAAATAACTAAGTTTTGGAAGATTAATATGATGGAAAATAGACCCGGGGGCCATAGGTTTCACTAGTGGCTTCTCTCAAGAGCATAAGTATTTACGGTGGGTGAACAAATTACTGTTGAGAAGTTGACAGAATTGAGCATAGTTATGAGAATATCTAGGTATGATCATGTATATAGGCATCACGTCCGAGACAAGTAGACCGACTCCTGCCTACATCTACTACTATTACTCCACACATCGACCGCTATCCAGCATGCATCTAGAGTATTAAGTTCATAAGAACAGAGTAACGCTTTAAGCAAGATGACATGATGTAGAGGGATGCAATATGATATAAACCCCATCTTGTTGTCCTCGATGGCAACAATACAATACGTGCCTTGCTGCCCCTACTGTCACTAGGAAAGGACACCGCAAGATTGAACCCAAAGCCAAGCACTTCTTCCATTGCAAGAAAGAACAATCTAGTAGGCCAACCCAAAACTAATAATTCGAAGAGACTTGCAAAGATAACCAATCATACATAAAAGAATTCAGAAGATTCAAATATTGGAGTGCGGCGATTTGGCTCCCGGGCTCATCTGCACCCGCGCTCACGGAAAAAATCAAAAAAATACTAGAAAAATTCAAAAAATTCCAAAAAAAATTCGGGTGGTAGATAATTAGGTGCGTGAGGTGCGCTGCAAAAATCAACTCGTTTGGACATTTGAGCAAGTCTGTGCAAATTAGACAAAATCGGGGTCTGTGAAAAAGTTTACTGTTCACAAACTATTTTGACCCGATTTGTCTTTTTTGCACAGACTTGCTCAAATGTCCAAACAAGTTGATTTTTGCAGCGCACCTCACGCACCTAATTATCTACCACCCGAATTTTTTTTGGAATTTTTTGAATTTTTCTAGTATTTTTTTTGAATTTTTTGCTGAACAGGTGCATCTGAGCCCGGGCTCTGCCTTGAATTATCGCAAATATTGTTCATAGATAAACTTGATCATAAACCCACAATTCATCGGTCTCAACAAACACACCGCAAAAGAAGATTACATCGAATAGATCTCCAGAGAGAGGGGGAGAACATTGTATTGAGATCCAAAAAAAGAGAAGAAGCCATCTAGCTAATAACTATGGACCCGAAGGTCTGATGTAAACTACTCACACATCATCGGAGAGGCTATGGTGTTGATGTAGAAGCCCTCCGTGATCGATGCCCCCTCAGGCGGAGCTCCGGAACAGGCCCCAAGATGGGATCTCACGGGTACAGAAGGTTGCGGCGGTGGAATTAGGTTTTTGGCTCCGTATCTGATCGTTTGGGGGTACATAGGTATATATAGGAGGAAGGAGTACGTCGGTGGAGCAACGTGGGGCCCATGAGGGTGGAGGGCGCGCCTGGGGGGTAGGCGCGCCCCCCTACCTCGTGGCTTCCTGGTAGCTTTCTTGACGTAGGGTCCAAGTCCTCTGAATCATGTTCATTCCGAAAATCACGTTCCCGAAGGTTTCATTCCGTTTGGACTCCATTTGATATTCTTTTTCTGCGAAACTCTGAAATAGGCAAAAACAGCAATTCTGGGCTAGGCCTCCGGTTAATAGGTTATTCCCAAAAATAATATAAAAGTGTATAATAAAACCCAATAATTTCTAAAACAGAATATAATATAGCATGGAGCAATCAAAAATTATAGATACGTTGGAGACGTATCAAAAGCCCATGAAAAAAATTAATTTCGTACCATTGCAATTTAAATTAAAACCCCTCGGTAATTTTTAATTGAAACCTCATGGGAATTTTAAATAAAGACCCCATGGCACATTTTGCCATGGTAAACTAAAAGAATACGTTGCCATGATGGCAACTATTTGTAGTGTCTTCGCCATATCCATTTGAAGATTGTTGCCATGGTTACTCAAGTTGTTTTTCCTGCCATAGAATTTTGAAATTTGGTGTTCCTCTTGTGGGTTTTGTAAATCTACGAAAACAACCCATGGTATGTTGTTTTAGTTATCTTATCATGGCAAATATATAGTTCAAAAAAAATTCATCATGGCAAATTTGATTTTATTGGACCATGTCAATTTTGTTCCTCTTTAGTGTATGGAAAATAAATTATTTTGGACCATGATAAATTTATTGTCTGAACCGTGTCAATTTTGTTTTGTTATGGACCATGCTAAATTTGTTATCTAAATAACAAGGCATTTTATGACCTTTATACAACAACATATATTTCTGTTTTGGAATATTCTTTTGCAACATGGAAATTTTTGTTGTTGAACAAATCATTGTAAACTATGTTTGTATATCATGTCAATTTTTAAAATTTCATGCATGTCATTTACACAATGCAAATTTATGTTCAAACAGTTACCCCCACTATCATGGCAAACATACACCAATGCATGTTTTTTGGTTTTGATCTACATCATTGCAATTTTTCTACAAGTTTTTATCTCTCTACATGTTTTTTTATCTACATCATTGCAATTCCTACTATGCATGTTTTTTGTATTGTAATAGACATCGCCATATTTTTTGTCTGTAACATGGCCATTAATTTTTGTATACTACATGGTAATACTGACTCCATATGTCATACACTATATTTTTCGGTTTTGTATATATAATTTGTTCTTGGACAACTTTAACATTTACTTTTATTTTTTATTAAAAGGATATTGTGTTGGGTCACAAGGCCTGGCTAAAAAGGGCCTGCATGGCGTGGTCTTCGAGTGGGCCAGCCCTGGGATTTTAGGGGCCTAGGGTGAAACTAAAATCCAGGGCATTTATTGTAAATGTCTAAGTAATAATCAACGATGTAGATATAATTTTTTTAGACAAAAAAATCATCCAAAATCAGTATGCATATATATGAAGTAAATTATACACATTACCTAAAAAATCTTTTAACATTCTGACATGTATAGTAAATATCAATCTCATCCAACAATTTCTACCCAAAACATAGTTTCTAGATGGCATGACTATACTAAAATTGAAAAGCACAGTTAGTTTTGGAAATTAGCACAAAGCTATGAAGACATTACAGCAACTAAAAAATCTTTATCAAATATAATGAGAGTATCTTCTACGGCATACCTTCTCTGTAACCTGCCTCTGGCCTCTCGTTGTGGGGGACGGGAATGAATTATCACCTGCACATCAGCGCTTGCGATCCGATCGAGAAACTAGAGACTAGAGTGGAGAACCAATCGGACAAACCATGGGACAAGTATAGAATCAGAAACGCCGAGGTCGCTGCTCGCTGGGAGGAAGAAAGACGGCCATGATGACGTCCTGGACTCCAGTAGAAATCGAACTGAGGATGCCGCGATGCCTCCGGGTTTTTCTTTTCTTTAGCCAGCAATCTCTCTATGCGAGTCAAACATGAGCCTGGCCCTTGTTCTAATTTTTTAATACGCATGGGCCTTCTGAATTAAGAGTAGTACGGGATGGGCCCCTTACTTTTGGGCGGCCCGGGGCGGCCGCCCCGCTCGGCCTGCCCCAGGACCGGGCAGTGTGTTGCGTCAAAAACAAAAAAAGGACCGGGCAGTGTGTTCTCTCATAAAAAAGAGGACTGGGCAGTGTGTGAACTCTGCCAAAGTGTGGCGAGAGCCGACAATTCGTGAAGTCTGAACCTGCCTGCCTACGAACTTCTCTGAAAGCCCTAAAAAGAAGGGAACATCTCTGAATAGCAAGAACCAGAGTGACATTCTTAGGAAACATTTCTTGACATTTTCTCAAATCTGAGTACCGTTTACTTACACACCTTACATCACATCCCACAAACCGAAACAGAACAAGCGCCGCAACATTATGTATGTGCATCACAAATTCACACTAAAAAAACTAGCTTGGTAATGTTAGGGTGTTTGTGCTACTTCCCTACACTGATTAGGTTGTTCTTTCTATCAAGACAATGCTAGATTGGTAACTAGGGTGTTCTTGGTAGAATCACAATGTTATTTATGGTGTTCTTGGTAGAATCACAATGCATGTTATGTTGTTAGTAGAATCACTGTGTTGTTTTATGGTGTTCTTGGTAGAATCACAATGCTGGTTATGGTGTTCTTGGTAGAATCACGGTGCTTCTTAGGTTTCTGGTAGAATCACAATGTTATTTAGGGTGTGTGCATGATTATATAGTCATGCTACGTTCTTGCTATGTTCTTGCATGGTCATAGGACAATGCATATGCATGCTATAAATAATAGTAGGAGAAATATGAGTGTATTTTGGGCACTTCTGATCATAGCACTACCCAATTGAAATTGCCATTATCATTGCTAGTTGCAATTGAATAGTGCTATGATCAGATCATAGCACCTCCCAAGTGCAACTGCAATGAGCATTGGCAGTTGCACTTGGGTGGTGCTACGATCAATGGGAGTTGCACTTGGACAATGCTATGATCAAATAATAGCACCTCCCAAGTGCAAATGCCAGAGATCAATGCAATTTGGCACTGATCATAGAAATGTCCTACAAATGTGCATGCATGTCGAGAGGTTGCTATGATCATGGTAGTTGCTATGATCATAGTATGATATGCTCTATACTTACTCTCATTCACTTAACTGGCAAGGTTGTGAATATGGAGTGGCACACCACCAATAGAGGGGCATAGGTCATCGCTGGCGCCGAGGACATCATCCCGGTGAACCGGTGGCTCAAGAGGGTGGACGTGCCGGGAAAGCCCATCGCGAGGAGCCAAACGCTGGGCATTGGCTGTAGGGCTAGGCTTGGACATGAGGAGCGGACACGAGAGCCGATCAGGTTCTACGTGCCCATCAAGGACGCGGAGGCCATAGCCGTGCTTATCATCCTGGAGGCCTTCCAGTCGATGATGAAGCAGTGGCTCGGCCTGAAGATTCCTCGCGTCCTCAAGTTGTCTGCTAACAAGTGGTGCGAGTTCTTGGTCTAGGTCCAGATCTTCCATGAGTAGCGGGTGTTGCGGAGGGGTTGGGACTACTTCGGCAGCAAGCACAAGAGCGTTCTAGCGACCTGCTTGTCCTGAGGTTGTCCGGCCTGGTCTTGAAGGTGCAAATCTCTGGCGCTTCCACCTCCACGATGTGCAGGGTTAGGTGCCAGAAGCACGTCTCTAGTTAGATGTTAAACTCGTTGTCAGTTTGCGTGGATGGTTCTCATGAACTTGTTGTGAAACTATATATTTTGCCCAGTGATCAGCACCCTGTGGTTGTACAGGGGCATGGGATGCCTCTGTTGTCTTAAACTTATGTCTTAGTTCGTATGATGCACTGTTTAATATCATGCTAATGATCAGGAGTAGTGTTAGTTGTCTTGTGATGTTGATATGTGATGCCTGTTGTGGAGTGTGTTGCATTTGGTTTGTAAGGCTATCACATTTGAAAGGGGTGAGCAGAACAGCTATGTGCACAAAGCCAAACAACTGTGGTTTGCATCTACTCACCTCTGAAGCTCAAATGCAGGCCACCAAACAACAAGCATAATCTGGCCATTGAGACAATGCAGACTTCCAAACAATGGGTACAACATGATTTTTACCCTGTATTAGTTCAGTTACATATGTAAGGGGCCTAAAAACGTGCAAGCTACCAAACACACCACTAGCCTCTCTAAGACCGGTTTCAAGCCCGCCGTTGCTGCACTCATCAGAGCTGTCTCCATGGTTGCGCATGGTGCTAGCTTAGACGTACGCATTCTCGGTTAGTTTTGTGTGTATGAATGCGAAAAGATTGTAGCTAGGTTGCATGATTCTACCCCCTCTCGTCCTTGTAGATCTAGCTAGCGTAGTTGCACCGACAAGCCGTAATTAGACAACTAATTTTGCATCAAGTTGCTCTAATAAAACAAGTTAACGATAAACTTGCATAGCTAAAGACAAGGTCCTCTTATCCCGAAATTGTTTATTAAGCTCAGATGCTCGTTGCTACCAAGTTGGTCCCCGTCAATAATTCATCTAGCAAGATCTGTTCAAACGCACGCCTCTCCACGTTGCTCACCACAAGCTCTGTTGACCCGAAAGACGCGGTTCCTTAGTCAGTAATAAAAACTCTCAGTCATGCCGCATCATTAGATGCCAACTTAAGCTAGGCCTAATCAGTGTTCATTATTTTGAGTTTGTAAAAACCGTCTAGCTCAACAAGTTTTATTTCCATGTTCATCGACTCACATTACTCAAACTCCGTTGCACGAAACTAATATTATGTTTACCAGAAAGACCCATACTTAGTTTCCATAGTTAGCACTCTAACTGGCCACCAGAAAGACAAAATGCTTATTTTTCGTAGTTAGCACAGTCATCTCTGGCCGTAAAGATGTGGCGTTCAATGTTTGTAATAGTACTCTAGATGCTATTAAGATCGAAAAAAATTACCGCTAGGCACAAGCAGTTAGTATCACAAAAACTAAAAAAAATAAGAAGGCAAAAAATCTCCTCCGATGTTAATGTTAATGAAATTTAATATTACGATGGTGTAATATAATAGCATAACTTAAGCTTTCATGATTGAGAAAATTAATTTTTCCAGAAAAAACCCGTTGAATATCAATCACTAGTAATTACCAAAATTCTGGAAGGCTTTGGATGAATTATTTCCTCCAAGGATATGTATAAGCAGTTGTCAACAAAGTCAACAATCAGACATTATAATTTTCTCAGATTTGGCTGGAGTTGATTGGCATTATGTCTACATCACAACTGAAAGCAAATGTATATGAAAAGAATGTGTAGATAAGGTTAACATAACTTTGGTGCAACTGACACTCTACTGCCTGTGAGAGAAAGAAAAAACAGAAACTTGTAAGTTTGGTGTAACTAACACTCTGCAAAATAAATTGAAAATACACATTTGAAGAAGAATTCAATGATTTTTTTACCATAAACCGAGCTGACAAAGGATTCGTTCCACTTGTAGAAACAACATATGATATGTTATGCTGCTATGTTTCAACAACGAGTCATGCTGATAATCTGGAGTAGCATCTTAGCATATTCGCAAATCTCGATGCAAAGAAGTATCCCTTCATTATTCATGGGTAATTATACATCTTTTTTCATGGATGCCAAAAGATGTTAACTATTCTTACGATGACTATAGGTGCCAACGAGTCATGCTGATAATCTGGAGTAGCATCTTAGCATATTCGCATGCACGCACCCTTGTAAAATAAGATGGTCCTCCTTATAGAGTCCAGAACAGATTATGTGTTATATTTCGCTAAATTAATATCTACATGGTCTTAAAATCATGGGGTGATTAAAATTAAATTATAAAACATGCGCCTATGAGAAGATATCTCATACAATGAAGAAAATGTCAAGTGTTCTTCTAATCCCGTGCTCAAATGCTAATGTTATGAACAATAAAATTGAAAAAAAAAATCTCAACAACATTGTTTAGTTTTCACGTTGCATGATTTTTTTGTGACAAAATAACATTTGTGGAGATCTGGACAAAATTAGCAAATCGGCACTACGAAATGTTTCAAAAATAGTCTTTTTGGAGCACTGAATTTGTTTTTAGATCATGGGGATGTTTTTATTCACAAAATTTTGCATTTATGTAGAAAATCCAACAATATTTTTTGCCAAAAAATAGGTTTTTATATTCTTTTAGTATTCGTTGTGATTTTACAGTTCACGAGAGTTCATTTGAGCTCGAGTGTAGAAACTCCATGTCCATAATGTCTTGTCTTTCTTAGTAAGATGTCGTCTCATAAATAAGAAAAAAAAACTTCTCTCTCTCTCTCCCTCTCTCAACTCAATAATTACTAGTATTGTGAATATAGCACCCTGAAGGAGATTTGATCTCGCCATGCACGCCCTTGAACACAAGTTGCACTTATCACCCGCCAAAGAGCCTAGCTTCTCCAAAAAATAGTGTAGGTTGAATGATGCTACTCTCCCTCGTGCCTTATAGCTAGTTAGCAAAATGCAGACATTCTTTCTTGAAACGGACCATGGCAAAAAAAGTACTTTAACCATGGCATTTTCTATTGTAGCCATGGCAAGTTCTCTATAGCATGGCTTTTTAACCATGGCAAATACAGTCATTCTTTTCTGAATTGGACCAATACATGATTTTTTACAACCCATAATGTAGCCAAATGGCAACTCAAGACGCATCTTTGGCCATGGAAAATTGTTGTATCATTTTCTAGGGGTTATCCCATGGAAAAATTTAATATGAATATGCCATGTCAATTTTGTTCATAATTTGTTTTTTTTTTGCAGTGTTCATTCTATTTTCCATGGAAATTTAGTTAAACCGCCATGGCAAATCTTTAATATGCATTTGCCATGGAAATTTTGTTCATTCTTTTCAAAAATTTACATACATGGCAAATTTCTCATACAAAACGTGGCAATTTTAATCGAAATACCATGTCAATTTTGAATATAAACCTACCATGCATGGCAACTATTATGTTCATAATTTTGTGTTTGTATAGTTCATTCTATTTTGCTGGGCAATTTCAATACAATTTATATTGAAACCCCATGAAATTTTTTAGTTTTGTACCATGGTAATTTTAATTAAAACCCCACGTCAATTTTGAATCATGACCTCATGGCACATTTTGACATGGCAA
The DNA here is from genome assembly GCF_018294505.1 of Triticum aestivum. NCBI lineage: Eukaryota > Viridiplantae > Streptophyta > Magnoliopsida > Poales > Poaceae > Triticum > Triticum aestivum. The sequence continues at coordinate 485,698,678 of NC_057811.1, forward strand.
ACTAAAAGCATACGATGCCATGATGGTAAATTTTTGTAGCGTCTTCACCATATCCGTTTGAAGATTGTTGCCACGGTTACTCAAGTTGTTTTTTTTCTGCCATGGAATTTTTGAAGTTTGATTTTCCTCTTGTGGGTTTTGTAAAATCTACGGAAACAACCTTGTTTTAGTTATCTCATCATGGAAAATATATAGTTCAATTTTTTTTTGCTCATGGCAAATTTGATTTTACTGGACCATGTCAATTTTTTTCCTCTTTAGAGCATGGAAAATAAATTATTTTGGACCACGGCAAATTTATTGTTTGTACCCTGGCAATTTTGTTTTGTAATGGACCATGCCAAATTTGTTTTCTAAACAACAAGGCATTTTATTACCTTTATACAACATCATATATTTCTGTTTTGGAATATATTTTTGCAACATGGAAATATTTTGTTGTTGAACAAATCATGGTAAACTATATTTGTATACCATGTCCATTTTTAAAATTTCATGCATGTCATTTACATAACGCACATTTATGTTCAAACAATTACACTGACTAATACTATCATGTCAAACTTATATCGTTGTGTGATTTTTGGTTTTGATCTACATCATTGCAATTTTTCTACAAGTTTTATCCCTCTACATTTTGCATGCAATTTCCACTATCCATGTTTTTTTGTATTGTAATAGAAGTCGGCATTTGTTTTGTCTATAACATTGCCATTAATTTTGGTATACTACATGGTAATACTGACCGCATCTGTCATACACTATTTTTTTGTTTTGTATATATAATTAGTTCTTGGAGAATTTTGAAATTTATTTTTATTTTTATTAAAATGGTATTGTGTTGGGTCACAAGGCCTGGCTAAAAGGGCCCGCATGGCGTGGTCTTCGAGTTGCCGTATCGATTGTGGCGAACCTGAAATGACTAATTGAGGAGTATTCCTTCCAAAGATCACTCACCCCTCCCAGATTGTGACAAGTGACGTGTTGCATGTGCGCCACTTGTTGCAACCTGAGAATTTTCCCTTTTTCATAGATCCGTTTATTCAAAATGTCTTATCTCTTAAACCGTACATTTCCCTTTTCGGAAGCCATTTCCGAGAGGCACGGCTGTGTTTCTCGTGAAAGAAAATCTATGCCTCTTGCGGAAGCAAAACCGTGCCTCTCACCGAAGAAAAAAAAAAGAAACCACATTTTTTTCATTTCGAAGAGGCACGGCCGTACCTCTCGCGGAAGAAAAAAACGAGAAAACATTTTTTTTCTGAGAGGCACGGCCGTACCTCTCATGGAAGGAAAAAAGAAAACACATTTTTCTGAGAGGCGCGGCTTTGCCTCTTGGAGAAGCAAAAACATGCCTCTCGCGGAAGAAGAAAAAGAGAAAACACATTTTCTCCCGTTTCCGAGACGCATGGCTATACCACTTGCGGAAGCAAAACCATGCCTCTCCCGGAACAAAAACCTTACCTCTCACGAAGAAAAAATGTGTTTGTTTTTCACGCAAAATTATTTTTTGAGGCCCGTGGAAAACCGAAAAGACAAAAAAAAGAGGGTAAACAATGTAAAAAGCCGAAACGCATGAGGAAAAATAAAAACAATAAAATCCGGAGGAAGCGCCTAGAGCGCGACACGTGGCGGTGGCGCTCTCTCAGCCCACCCCATGTCATCGTTGGGGAGGCTCCCAAAGGAGCGTTCCGTAACTAGTTGCTCTCTAGCTAACCTTTCGTTCCCTCCACCCCCTCCCAGATTAGACGTCAGGTGGTTATTCACGTCCATTTTTCTCTCGGTGGGCCAGTCCTGGGATTTTAGGGTCCTAGGGCAAAACTAAAATCCAGGGTGTTTATTGTAAATGTCTAACTAATAATCAACGTATGTAGATATAACCTTTAGACATAGAAAGTTCATCCTAAATCAGTATGCATATATATGAAGTAAATTATACACATTACCTAAAAAAAATCTTTTAACATTCTGACATGTATAGTAAATATCAATCGCATCCAACAATTTCTACCCAACACATAGTTTCTAGATGGCATGACTATACTAAAATTGAAAAGCACAGTTAGTTTTGGAAATTAGCACAAAGCTATGAAGACATTAGAGCAATTAAAAAATCTTCATCAAATATAGTGAGAATATCTGCTAAGGCATACCTTCCCTGTAATCTGTAATCTGCCTCTGGCCTCTCATTGTGGGGGGCCGGAATGAATTATCACCTGGACACCAGGGCTTGCGATCCGATCGAGAAACTAGAGACTAGAGGGTAGAACCGATCGGAAAAACCGTGGGACAAGTATAGAATCAGAAACGCCGAGGTCGCTGCTCGTTGGGAGGAAGAAAGACGAACATGCTGACGTCCTGGACTCGAGTAGAAATCGAACTGAGGATGCCGTGATGCCTCCGGGTTTTTCTTTTCTTTAGCCAAGCCGATGCGTCCTGGTGTGTACGCTTCAGCATCTCTCTCTATGCGAGTCAAACATGAGCCTGGGCCTCGTTCTAGATTTTTAATACGCATGGGCCTTCTGAATTACGAGTAGTACGGGATGGGCCCCTTACTTTTGGGCGGCCCGGGGCGGCCGCCCCGCTCGGCCTGCCCCAGGACCGGGCAGTGTGTTGCGTCAAAAACAAAAAAAGGACCGGGCAGTGTGTTCTCTCATAAAAAAGAGGACTGGGCAGTGTGTGAACTCTGCCAAAGTGTGGCGAGAGCCAACAATTCGTGAAGTCTGAACCTGCCTGCCTGCCTACGAACTTGTTTGAAAGCCCTAAAAAGAAGGGAACATCTCTGAATAGCAAGAACCAGAGTGACATTCTTAGGAAACATTTCTTGACATTTTCTCAAATCTGAGTACCGTTTACTTACACACCTTACATGACATCCCACAAACCGAAACAGAACAAGCGTCGCAACATTATGTATGTGCATCACGCAGTCACACTAAAAAAGAACTAGCAGTGCATCTCCCGGATATGACACATCAGTGCACGATCCAAGCTTATGATCGATGTTCCAAAAGAAGAGAGCAAGAGCAGTAGAGAGAGCACGTCTTTTAGGTGAGCTACTTCACAACTTTCACTATGATTATGTTTCAGTGGCTGGCTGGCTGGCTGGCTGCTCATCCGAAACAGGTGAGGAACTTCTTGGCGGGCGTGGTCCCTTTGGAGCGGTGCTTGGCCGCCGTCTCCTGGTATTTGATCATCTCCTCCTGCCGCCTCGCCTCCACGAGGGCCCGCTGCTCCTCCGCCTCCTTGTGGATCATGGCGACCCGGTTCCGCATCTGCTCCGCGTACTCCGCCTTCTTCTTCTCCAGCTTCTCCTGCAAATCGAATTTTTGAGGAGCATGGTTGCCGCAGGTCCTGCTGCTAACTCGGTATGGTGTATAGACTAGACTGAACTTTAATGCTAACTGAAGTGCCGGGAGGGAAGTAAGGCGGGCTTCAGAGTTATAGAGTTTGACATACCTCCCGTGTTCGGAGCTTGGCTTCGACCGCGGCCTTCTTGGTATTCTCCCATGATAGGATAGACGACATCTTGTGCTCGGCCCTGCACCCGTTAAGGTAGGTAGGACAGGATTACCAAACATACAAACAAGTTCCCTTGTGAAAAGTTCAGTTGGGTTCGGTTCAGTTGAGTCGAGGTAGACATGCACCTGTTGTCGGCCTTGCTCTTCTGGTTCTCCTCCCACGCCTTAACCATGGACAGTTTCCGATTCATCTCCACCTTGGCAAGCACCGCATCTGCGCACGATTTCGTTCATTTCGTGTGTTTTTGCATTCATGCCAAACAAATTAAGACTGAAAACCTCAGCCAAATTCGCCGAAACTTGAAGCAGCTGATGGGCACTGCATGGTGTACGTGTACGTACCTCTGTCAGTTGCTGAACCCGGAGGGGCTGCAGGTCCTTGCTGTGCTGTTGATGGCGCCGGAGGTCCATCTGCAGCAGGCAGCAAGACGGATCGATCGATTAGAGTCAGCATCGCACCAAACTGATGCAAGAGTAATCCACCTCTGAACCTTTGGAAACACTGTCAGTACGGTTTCACCGAGGAGAGCACCGGTGAGTATGTGAAAAAAATAAAACAGATCTTACTCTCGAGAACTCCGGCGCCGCCGCCGGCCGGCTCGCCCGCTTTGGTCGGCTCCTGCTGGGTCTCCATGGTCACGCTGCTCTGCTCCTCGCACAATCTCTGCACCACCAGACTACACTACTAGTAGTAAAGATCGCCGCGTTGATTTCCCTGTCAAAATCCAACCTGAGTCGTCGTAATTCGCAATTAACTAATCCAAAAGCGGCTTCCAAATCTTTTGATGGTGCCGGCAGGTATGGCCCGCGCAAATGAGCTGCTGCCGACTAGCAGAGCAGGATCACCTCGCGAAGAGGCCCGAGCGACACGTACTCTTTCCAGGCGCGCGCACGTGTCCTTTGCGTGGATGAGAGGTGCCACGTTGTGGAGGAGGCCGCCCTTTTCGGTTCCACGTCGCCGTCTAGCCGGATCCGGCTTGCCTGCTCCCTTCCCATGCTCCTATCCGTGCTCCCACTTCATCCTATGGTTGTCTTTTTTTTTAATCTAATCATTTTCCCCTTGATTTTAAGAAGGTGGGGTTGTGCCTTATTTTGTGGACGTCGAGAACTCCCGACCGTTCAGTCTGGGGTGCTCCCAGTCCGAACGTTCGGGACAAGAGGGGCATCGATCGAACAACTCAGTTCGGGAGGAGAACGCCCCAGCCCGAACAACCCACGCACCAGGCCCTGCAGGCCTTATTCCTGTGAAAAGAAAAATGAAACATAAAGCTCATATTAAGTTATGACAAGTAAAAAGCTCAGTTTTTCTGTGAATAATAAATACGGGTCTTTTGCACAACAAAATTGCCATGGACTCTTGCCATTCTATGAAAAAATTGCCATGTTCAAGTTTATGTTTTAAAAATGGCACAAAAAGGAAGAAGTTGCCACGGAAATATATTTAAAAATGCCATGGGTATACATGTATATTTAAGATGCTACATAGTAAAATTTGCCATAATATTTAAATTAAATTGTCATGCTCTTTACAATAAATTTGCAATGGCAACTTAGACTAAAATTTGCCATGTGAAATAAAAGTATTTTTGCCATGGCAAAAAATGGAGTTAAATTTGCCATTGCAAAAATGGAGTAAAAAAATTGCCATGGCAAAAAATGGATTAATATTTGCCATGGAGAAAATGGAGTACTTTTACCATGGAAATAAATTAAAAAATGCCATGGCTATACAAGTATATTTACCGTGCTACATAGTTAAATTTGCCATGTTCTGGAAATGTAAATTTGCCACAATATTTAAAACAAAATTACCATGTTTTTTACAATAAATTTCCCATGGCAACTTAAACTAAAAAATTGCCATGGCAACTTATACTAAAATTTGCCGTGTGAATAAAAGTATTTTTGCGATGGCAAAAATATGGAGGAAAATTTGCTAAACAAGGGCATGACAGAAGTTGTGGATGTTCTTAACATTCAGGAAATTTTCCATCTTCATTTACAAAAAAAATTGCCATGTTTAATTAATAAAATTTGCCATGCATCGTAAACTTAATTTGCCATGGTCTTTTACTAAAAATTAACATCGTCCGTGCTAAAAAAGATGTTGCGAAGCAAAATACATGAAACTAAAAAATGCCATGATCTGCAAACTAAAATTGCCATGATCAATTTCTGAACTTACCAAGATCAAATAATAAAAAGTTGCCATGGTTAATCAATGAGAAATTGAAACTTGCCATCATCTATAAACCAAAAAAATGACATGGTCAATTACTAAATTTACCATGATCAAAATGAAAAATAGAGTTCCCATGGTTAAATTAAGAAATTTGCCATGGTTCCTGAACTAAATTTGCCATGGTTATTTGTGAAAAAATTGCCTACCATGATCAAATGAAAAATAGAGTTGCCATGGTTAAATTAAGAAACTTGCCATGGTTCCTGAACTAAATTTGCCATGGTTATTTGCCAAAAAGTTGCCTTCGTCTTGGCAATAAAAGTAATTCGCCATGTCAAATAAAAAGTTTAAATTGCCATGGCAATAAAAAATGTTTACCCATATTATGCTCGATCAATGATTTAGACTTTGTTTCTTCTTCAATTGCATGGCCATATGTACTGAACCAATCAACCAAACATGCATACAAGAACTCGATGGATAACTCTGACAGTAAAATGAACATGACATTACTGAACCAAAACAGAGATTGTCTCAAACGATCGATTAGATTTGATTGAATCAACATGAAAGCAACATCAGATCATGTGGATTAGCAGCATTTATGAATGTCTGATATGCTTGGCACTCTGTCCTACTACTTGTATTGAATGGCAGTGCAAAAACACAATTGACACAAAAGCATGGCAAATACTGAAACAACATTGGTGGAATGGATTGATCAATCAGACTTGTGGCTTCAACAAAAATCGCAGCGATGAGATGGATGGATGCATCTTGTACCTCGAGCAAGCCCCAAATGGAGGGGTCGACGGCTGACGACGCCATTGATACACTCGGAGCAGAAGCGGGAGCGGCTGCCACCGCCACTCGACGTCCTCCATAGCCGTCGACTCTCCTCAGCGACCGTGTGCGACGACGGGAGGACCCAGACCTTGGCCCAATCACTAGCCGCTCCCTCTTCTCGAGTGCCGCGGTCGCCTCCATATCTACCGGCTACGTAGCCGCCCGATGCAGCCATCCACATCCTCGCCGTCGTACTCGCGCGACCCGACAAAGCGACGCCGCGAACGGGTCCCCGCCGACCACACCGCCGCGGCAGGATGTCGGTGGCGGGCGCGACCGGCAGCGCCACGCTGCTCGCACTCCCAGATGCGGCTTGGGCGCACTCGCGGTGCCGGACGGTGCCCTGGACGTGCAGGAGGAGCTCCCTCCCGCCGGACGCATCCTCGCCGCCGCCTCCTCCCGCAGGCGCGGCGTGGTGCCCGGCATGCGTCGCCCTATCGCACGGACGCAACCCTCCCGCATCCTCTCCGCCGCACTCCCGCGCCACTCGCTGCCGCTCCAATCGCCGGAAGGACTCGCCGCTGTAATCGCCGGGGGGCCAGACTTGGGGGAGTGGGTGAGGCAGTGCTCGAGGGGAAAGGATAAGGTACTCGATGTGAGAAAAAATCGTTCGCGTGAAATCGCCTTCAACCCGAACGAGTGTCTGGGATGACGTGGCAACGAAAGACCATCTAGATTCGTGCAGCAGCTACGAGCACGTTCGGATCCAGGTCCAGAAAATCCAAATGTTCGGCAGTTATAGATCTCGTATTTTGTTCCAATCAAGTCAAGCCACATACGCGGGAGCACGGATGGGCACACGCCGGGGGAGCAGGCAAGTCTCGTCCCGTCCAGCCTATCTCCACGACGAATGACGAAGAACATCCATATGATGTCCTCCTTCCGTTCCTAACTATTTTTTCTACAGATTCTAATAAGTGACTACATAGCAAAAAAATGAGCGAATTTATACTTTAAAATATGTCTACATACATTATATGTTGCAGTCCATTTGAATGTTTAAAAAGATAAATATTTAGGAACGGAGGGAGTAACACTAAACAGAACTTGTAGCGATCACGCTCTTTTGTTATACTAGATGATATCCGGTCCTCCCGACTCCTCCCGTGTCGCCCCTGCGCGGCGACAAGGGGGAACCCTAGCGCCACCGCGTCCTTGTCCCTCCCCCGACCTCTCCTCCTCGCCGCCGCCGGGCAAAGCCCGGTCGGCGTCGGTGGCGGCGGGATCTCTTCTCCCACGACTCGCTAGATCTGGCGCGGGCAGATCGCGGCGGTTTTTGGCGGCACGCTAGAGGCGGGGCGCGCCAGCATGGGCTTGGGGGTGATGGCAGGGCTCACGCTCGCGGTTTCCTTTGGTGTGCGTGGGAGTTCGCTCGGGGTGCGCGGCGGCGGCCCTCGGCAAGCGGTGGCGGGCGCTGGGCTCTCGGCGGCGCTCCGGCGTGTGCAGGCGGCGGTGGTCCCTGTGCGCGGTCGGCGGCTCCGTCTCTGACCCGGACAGCGTGGGGGATGGCGGCGGCCCGGCGTGGCCGGCGATCTGGATGCGGTGGTGCCGGCGGCTCGCTGATCTGCCGGTGCTCCAGGGTTCTGCCTGGTGGTGCTGGTGGTGATGGCGGCCCGTGCACGAGAGTTCGATCCCTTCAAACTGATCTGGGTGAAAACTTGTCTTTGGCATCTGCTAAGGCCGGCGGTGGCGGCGCTATCTGCGTCGTTCCCTTATTGAACGCATCGCCGTGGAGAAGTTCAAGGCCACTCTCTGCTATCTCTGGGGCAAACCCTAGATCGGATGACGGCGGCGCTCTGGTGTCGTTCCTCCCTTGGGGGTGTCATTCTTGGAGGTACACACGTGATTGAGGGACCAGAGGACGGATTCTTTGGTGGACCGGTGATTCATCCTACACACTGATGGTGACGGATCTTGACGGCGTGGCGCAGTGCAGATTCGGAGTTCGCTGTGGGAGGATGGACTCGCGCAGGAGGACGACGCTGTCCGACGTCATGGTGGCGTTGATGGCAGAGAGACCTGGCACGGTACATGCAACAATACAGCTCTGAAGATTGATTGGTGGCAGGTGGCTGCGGTGTCCTCATACCTGGCAGGCGTCCGGGTTGAGGAGTGCGCCGGACTGGTAGGTGTCCCATGTTGCAAATATGCCCTAGAGGCAATAATAAAATGGTTATTATTGTATTTCCTTGTTCATGATAATTTTCTTTTGTTCATGCTATAATTGTATTAACTGGAAACCGTAATACATGTGTGAATACATAGACCACAACATGTCCCTAGTAAGCCTCTAGTTGACTAGCTCGTTGATCAATAGATGGTTATGGTTTCCTGACCATGGACATTGGATGTCATTGATAACGGATCACATCATTAGGAGAATGATGTGATGGACAAGACCCAATCCTAAGCATAGCACAAGATCGTGTAGTTCGTTTGCGAAAAGCTTTTCTAATGTCAAGTATCATTTCCTTAGACCATGAGATTGTGCAACTCCCGGATACCGTAGGAATGCTTTGGGTGTACCAAACGTCACAACGTAACTGGGTGGCTATAAAGGTGCACTACAGGTATCTCCGAAAGTGTCTGTTGGGTTGGCACGAATCGAGACTGGAATTTGTCACTCCGTATGACGGAGAGGTATCTCTGTGCCCACTCGGTAATGCATCATCATAATGAGCTCAATATGACTAATGAGTTAGCCACGGGATCATGCGTTACGGAACGAGTAAAGAGACTTGCCGGTAACGAGATTGAATGAGGTATTGGGATACCAACGATCGAATCTCGGGCAAGTAACATACCGATAGACAAAGGGAATTGTATACGGGATTGATTGAATCCCCGACATCGTGGTTCATCCGATGAGATCATCGTGGAACATGTGGGAGCCAGTATGGGTATCCAGATCCCGCTATTGGTTATTGGCCGGAGAGGTGTCTCGGTCATGTCTGCATGGTTCCCGAACCCGTAGGGTCTACGCACTTAAGGTTCGGTGACGCTAGAGTTGTTATGGGAAATAGTATGTGGTTACCGAAGGTTGTTCGGAGTCCCGGATGAGATCCCGGACATGACGAGGAGCTCCGGAATGGTCCGGAGGTGAAGATCGGTATATTGGACGAAGGGTATTGGAGTCCGGAATTGTTCCGGGGGTACCAGGCTATGGCCAGCATGTCCGAAAGGGGTTTCGGAGGCCCCGGCAAGCGTTGGGGGGCCTTATGGGCCAAGGGGAAGGGGCAAACCAGCCCACTAAGTGTTGGGGAACGTAGCAGAAATTCAAAATTTTCTACGCATCACCAAGATCAATCTATGGAGTAATCTAGCAACGAGAGGAAGGGGAGTGCATCTACATACCCTTGTAGATCGCGATGCGGAAGCGTTGCAAGAACGCGGATGAGGGAGTCGTACTCGTAGCGATTCAGATCGCGGTTGATTCCGAGCTAAGCGCCGAACCACGGCGCCTCCGCGTTCAACACACCTGCAGCCCGGTGACGTCTCCCACGCCTTGATCCAGCAAGGTGAGAGGGAGAGGTTGGGGAAGACTCCATCCATCAGCAGCACGATGGCGTGGTGGTGATGGAGGAGCGTGGCAATCCCGCAGGGCTTCGCCAAGAACCGCGGGAGAGGAGGAGGGAGAGGGGTAGGGCTGCGCCGAAAGAGAGACGTTCTCGTGTCTTGGGCAGCCCCAAACCTCAACTATATATAGGGGGGAGGGGGCTGCGCCCCCTCTAGGGTTCCCACCCCAAGAGGAGGCGGCCAGCCCTAGATCCCATCCAAGGGGGGCGGCCAAGGGGAGGAGGGGGGGCGCCACTAGGGTGGACCTTAAGGCCCATCTAGACCTAGGGTTTGCCCCCTCCCACTCTCCCATGCGCCTTGGGCCTTGGTGGGGGGCGCACCAGCCCACCTGGGGCTGGTCCCCTCCCACACTTGGCCCACGCAGCCTTCTGGGGCTGGTGGCCCCACTTGGTGGACCCCCGGGACCCTCCCGGTGGTCCCGGTACATTACCGATATCACCCGAAACTTTTCCGGTGACCAAAATAGGACTTCCCATATATAAATCTTTACCTCCGGACAATTCCGGAACTCCTCGTGACGTCCGGGATCTCATCCGGGACTCCAAACAACATTCGGTAACCACGTACATACTTTCCCTATAACCCTAGCGTCATCGAACCTTAAGCGTGTAGACCCTACGGGTTCGGGAACCATGCAGACATGACCGAGACGTTCTCCGGTCAATAACCAACAGCGGGATCTGGATACCCATGTTGGCTCCCACATGTTCCACGATGATCTCATCGGATGAACCACGATGTCGGGGATTCAATCAATCCCGTATTCAATTCCCTTTGTCTATCGATATGTTACTTGCCCGAGATTCGATCATCGGTATCCCGATACCTTGTTCAATCTCGTTACCGGCAAGTCTCTTTACTCGTTCCGTAACTCACGTCATCCCGTGATCAACTCCTTGGTCACATTGTGCACATTATGATGATGTCCTACCGAGTGGGCCCAGAGATACCTCTCCGTTTACACGGAGTGACAAATCCCAGTCTCGATTCGTGCCAACCCAACAGACACTTTCGGAGATACCTGTAGTGCACCTTTATAGCCACCCAGTTACGTTGTGACGTTTGGTACACCCAAAGCATTCCTACGGTATCCGGGAGTTGCACAATCTCATGGTCTAAGGAACTGATATTTGACATTAGAAAAGCTCTGAGCAAACGAACTACACGATCTTGTGCTAGGCTTAGGATTGGGTCTCGTCCATCACATCATTCTCCTAATGATGTGATCCCGTTATCAACGACATCCAATGTCCATGGTCAGGAAACCGTAACCATCTATTGATCAACGAGCTAGTCAATTAGAGGCTTAGTAGGGACATGGTGTTGTCTATGTATCCACACATGTATCTGAGTTTCCTATCAATACAATTCTAGCATGGATAACAAACGATTATCATGAACAAGGAAATATAATAATAACCAATTTATTATTGCCTCTAGGGCATATTTTCAACAGTCTCCCACTTGCACTAGAGTCAATAATCTAGTTCACATCACCATGTGATTAACACTGACAGGGCACATCACCATGTGACCAACACCCAAGAGTTTACTAGAGTCAACAATCTAGTTCACATCTCTATGTGATTAACACTCAATGAGTTCTGGTTTAATCATGTTATGCTTGTGAGAGAGGTTATTAGTCAACGGGTCTGAACCTTTCAGATTCGTGTGTGCTTTACGAATATCTATGTCATCTTGTGGATGCTACCACGCGCTATTTGGAGCCATTTCAAATAATTGCTCTACTATACGAATCCGGTTTACTACTCAGAGTCATCCAGATTAGTGTCAAAGTTCGCATCGACGTAACCCTTTACGACGAACTCCTTTTCACCTCCATAATCGAGAAAATTCCTTAGTCCACTAGACACTAAGGATAAGTTCGACCGCTGTCATGTGATCCATTCCCGGATCACTATTGTACCCCTTGACCAACTCATGGCAAGGCACACTTCATGTGCGGTACACAGTATAGCATACTGTAGAGCCTACGTCTAAAGCATAGGGGACGACCTTCGTCCTTTCTCTCTCTTCTGCTGTGGTCAGGTCTTGAGTCTTACTCAATACTCACACCTTGTAACACAGCCAAGAACTCCTTCTTTGCTGATCTATTTTGAACTCTTTCAAAATCATGTCAAGGTGTGCGTTCTTTGAAAGTATCATCAGGCGTCTTGATCTATCTCTATAGATCTTGATGCCCAATATGCAAGCAGCTTTTATCCAGGTCTTCCTTGAAAAACTCCTTTCAAACAACCCTTTATGCTTTCCAGAAATTCTACATCATTTCGGATCAACAATATGTCATTCACATATACTTATCAGAAATGTTGTAGCGCTCCCACTCACTTTATTGTAAATACAAGTTTCTAACAAACTTTGGATAAACCCAAAAACTTTGATCACTCCATCAAAGCGTATATTCTGACTCCGAGATGCTTGCTCTAATCCATGGAAGGATCGCTGGAGCTAGCATACCTTTTAGCATCCTTAGGATCGACAAAACCTTTCTGTTTGTATCACATACAACCTTTCCTTACGAAAACTGGTAAGGAAACTTGTTTTGACATCCATCTGCCAGATTTCATAAATGCAGCTAATGCTAACATGATTCCGACGGACTTAAGCATCGCCACGGATGGGAAAAACTCATCGTAGTCAACTCCTTGAACTTGTGGAAATACTCTTTGCCACAAGTCGAGCTTCATAGACGGTAACATTACCGTCCATGTCCGTCTTCTTCTTAAAGTTCCATTTATCTCGGATTTCATGGCTTCTAACCATTTGTCGGAATATGGGCCCACCATCGCTTCTCCATAGCTCGTAGGATCATTGTTGTCCAACAACATGATATCTCAGACAGGATCACGTACCACTCTGAAGTAGCACGCATCCTCGTCGTCCTACGAGGTTTGGTAGTGACTTGATCCGAAGTTTCATGATCACTATCATAAGCTTCCACTTCAATTGGTGTAGGTGCCACAGGAACAACTTCCTGTGCCTTGCTACACACTAGTTGAAGTGACGGTTCAATAACCTTATCAAGTCTCCACCATCCTCCCACTCAATTCTTTTGAGAGAAACTTTTCCTCGAGAAAGGACCTGTTTCTAGAAGCAATTACTTTTGCTTCCAGATCTGAAATAGGAGGTACACCCAACTGTTTTGGGTATTCTATGAAGATGCATATATCCGCTTTGGGTTCGAGCTTATCAGCCTGAAACTTTTTCACATAAGCATCGCAGCCCCAAACTTTTAAGAAACGACAACTTAGGTTTCTCTAAATGGTGTCGTCTCAACGGAATTGCGTGGTGCCCTATTAAAGTGAATGCAGTTGTCTCTAATGCCTAACCCATCATTGATAGTGGTAATTCGATAAGAGACATCATGGTATGCACCATATCCAATAGGGTGCAGTTATGATGTTCGGACACACCATCACACTATGGTGTTCCAGGCGGTATTAATTGTGAAACACTTTCCACAATGTATTAATTGTGTGCCAAACTCGTAACTCAGATACTCATCTCTATGATCATATCACAGACATTTTATCCTCTTGTCACGACGATCTTCAACTTCACTCTGAAATTACTTGAACCTTTCAATAATTCAGACTTGTGTTTCATCAAGTAAATACACTCAGCATCTACTCAAATCATCTGTGAAGTAAGAACATAACGATATCCACTGCATGCCTCAGCACTCATTGGACTGCACACATCAAAATGTATTACATCCAACAAGTTGCTCTCTTGTTCCATCTTACTGAAAACGAGGACTTTCAGTCATCTTGCCCATGTGGTATGATTTGCATGTCTCAAGTGATTCAAAATCAAGTGAGTCCAAACGATCCATCTGCATGGAGTTTCTTCATGCATATATACCAATAGACATGGTTCGCATGTCTCAATCTTTTAAAAACGAGTGAGTCCAAAGATCCATCTACATGGAGCTTCTTCATGCGTTCTATACCAATATGACTCAAATGGCAGTGCCACAAGTATGTGGAACTATCATTAGTATTTTATATCTTTTGGCACGAACATGTGTATCACTACGATCGAGATTCATTTTAGGTGCAAGACCATTGAAGGTATTATTCAAATAAACAGAGTAACCATTATTCTCCTTAAATGAATAACCGTATTGCGATAAACATAATCCAATCATGCTCAACGCAAACACCAAATCTCGATGGTAGAGGGAGCATGCGATGCTTGATCACATCAACCTTGGAAACACTTCCAACACATATCGTCATCTCACCTTTAGCTAGTCTCCGTTTATTCCGCAGCTTTTATTTCGAGTTACTAACACTTAGCAACCGAACCAGTATCCAATACCCTGGTGCTGCTAGGAGCACTAGTAAAGTACACATTCATATAATGTATATCCAATATACGTCTGTCGACCTTGCCTGCCTTCTCATCTACCAAATAAGATGCATAACATGATAAACATCACATGCAGTCAAATAGTGACATGATATGGCCAATATCATTTTGCTCCTTTGATCTCCATCTTCGGGGCACCATGATCATCTTTGTCACCGGCATGACACCATGATCTCCATCATTGTGTCTTCATGAAGTTGTCACGCCAACGATTACTTCTACTTCTATGGCTAACGCGCTTAGCAATAAAGTAAAGTAATTTACATGGCGTTATTCAATGACACGCAGGTCATACAAAAATAAAGACAACTCCTATGGCTCCTGCCGATTGTCATACTCATCGACATGCAAGTCGTGATTCCTATTACAAGAATATGATCAATCTCATACATCACATATATCATTCATCACATCTTCTGGCCATATCACATCACATAGCACATGCTGCAAAAACAAGTTAGACGTCCTCTAATTGTTGTTGCAAGTTTTTACGTGGCTTGTATAGGTTTCTAGCAAGAACGTTTCTTACCTACGTAAAACGACAATGTGATATGCCAATTTCTATTTACCCTTCATAAGGACCCTTTTCATCAAATCCATTCCGACTAAAGTGGGAGAGACAGACACCCGCTAGCCACCTTATGCAACTAGTGCATGTCGGTCGGTGGAACTTGTCTCACGTAAGCGTACGTGTAAGGTCGGTCCGGGCCACTTCATCTCACAATGCCGCCGAAACAAGATAAGACTAGTAACGGCAAGAAGAGTTGGCAAGATCTACGCCCACAACTACTTTGTGTTCTACTCGTGCATAGAAACTACGCATAGACCTAGCTCATGATGCCACTGTTGGGGAACGTAGCAGAAATTCAAAATTTTCTACGCATCACCAAGATCAATCTATGGAGTAATCTAGCAACGAGGGGAAGGGGAGTGCATCTACATACCCTTGTAGATCGCGATGCGGAAGCGTTGCAAGAACGCGGATGAGGGAGTCGTACTCGTAGCGATTCAGATCGCGGTTGATTCTGATCTAAGCGCCGAACCACGGCGCCTCCGCGTTCAACACACGTGCAGCCCGGTGATGTCTCCCACGCCTTGATCCAGCAAGGTGAGAGGGAGAGGTTGGGGAAGACTCCATCCATCAGCAGCACGACGGCGTGGTGGTGATGGAGGAGCGTGGCAATCCCGCAGGGCTTCGCCAAGCACCGCGGGAGAGGAGGAGGAGGGAGAGGGGTAGGGCTGCGCCGAAAGAGAGACGTTCTCGTGTCTTGGGCAGCCCCAAACCTCAACTATATATAGGGGGGAGGGGGCTGCGCCCCCTCTAGGGTTCCCACCCCAAGAGGAGGCGGCCAGCCCTAGATCCCATCCAAGGGGGGCGGCCAAGGGGAGGAGAGGGGGGCGCCACTAGGGTGGGCCTTAAGGCCCATCTAGACCTAGGGTTTGCCCCCTCCCACTCTCCCATGCGCCTTGGGCCTTGGTGGGGGGCGCACCAGCCCACCTGGGGCTGGTCCCCTCCCACACTTGGCCCACGCAGCCTTCTGGGGCTGGTGGCCCCACTTGGTGGACCCCCGGGACCCTCCCGGTGGTCCCGGTACATTACCGATATCACCCGAAACTTTTCCGGTGACCAAAATAGGACTTCCCATATATAAATCTTTACCTCCGGACAATTCCGGAACTCCTCGTGACGTCCGGGATCTCATCCGGGACTCCAAACAACATTCGGTAACCACGTACATACTTTCCCTATAACCCTAGCGTCATCGAACCTTAAGCGTGTAGACCCTACGGGTTCGGGAACCATGCAGACATGACCGAGACGTTCTCCGGTCAATAACCAACAGCGGGATCTGGATACCCATGTTGGCTCCCACATGTTCCACGATGATCTCATCGGATGAACCACGATGTCGGGGATTCAATCAATCCCGTATTCAATTCCCTTTGTCTATCGATATGTTACTTGCCCGAGATTCGATCATCGGTATCCCGATACCTTGTTCAATCTCGTTACCGGCAAGTCTCTTTACTCGTTCCGTAACTCACGTCATCCCGTGATCAACTCCTTGGTCACATTGTGCACATTATGATGATGTCCTACCGAGTGGGCCCAGAGATACCTCTCCGTTTACACGGAGTGACAAATCCCAGTCTCGATTCGTGCCAACCCAACAGACACTTTCGGAGATACCTGTAGTGCACCTTTATAGCCACCCAGTTACGTTGTGACGTTTGGTACACCCAAAGCATTCCTACGGTATCCGGGAGTTGCACAATCTCATGGTCTAAGGAACTGATACTTGACATTAGAAAAGCTCTGAGCAAACGAACTACACGATCTTGTGCTAGGCTTAGGATTGGATCTCGTCCATCACATCATTCTCCTAATGATGTGATCCCGTTATCAACGGCATCCAATGTCCATGGTCAGGAAACCGTAACCATCTATTGATCAACGAGCTAGTCAACTAGAGGCTTACTAGGGACATGGTGTTGTCTATGTATCCACACATGTATCTGAGTTTCCTATCAATACAATTCTAGCATGGATAACAAACGATTATCATGAACAAGGAAATATAATAATAACCAATTTATTATTGCCTCTAGGGCATATTTCCAACACTAAGGGGTTGTGCGCCCCTCCCAACCCCTCTCACGTAACCAGGAGAGGTGGGGGCGCCACCCCTAGGGCAGCCGCCCCTCCCGGCTTGGGGGGCAAGTTTCCTAGGGGGTGGGAGCGCCCAAACCCATCTAGGGTTTCCCCTGGCCGCCGCCTCCTCCTCTAGATCCATCTAGAGGGGTCGGCCCCCTCTCCCCTTCCCTTTATATATAGTGAGCGGGTGGGAGGGCAGCCGCACCCCCTGGCCTGGCGTAGCCCTCTCCTCCTCCAACTCATCCTGCTCCTCCGTAGTGCTTAGCGAAGCTCTGCCGGAGAACCACGAGCTCCATTACCACCACGCCGTCGTGCTGCTGGAGTTCTCCCTCAACTTATCCTCTCCCCTTGCTGGATCAAGAAGGAGGAGACTTCCCCGAGCTGTACGTGTGTTGAACGCGGAGGCGTCGTCCGTTCGGCACTAGATCGGATCTTCTGCGATTTGAATCACCGCGAGTACGACTCCATCAACCGCGTTCTTGTAACGCTTCCGCTTAGCGATCTTCAAGGGTATGAAGATGGACTCCCTCTCTCTCGTTGCTAGCATCTCCTAGATTGATCTTGGTGACACGTAGGAAAATTTTGAATTATTGCTACGTTCCCCAACAGTGGCATCATGAGCTAGGTCTATGCGTAGATTCTATGCACGAGTAGAACACAAAGTAGTTGTGGGCGATGATTTGTTATATTTGCTTACCATTACTAGTCTTATCTTGATTCGGCAGCATTGTGGGATGAAGCGGCCCGGACCGACCTTACACGTACACTTATGTGAGACAGGTTCCACCGACTAACATGCACTTGATGCATAAGGTGGCTAGCGGGTGTCTGTCTCTCCCACTTTAGTCGGATCGGATTCGATGAAGAGGGTCCTTATGAAGGGTAAATAGAAATTGGCATATCATCGTTGTGGCTTTTGCGTAGGTAAGAAACGTTCTTGCTAGAAACCCATAGCAGCCACGTAAAACATGCAACAACAATTAGAGGACGTCTAACTTATTTTTGCAGGGTATGCTATGTGATGTGATATGGCCAAAAGGATGTGATGAATTATATATATGTGATGTATGAGATTGATCACGTTCTTGTAATAGGAATCACGACTTGCATGTCGATGAGTATGACAACCGGCAGGAGCCATAGGAGTTGTCTTAATTTATTGTATGACCTGCGTGTCAATGAAAAACGCCATGTAATTACTTTACTTTATTGCTAACCGTTAGCCATAGTAGTAGAAGTAATAGTTGGCGAGACAACTTCATGAAGACACGATGATGGAGATCATGATGATGGAGATCATGGTGTCATGCCGGTGACGAAGGTGATCATGCCGCGCCTCGAAGATGGAGATCAAAAGGCGCAAGATGATATTGGCCATATCATGTCACTTTATGATTTGCATGTGATGTTTGTCATGTTTACATCTTATTTGCTTAGAACGACGGTAGCATAAATAAGATGATCCCTCACTAAAATTTCAAGAGATGTGTTCCCCCTAACTGTGCACCGTTGCGAAGGTTCGTTGTTTCGAAGCACCACGTGATGATCGGGTGTGATAGATTCTAACGTTCGCATACAACAAATGTAAGCCAGATTTACACATGCGAAACACTTAGGTTGACTTGACGAGCCTAGCATGTACAGACATGGCCTCGGAACACAAGAGACCGAAAGGTCGAACATGAGTCGTATAGTAGATATGATCAACATGAAGATGTTCACCGATGATAACTAGTCCGTCTCACGTGATGATCGGACACAGCCTAGTTGACTCGGATCATGTATCACTTAGATGACTAGAGGGATGTCCATCTAAGTGGGAGTTCATTAAATAATCAGATGAACTTAATTGACATGAACATAGTCAAAAGGTCTTTGCAAATTATGTCATAGCTTACGCTTTAGTTCTACTGTTTAAGATATGTTCCTAGAGAAAATTTAGTTGAAAGTTGATAGTAGCAATTATGTGGACTGGGTCCGTAAACTGAGGATTGTCCTCAATGCTGCGCAGAAGGCTTATGTCCTTAATGCACCGCTCGGTGTGCTGAACCTCGAGCGTCGTCTGTGGATGTTGCGAACATCTGACATACACGTTTTGATGACTACGTGATAGTTCAGTGTGTAATGCTAACGGTTTAGAATTGAGGCGCCAAAGACGTTTTTGAAACGTCGCAGAACATATGAGATGTTCCAAAGACTGAAATTGGGATTTCAGACTAGTGCCCACGACAAGAGGTATGAGACCTCTGACAAGTTTCTTAAGCCTGCAAACTAAGGGAGAAAAGCTCAATCGTTGAGCATGTGCTCAAATTGTCTGAGTACTACAATCGCTTGAATCGAGTGGGAGTTAATCTTCCAGATGAGATAGTGATGGTTCTCCATAGTCACTGACCAAGCTATTAGAGCTTCATGATGAACTATAACATATCAGGGATAGACATGATGACCCTTGAGCAACTCGCGATGTTTGACACCACGAAAGTAGAAATCAAGTAGGAGCATCAATTGTTGATGGTTAGTAAAACCACTAGTTTCAAGAAGGGCAAGGGGAAGAAGGGATACTTCATGAAACGGCAAATCAGTTGCTGCTCTAGTGAAGAAACCCAAGGTTGAACCCAAACCCGAGACTAAGTGCTTCTGTAATGAGGAGAACGGTCACTGAAGCAGAACTACCCTAGATACTTGGTAGATGAGAAGGCTGGCAAGGTCAACAAAAGTATATTTGATATATGTGTTATTGATGTGTACCTTACTAGTACTCCTAGTAGCACATGGGTATTAGATATCGGTTCAGTTGCTGAAATTGGTAACTCGAAACAAAAGCTACGGAATAAACGGAGACTACCTAAGGGTGAGGTGACGATGTGTGTTGGAAATGTTTCCAAGGATGATATGCTCACCATCGCACGCTCCCTCTACCTTCGGGATTAGTATTGAACCCAGATAAATGTTGTTTGCTTTGGTGTTTGCGTTGAGCATAGACATGATTGGATTATGTTTATCGCAATACGGTTATTCATTTAAGGAGAATAATGGTTACTCTGTTTATTTGAATAATACCTTCAATGGTCTTGCACCTAAAATGAATGGTTTATTGAATCTCGATCGTAGTGATACACATGTTCATGCCAAAAGATATAAGATAGTAATGATAGTACCACATACTTGTGGCACTGCCATTTGAGTCATATTGGTATAAAACGCATGAAGAAGCTCCATGTTGATGGATCTTTGGACTCACTCGTTTTTGAAAAGATTGAGACATGCGAACCATGTCTATTGGTATATATGCACGAAGAAACTCCATACAGATGGATCATTTGGACTCACTTGATTTTGAATCACTTGAGACATGCAAATCATACCACATGGGCAAGATGACTGAAAGGCCTCATTTTCAGTGAGATGGAACAAGAGAGCATCTTGTTGGAAGTAATACATTTTGATGTGTGCAATCCAATGAGTGTTGAGGCACGCAGTGAATATCGTTATGCTCTTACTTCACAGATGATTTGAGTAGATTCTAAGTATATTTACTTGATGAAACACAAGTCTGAAATACTGAAAGGTTCAAGTAATTTCAGAGTGAAGTTGAAGATCATCGTGACAAGAGGATAAAATGTCTATGATATGATCATAGAGATAAATATCTGAGTTACGAGTTTGGTACACAATTAAGACATTGTGGAAATTGTTTCACAACTAATACCGCCTGGAACACCATAGTGTGATGGTGTGTCCGAACATCATATCTGCACCCTATTGGATATGGTGCATACCATGATGTGTCTTATTGAATTACCACTATCGTTTATGGGTTAGGCATTAGAGACAACCGCATTCACTTTAAATAGGGCACCACACAATTCCGTTGAGACGACGCCGTATGAACTATGGTTTAGAGAAACCTAAGCTGTCGTTTCTTAAAAGTTTGGGGCTGCGACGCTTATGTGAAAAAGTTTCAGGCTGATAAGCTCGAACCCAAAGCAGATAAATGCATCTTCATAGAATACCCAAAACAGTTGGGTATACCTCCTATTTCAGATCTAGAAGCAAAAGTGATTGTTTCTAGAAATGGGTCCTTTCTCGAGGAAAAGTTTCTCTCGAAAGAATAGAGTGGGAGGATGGTGGAGACTTGATGAGGTTATTGAACCGTCACTTCAACTAGTATGCAGCAGGGTACAGGAAGTTGTTCCTGTGGCGCCTACACCAATTGAAGTGGAAGCTGATGATAGTGATCATGAAACTTCAGATCAAGTCACTACCAAACCTCGTAGGACGACAAGGATGCGTACTACTTCAGAGTGGTACGTAATCCTGTCTTGGAAGTCATGTTGCTAGACAACAATGAACCTACGAGCTATGGAGAAGCGATGGTGGGACCGGATTCCGACGAATGGCTCGAGGCCATAAAATCCGAGAGGATCCATGTATGAAAACAAAGTATAGACTTTGGAAGAAGTACTTGATGGTCGTAAGGCTGTTGGGTGCAGATGGATTTTAAAAGGAAGACGGACAATGATGGTAAGTGTCACCATTAAGAAAACTCGACTTGTCGTTAAGATGTTTTCCGACAAGTTCAAGGAGTTGACTACGATGAGACTTCCTCACTCGTAGCGATGCTAAGAGTCTGTTGGAATTATATTAGCAGTTACTACATTATTTATGAAATCTTGCAGATGGGATGTCAAAACATTGTTTCCTCGACGATTTTCTTGAGGAAAGGTTGTATGTGATACAACCAGAAGGTTTTGTCAATCCTGAAAGATGCTAACAAGTATGCAAAGCTCCAGCAATCCTTCTAAGGACTGGAGTAAGCATCTCGGAGTTGGAATGTACGCTTTGATGAGATGATCAAAGATTTTGGGTTTATACAAAGTTTATGAGAAACTTGTATTTCCAAAGAAGTGAGTGGGAGCACTATAGATTTTTGATGAGTATATGTTGTTAACATATTGTTGATCAGAAATGATGTAGAATTTCTAGAAAGCATACAGGGTTATTTGAAAAGTGTTTTTCAATGGAAAACCTGGATTAATCTACTTGAACATTGAGCATCAAGATCTATAAGGATAGATCAAAAACGCTTAATAATACTTTCAAATGAATACATACCGTGGCAAGATTTTGAAGGACTTCAAAATAGATCAGCAAAGAAGGAGTTCTTGGCTGTGTTACAAGGTGTGAGTATTGAGTAAGACTCAAGACCTGACCACGGCAGAAGAGAGAGAAAGGACGAATGTCGTCCCCTATGCTTTAGACGGAGGCTCTACAGTATGCTATGCTGTGTACCGCACCTGAAGTGTGTCTTGCCATGAATTAGTCAAGGGGTACAAGAGTGATCCAGGAATGGATCACATGACAGCGGTCGAACTTATCCTTAGTAACTAGTGGACTAAAGGAATTTTCTCGATTATGGAGGTGGTAAAAGAGTTCGTCGTAAAGGGTTACGTCGATGCAAACTTTGACACTAAACCGGATGACTCTGAGTAGTAAACCGGATTCGTATAGTAGAGCAGTTATTTGGAATAGCTCCAAGTAGCGCGTGGTAGCTGCATCTACAAGATGACATAGAGATTTGTAAAGCACGCACGGATCTGAAAGGTTCAGACCCGTTGACTAATAACCTCTCTCACAAGCGAGATATGAACAAACCCCATGGGTGTTGGATTCATGACAATCACATAGTGATGTGAACTAGATTATTGACTCTAGTGCAAGTTATTTGGAATGGCTATTATTATATTTCCTTGTTCATGATAATTGTCTATTGTTCATGCTATAATTGTATTAACTGGAAACCGTAATACATGTGTGAATACATAGACCACAACATGTCCCTAGTAAGCCTCTAGTTGACTAGCTCGTTGATCAATAGATGGTTATGGTTTCCTGACCATGGACATTGGATGTCATTGATAACGGGATCACATCATTAGGAGAATGATGTGATGGACAAGACCCAATCCTAAGCATAGCACAAGATCGTGTAGTTCGTTTGCTAAAAGCTTTTCTAATGTCAAGTATCATTTCCTTAGACCATGAGATTGTGCAACTCCCGGATACCGTAGGAATGCTTTGGGTGTACCAAACGTCACAACGTAACTGGGTGGCTATAAAGGTGCACTACAGGTATCTTCGAAAGTGTCTGTTGGGTTGGCACGAATCGAGACTGGGATTTGTCACTCCGTATGACGGAGAGGTATCTCTGGGCCCACTCGATAATGCATCATCATAATGAGCTCAATGTGACTAATGAGTTAGCCACGGGATCATGCGTTACGGAACGAGTAAAGAAACTTGCCGGTAACGAGATTGAACGAGGTATTGGGATACCAATGATCGGATCTCGGGCAAGTAACATACCGATAGACAAAGGAATTGTATACGGGATTGATTGAATCCCCGACATCGTGGTTCATCCGATGAGATCATCGTGGAACATGTGGGAGCCAGTATGGGTATCCAGATCCCGCTATTGGTTATTGGCCGGAGAGGTGTCTTGGTCATGTCTGCATGGTTCCCGAACCCGTAGGTCTACACACTTAAGGTTCGGTGACGCTAGAGTTGTTATGGGAAATAGTATGTGGTTACCGAAGGTTGTTCGGAGTCCCGGATGAGATCCCGGACATGACGAGGAGCTCCGGAATGGTCCGGAGGTGAAGATCGGTATATTGGACGAAGGGTATTGGAGTCCGGAATTGTTCCGGAGGTACCAGGCTATGGCCAGCATGTCCGAAAGGGGTTTCGGAGGCCCCGGCAAGCGTTGGTGGCCTTATGGGCCAAGGGGAAGGGGCAAACCAGCCCATTAAGGGGTTGTGCGCCCCTCCCAACCCCTCTCACGTAACCAGGAGAGGTGGGGGCGCCACCCCTAGGGCAGCCGCCCCTCCCGGTTTGGGGGGCAAGTTTCCTAGGGGGTTGGGGGCGCCCAAACCCATCTAGGGTTTCCCCTGGCCGCCGCCTCCTCCTCTAGACCCATCTAGAGGGGCCGGCCCCCTCTCCCCTTCCCTCTATATATAGTGAGGGGGTGGGAGGGCAGCCGCACCCCCTGGCCTGGCGCAGCCCTCTCCTCCTCCAACTCCTCCTGCTCCTCCGTAGTGCTTAGCGAAGCTCTGCCGGAGAACCACGAGCTCCATTGCCACCACGCCGTCGTGCTGCTGGAGTTCTCCCTCAACTTCTCCTCTCCCCTTGCTGGATCAAGAAGGAGGAGACGTCCCCGGGCTGTACGTGTGTTGAACGCGGAGGCGCCGTCCGTTCGGCGTTAGATCGGATCTTCTGCGATTTGAATCGCCGCGAGTACGACTCCATCAACCGCGTTCTTGTAACGCTTCCGCTTAGCGATCTTCAAGGGTATGAAGATGGACTCCCTCTCTCTCGTTGCTAGCATCTCCTAGATTGATCTTGGTGACACGTAGGAAAATTTTGAATTATTGCTACGTTCCCCAACATCCCATACCCGACAGGCGTCCTGGTTGGGACCTCAGGTCTTAGATGTTTAGGTTTGGTTGCGATGTCCGTTTGCGCTCCTTCATCAATTGGATAGGTGTAGCGGCAGTTGTTGCTTAGACGGTGGCTTTAGTCTTGCTGTTGTATGACTTTGTAAGGTCTTATGAGAATAATTAATAAAGTGACTGTATGCATCGCCCAGATGCAGAGGCCGGGGGTCATCCTCCTTTCCTAAAAAAAATACTAGATGATACCGCGCGCGTTGCTATAGGAATATATGCTGATTTTATTTTATCGAACAGTACTTGAAATAGACGTGCAGAATAACAAAACATTCTTGAGAAACCTATGTTTTGACGAAAACATGAAGCATGAATTAATATGCCTTATAATCATGGTTAGTAGTAGGACAATGGTATCACGTGACAGTACCAAAAGGAAGCTCGCAGAGACGTCTTAATCTGTGACACTTGTTAAATAAAATAACCATTTTCCAGAAAAAATATCCTTATAAGAAACATACAATGAATAATACCGAAACGATGGCTCCACGGACAACATAAGCTCTGATCGATTTTACACCTCCCTAGTAAACAAAGAACAGTTCAAATGCTTAGAGCAATACAGTAGGAAAAATGTATGGAAAGGTAAGATGGGCTTTGCTAAAATCACATAACTATTCGAAGAAACAAAGTGCAGTAGTTGTGAGTCTAGATAAAAGCACACACACTACAATTTTGAAGAAATATTATTCTCATCATACCTCTTAAACACCATGTCCCTTAAATACATATAGTAGGATGCTTCATCTTACTAAGGTGCTAGATTGAAACAAACAACAGAAGTTAGTGTGTGTTTTAAATTATTAGGAAGAATCATGTTATCATAATAGCATTTTATTCTTGATCAGAATGAAAGAACAAATACATGGTAGAGGTGAAGACTTTTATCCAATGATATCACAAAGTTACGAACCTTTGGAAATCCAACATATACAAATTTGATAGTAGTATATGGAAACATACCAGCAAATGGAGCAACCATTGTTTCTTGATTGTTTATGTAGAATTCTTTCTTAACCACCCGATTCTAATTGGATCTGACAGAAGCAAATCTGTATAGACACACACACACACAGACATACTTGTAATAGCATGATGAAATTGAAAGGTAATGAAACTGTACATGCAATCAATCAAATAATTGTAGTAACCTGTGAGTGTGGTAGGGAAAAGGAGCCAATAATACGTAGTGATGCAAGGCAGCAACAGTATGGATCACATTAGCAAGCAACTGTAGGGACAATCAGAGGACAATTACGTGTGAATTTTATGGCTGCAGACTGAAATAGAGGAAAACTGAACGGCACAACATATATAGAGGGACTTCTGACGCCAAACTTAGATACATCTAAGTGCTTTGTTGACCATGGTAATCAAACAATTTAGCATATCTAAACCAATCTAATAAATCGAACCGCAGTCCATCCCCCACCCACCTGGAAAGAGAGATATGCAGAGAGGGCGAGGAAGGAGACAATGGAAAAAGGTGCAGTTCACTGGAGTTCAACTTCCTCCAGTTGTTGGCCTGCTGGCTCTATGGAGAAGCACTTGATGTACCGTGTGGCACGTGATACCATGAAGACACGGCACCTGCAAAGAAAACTAAACAAAACAATGAACTAACAGACCCTGATCCAGAGGCCGGGGGTCATCCTCCTTTTATAAAAAAAAAACAGACCCTGATCTAAAAATTAGACAGCAAAATTTTTGAATGGCATGAACGGCCTGATCCATAAACACGCCAACATAAATTTTCAAGGACAGAAAATAGATTTGCCACTAATAGTACTGGGCAACAGCAGGAACGGGAAGATTCCAAGATTGGAAATTATGTCACAAAAACGTTCTAAGCAGGGCTAGTTGGGGAAGAGGAGGCGCAACAAATAACTGCAGGAAGTGGACAACCGAAAGTTGAAGGGAGCACCTTCTGGTTGTCTTTCCATCCGCTTCAACTATCTATCTGCAGCAGAGCTCACATGCTGCCCGGCGGTATGGACGATGTGTGCTATGGTTGCGCCGGTAGTGGGCGCCATTGATCTGCACCGACGCTTGCACGCTGTCAACGGTTGTGCAATACTGGCGCCGTCGAGGGTTCCGATTAGTCGGCGATGGCGACGACGCGGACGATGATGTAACCAGTCGAGGCAATTAACAGCGGCAACAATGGGTGAAGGGAGATTGATAATAGGAAGAATAAGGAGCGGAGGAGCCAGATCATAATTGATTGGGGATTGAAGAAGACATGGAAGGGGAAAGGCTGAAGGGCAGAAGACGAATATGAGCAAGGAAAATCAACGGGCCAGGGATCTGATGGTCGGCGTTGCGGGGTCGGCTTGGCGGAATATACTTTTTTTCTACAGGTCGGCTTTGCGGGGTCTGCTCTTGCGCCGCTGCATCCCTCATCCTGTCGGCCCGCAGATATCAAATCCACAGCACAAAAATAAAACAAACATCCACACTACAAAATAATTATTGAAATCACGGAAGCAAACTAAATAATTATTCAATACCAACATAATACAACAATCATTCACATTACAAATAATTATTCAAATCATCAAAGCAAACTAAATAATGCAATACAAAACTTGTCCCGGATACAAATACAAATGAATACAAAAATGAGTTTGTTACTGTCCAGCCCTTTACCAATGGTGCTCAATGAGATCCTCTTGAAGTTGAAAGTGGGTGTTTGCATTTTCAATCTCTTTGTAGGTCTTAAGAAAAGCTATAATATGGTTAGGGTCTCTAGCTGGTTTGACACGGCTACCCACATTGTCATAGAAGAACTCCAAGTCCATGCCTCTCTCATCTTCGAGAATCATATTGTGAAGGATTCGGTACCTTCTCCGGAAGAGGTGCGGTGGATATGTTGGATTCTTCGCGAAGTAGTTTTGCATCAACATCTCGTTCCCTAGGTGGCAATTTCGAGGAATGCAAAGACGTCCGACGGTCGATCCTCGTCGCCGCTTCCGGTTCTCGTCTTCGTGCTCCTTCACGGCAAGTGCCATCACTAGTGTCTGCTACCAAAAGGTCGCAAGCATCATCTCAACATCCGAGTCGGACGAATCGGAGAGCAAGAACTTCTCGCACGGGCTCAACTCCATCTACATGGACAAGAATCGCAAGCCGCGTCAATCAACTAGGCATACCGCTCGGCACAGAGCACAAAACAAACACTAACCGGGCGGCGACGAGGGGCGGGCTCGACGGCGGTCGATCCCCGGCGGCGACATCGACGAGGGCCAGATCCGGGAGGGCGGTGTAGCGTATCGGTGCTGGAGGGTGAGGGACGCCCCCGCGGCGCGATTCCGCCCGCAGATTTGGCCGGAATCGCCAACGGCGGATGGGCGGAAGCAAAGGCGGGCGGCGGCGAAAGGAGATGGGGAAAGGCGCGCGGGCTGGAATGTCCCTCCCGCCAACCGCTTCACTGGGATACGGGGCACCGCAGGGGCGGGAAAGGGGGGAACCCGTGTATTCGTGGGTTGGAACCGAGATTTTGCCGCGCCCCTCAAATTTTTTGCACGCCGGCCGCGTTTATGGGGTCTGTCCGGCGGGATTTTCGCCGACCCGTATTTTGATGGTTATTTTGCGGGTCGGGGCTTTTGTGAAGTCTGCTAGAATTGCTCTTAGTTCAGAAAAGTTTCCAAGGTTGTTGAGAGCCTGCAGTCGCATAACTAGATGAGGGCTCGAGCGAAGGTCTCCCATCAGCCAGCGAAGAGCTCGAGAGAAGTTTCCAATGTTACTATTTTGCATATATTCTTCTGTAAATCCAAACTCACGATTTGTGTTTTAGTCTAAGAGAGATCAAGACGTGACTACTACGTATCCTAACCACCACACGTTTGAGTTTATGCCAACAATATTTTTTTTCCTTCCATTTTAATCTATAAGTGCTAATGTACATGTTTTTTTAAATCCTCATTGCTTTAACATTTCAAATCATATACAGATAACAGTGTATTATGTTCCACCGTAACATGAAAAAATAAGTACCGATGGGAGAATCAACATTTTTTTTACAGCTCAGACTATGTTGAATTGGCGCAAAAGGAAGTTAATCTGGGACTATTGTTTTGGCAGGAATGAAGGTGTGCCATGTTTGCACTATTATTCCTTAGGCTCAGACTAATGCATGTGTTTAGGGTGCATCTATTTGCTGGATTAAATAATATATGCATCAGCATATTTAGTTAATTAGCATAAGCATATGCATCTTCTGATGTATACATCGGAGAGGGGGAGATTCTTACTTGCCTTGCCGCCTATTTACATCGAACTTAATTTTATCATTTCTTTCTGGTACCTCTCGCGTTGTATCTTGCCACTATTAGGAAAAACCTAGCAGTAACGCGAGTCAGATGTTTGCCAGTAGCGCGGGTGACCGCGCTACTGATACGGCGCTACAGCTAACGCTTATCAGTAGCGCTCGTCTGCAACAAGCGCTACTGCAAATAGCTGTGGCGACCTACTACAAAGAGCGCTACTGCTAAGACATCGTTGCTGCTAAAGCCATACCCCGCGCTACTGTTATTAGTTTCTGAATTTTTGGTGCTAGAGTCTGCTTTCCTATAGTGGTTGAATTGATAACTCAACTGCTAAGGCTAATGCATATTCCATGCCTCCTCTTGTACCGAATCAATAAACTGGGTGAAATACTACCCGCGAAGACTGTTGTGATCCTCTATACTTGTGGGTCATCAGTCTACGACTCCAAACTTGAGGCTCTTTGATCAAGATGCCTACGCCATTTATGTTTGCAGTCGTCCTCGTGTACCATAGCTTGAGGTTGGTATCCTCACCTCTTTCGCCGTCCGTCCCCTTCATTTGGTATCTTGAAAGCAAAGGATATCAACACCTCTCCACACCGTAGCATCAACTAGCTCCCGGAGCTTACTGCCACGGAACCTACGTTCCAACTACCTAAGAGGATCCTCATAGGCTCGGCTAGCTTTCTTACCCTTTGCACTCGTCGAGTCAAATGTGAAGACCCTTGCTCATTTTTCACTACACCCGGGCGTCGATGTAGCGCACCACTAAGGATGCGACGACCCGATTCTTGCTCACTTGCCATCGTATCCAGATCAAGATATGGCGCGCCACCTGGGGTTGACGGCCCGACCCTTGCCCATTTGCCACCACACGGGGGTTTCGGTGTGGCGCGTCGCTGAAAGAGTTTCACCCCAACGAAAATCTTTTGGGTTCTATCTCCATAAGAGTGGCTAAGTTTTGACGTTGGCTCGCCAGACCTATCACAACCCTCCTCCTTTATCCAGGCTTGGGACCGGCTATGTGGAGACAACATAAGCGGAGTTACACTTAACTCATGCATATAATCCAAGAAACATAATCATCGTGCAACACTTGAGCTAGTCCCAGAGGCGAGACTAAGAATCAGATCTTACCATTTATTATTCTACATGGGCTTATGAGTTTTCCTCCGGATCACATATTCAAGAACCATAACCATTATAGTATAGAATATAAACATCTAATTATAAACATGGAAATAAATAATACAACTATTATTGCCTCTACGGCATATTTCCAACAGGACCCCGCACTACTGACCCCCTCTCGGTGAGTGTGGATCACCAAACCCATCCTTTCAAGGACCGCTTGCGAGACTTTGTCCGTCTCATGGACTCTACATTAGTTGAGTTGCAGAAGTTGGCACACACTAGTAGAAAACGAAGCTTTATCACCGGTTCGTAAGGGCCTTTAGTGCCGGTTCTGCAACCGGCACTAAAGAGTGGAGACTAAAGACCCCCCCCCCCTTTAGTACCGGTTCGGCACGAACCGCCACTAAAGGCCCACCACGTGGCGTGAGCTCGCGCTATGGTATGGGGGACCTTTAGTACCGGTTGGTGTTACCAACCGGTACCAAAGGTTTTTTTTTGAAATTTTTTTCTGAAAATTTTGGAAAAAAATTTGATTTTTTTTTTATTTTCAATTTTCTGAATTATTTGATGATTTAGTCTCTAATCACCCCTCTTAACTACTCAAGTGTGGATCACTCATTCCAAATCGTCTAACTTCCTGGCCGGTCACCCATCCTCTCACTCCCCCAGCCTAAGCACGCTTAACTTCGGAGTTCTATTCCCTCTACTTTCCAAGTCTGCACTTGTTGTTTTCCTGACAAATGTAAGCTGACAATCCTATTAACCCTCAGCAGTTTAGCTTGAGCATTAGGTCACACGTTTCACCGTTTGAGTTTGAAACTATTATTCTAAAAAACAGTAATTATTTAGTAACACAAATATTTTTTGAATAAGTTTGACCATAGTTTGACCATAGTTTGACCAGATTTGACCAAAATTCAAAAAATTGAAATAATTATTTAGTAACACTAATATTCTTGAATAATTATGTAGTAACATTAATACTTCTTGAATAAGTAGTTTGACCATAGTTTGACCAGATTTAACCAAAAAAACTAAAATTTGAGCATATCTTTTTTTCCTTTTGGAATTTGAGGATTCTAAAAAATTGCAAACAGGTCGTGCGGATTTTCGTGCTGAATTTTTTGATATATTATACGTTTTTTTACATCGTATGCAAAAGTTATAGCCGTTTTACATTTTCCCTACACTTTTTGCAAAACATGTCCAAATTGAAGTTTTCAAATTTTCCTAACTAGTAGATGTAGTAATATAACTACCTCTTGAAGGATTTTATTTTTTGAAGTTTTTATCATTTTCTTTTGATTTTTTCAAAACTGAAATGGCGATACACGGGGGGGGGGGGGGGGTAGAGTTTGAAAATTGCCCTATAGTCCCGGTTTGTGTCTCCAACCGGGACTATAGGTCAGACCCCTTTAGTCCCGGTTCATGGCACGAACCGGTACTAAAGGTTAGCCCTTTAGTACCGGTTTGTGCCATGAACCGGTACTAAAGGTGATCGTGGGGCCCCGGCCTGACGCCAGCCTGCCACCACCCCTTTAGTACTGGTTCGTGGCACGAACCGGTACTAAAGGTTCAACACGAACCGGCATTAATGCATAGCCGTTCGAACGGGCACTAATGGTACCATTAGTACCGGGCCAAAATCAAACCGGGACTAATGTGTCTCACATTAGGTCCTTTTTCTACTAGTGACAATTTCATTGAGTTGGGGCAATCCGTAATAAGTTTTACCAAGAAAGCGATACAAGATGTTGCAACATTTGGCAAAAATACAAGTCTATAGCAATAGGGGCATGTTGCTAAGAAGGTGTGACATTTCGTAGCTTTTGAAGTCATACAACATTTGCCACATATACATGTGGCAAAGTTGGGAATTTATAGGGCTATGAACCAAACACACCTTATACTCCGGAAGTATCTACCAAATTATTCTGTAGACATGTCATCTAAAGAACTCCACAAGGATTTATAGATATTTAACTGCACATCTAAACCCGTTATGATATATTAAAGGGAAAGTAATGTGATACTACCGGTTTGCTTTTGTTTAGGGTGTAACAATGCATTGCAAAAAAATATAGTTATGAACATCACAAATTACGTAAAAGTAAAAGTGTTGTGACAAAATGAATCTTTGTTTTAGCATGAGAAAACATATCTTAATACATATTTGATAGTTATATCTAATAAGTAGTACAACTGCAAGGATTATTTAGTACAAAATATACGCATTGGATTTTTTTTCCGAAGAATCAAACACTATACTATTACAATATATACATTTCGTTTTACAGAGATATCTCTCGAAAAGCATGCACACATTATAGTGTCTCAACATATGGGTGTATAATAGGTGTGTCAGCAAAATAAACATATTTACTGGAAAAGTTGAATTGTTATGAAATATAAAAGTTTGATATAAACATGTGAACATAGTTTTATATTAATTCGAGTAGGATACCATACACGACGTGGGACCAAATGTATCTGAGATCGCATAATCAAAACCATTTACAAATTAATGAGTATTGGCCATAAAGTATCATAATTTTCACGAGCCCAAAGATTTTGTCACTCCATTAATGCATGAGGAAAAACCAATTTATCACCGGAAAAGCAGGATGACTAACATTAAAATGACGTCGATCATATATCTCCGTTAAACAGTCGATGCATCTTATATAAGAATAAAATAAAGGGAGTTTGATTTTGGATTTTGGAATTTTCAAAGCACGACATTAATCATCTAAAAAACAAGTGTAAGCTATAACTGCTTATTATTTCTTGAAATATATGTTTGTGTCTAATAAAAATACTTTCAAAGGATATTTAAAAAGTTTATGTAGTTCACCGACTTTTTATTTGCAATCACAAAAATTAGCTCGCATATTTCACAATCAATTATGGCGGCACCTCAGTAATATGTCCATGTGGCTCATAATATTTGTTTTAGCGTTGTCTTAGAATAATGCTTCTGCATTTTAAAAAATATTTACAGTTCATAAAAACAATGTTTATATCTCATAAAACCTACTGTCATGAACATTCTTCTTTGGGACCATGTGGATCAGCATTCGACGACGAAGAATGAAATTTTTTAAGAGATTTATTTATCTACAAGTAAACATCGGCAACTATTCTTACCATAGTTCCGTTTTGCTGGATAGAACAACTTTCTAATCAACAATGACAAAATTATTTCCACGCTCATTAGCAATGGAAAATGAAAAAATAAACATATAGGAGAATAAAAACATGGGTAATAGAAACTAAATAATAAAAACCCGGGAATAAAAAAACTAAACAAAATAATGAGGAATAAAAAAGAGAAAAAACAATGAAAATGAAAAAGGAACAAATGAAACAAAAACAAATACTTGTGTACCAAACGCAAAACACAGAGCAGGGCCCGGCCCAGTACGCCTGGCTGTGGCCGACGCGGCGCTTATTGCGGGAAGGTGGGGAGAGGAGGAGGAAGAAAACCTCTTCCTGGCTCAGCTAGGGTTTGCCTCTGCCTCTGTCTTCCGGCGGCCGGCGGCGAAGTGACGCGGCGATGTCGAAGAAGAACAGCCTCTCCAAGCGGAAGAAGCAGCACGAGTTCGACCTCCAGAGTACCGCCACCACTCCCTCTCTCTCTGTCTCTCCTCTCCCTGTCACTTTCTTCCTCCATGGATCCGTAGCGGTTGAGAGAAAGAGCCCGATTTGATTTGTTTGGGTTCAAATTGATCGTGATTGCTGTGTGTCTCTCTCCAGGGGAGAAGAAGGCCAAGGAGGAGCAGGCCAAGAAGCTGCAGGCCAAGAAGTCCAAGATGAAGGTATGAGCTGCCCCTGCATCCCCTGCTCTGACGCTGTTACTCGACTCGGATGCGTTGCTAGACTGCTTGTTAGTGAAACCAGCTTCTTCATTGCTGCTGCAGTGGTACTGTTGCTATTTCAGTTGAGCATGAGCATATCATGTGGTCTTTCGGTACATGGAGCTCTGGTTAGCGATGTTTCTAGCTTGCTATGTGAGGTTGCAACCTTGTCGGAGTCCGTACTTTGTATGCTGGGGAATTCACCAGTTTAGCTAAATTCGTTGAAAAGAAGGATGAAACTTGCGACGGCCTTTTTATTCTGAGCGGGAGGATCATGGTTGGACTCTGTTAGAGTTCATACTCTTTGGCTTTGTGCAAGAATTACAGCTGGAGCACTGTTTGTTTGGCTCAGATTCCTGATGTGATCAGCCCGTGTTTAGAACAGGGTATGTTCAGAAGGACTAATTCACTTGGAAACCGTTACTGATTAATTCACTTGGAGGCATTTGCATACTCTTCTCTTCCCAACAAAAAGTGTGACCTGACTGAGAGGTCTGAAATGATTAGTGCAGATGCATTTCTGGGAATGGTCTCAGGATTATCTCATTCCCCCCAAACCATGCGCGGTCTAAGTCTAAGGAAATAAAAAAAATCGCTTATACAATTTCTTCTACATCGAATTTATATATCAGAATAGCGGATAGAGGCATCATTAAAGGATTCAGGTCCATTTTTTTTCTTTTTAGAAAAGAAATGGAAATTATTTCGAAATCTAATGATTAGAATGCATTTTCCTTGAATTGCCTACCCCAAACCATCTCTGGGGATTTCCCTGATTAATACAACCTGGCCTTTTTGCAGCACCTGTGCTGTTCTTGAGCTAGTTAGCTGCCTCTATGTATGCACCATGGCACTTATTTTTGTTTTTGCGCATTGGCACTTCAAACTGCAATCCTCTGTTGTTCGCTGTCGTAGCCAAGCATTATGAGTCAAAGGACTAGTCAAGACTAGTCTATAGACTATGAGTTGCAACTCCAGGGCCGACTACACTTTACCGTCGACTAGTCTATGAGTCCCTCAGAACGGCTCTTTGACTCGTATAAACCTTGGTTCCAGCGTTTGCTTGAATTTTGATCTGAACAACCTAGCTTGCTACATCTGTGCTAACGTTAGTTCTGTTTCTCCGTCTCTTCAGATTGATGGAAGCGAGAAGAAGAAGAAGGGCAGCAGCTTCAAGGTCGGCAAGAAGAAGGTGAAGACAAAGCTCTCAGCCCTGGGAAAAGCCAAGGCCGCGCAAGCCATGGAGCTCGACAACTGACTCATTCCCATGGCCTAAACTGTTGCACCAATGCCAGTCATTTTGATGTAATCGTCGGAGAAATGAAGTTCATTTGCTCTGGCCAGGTCCATGTAGTCGAGCGCCGTTAGATAGATAAGAGTTTTGGTATTTCTGATCTCGCGGTTTCTGACTGTGTATGATCCACCCCTCGAAACATTTCTGCTTCAGAGCCAAGATAGTATGTGTTCTTGCCTAGTTTTTTGTCCAGCAACTCCCCATTTCTCTCTCTTTCATCAACCTGCAACAAGGTTCCAATATGTCTCTGAATGTTTTCAGAACGGACAAACCTCACCATGCTCACTGCCTGCGTACACATACAGTATATACAGTACAATACACGGTCTGCCGTCTGCATTTACTACAGTTTTGGTTTCCTTGGTACCTGTGACTCTGTGACTCAATATCCAAAACTGTACTGGCAGCACATGGCATCTCCGAGCTGTACAGCCTTGGACCCTTTCGGTGGCCTCTGAGAAGTCTAGTACGGCCGGGTACGTGCGCGCTGACGCGATCGCTCCTTGGGGGGAACTCAAACTTTTGGACCCTTTCTTCCCATGCAGAAAAGATGAAGATTTTCTTTTATTGCTGGATCCTTTCCAGCAAAAGAGATGAAGATTTCTTGTACTTATGAGCTTTTGGACCCTCTCCAGCAAAAAGATACAGTATGAAAATTCGCTCCTTGGGACTAGTGAATCTTTTGGATGTCCTTTTTGTTGATTTTATTTGAGATGGAAAACATGGTTGATTTTTGTGTGTGCTGAAAATGATATCTTTTGCGGTGGTAATGGCATTTTGTGATGTGACTATGGGACTCCGAAACCCAACCAATAATTGCCATCCTGGCTTACGCGTCAGCAGAGCCAACAGTCCCTTTCTCCGTACCTGGTCAAGCCGGGGATCCTCTGTGCCTGTCGTCGACGAGTGTTACACTATGGCTGCCACTTGAATTGAATAAAGTTAACAAACCCTACCGCCACTCCATCCAATAGCATCACAAATTCAGGCTTATAGTTTTGAGTATGTATTTATTTTAAATATATTTCATGTAAA
This sequence comes from Triticum aestivum, assembly GCF_018294505.1. Classification (NCBI taxonomy): domain Eukaryota; kingdom Viridiplantae; phylum Streptophyta; class Magnoliopsida; order Poales; family Poaceae; genus Triticum; species Triticum aestivum. Next base: position 485,734,947 of record NC_057811.1, read on the forward strand.
GACATTGACACACTTATCGTAGCCCCGAGAACCCGACAAATTATGTTTGTCGCCTTTGTTGGTCACACGTGGAAAAGGTGTCAAGTGATTTAGGGCTTAGGTGTCCCCTCAGATGAAGACCCCCTCCCCACACACACTTTTGGATCTTTGCCAGCTTTTCAGCCACTCATTCACTTTTCAGCTAGCAACTTAGTGAGACTTCGGCGGCAACGCAAACGTCCATCAAAAAGTTGGCGCGCTTCGGTTTGGTGAGGCTAGTCACAACGCTATGCAAACAGCCCCAAACAACCCGTCGGCACAAGAAAGACTCCCACTCACTCACTGCCTGCCCATGATAAAACACTCATGTTATAATGAGGCAACGACGGTGTAAACGTGTACCAAAAAGTCGACGCGCTCCGTTTTGACAAGGATAGCCTCGACGCTATGCAAACAACCCCAAACAACCCGTCGGGCCCTCACTCAGGGCAAACACTACCCCAAACAACCACCCACGACAAACACACACCAAAAAAGGGTTGATCTTGTGCCACAACTCTGGCCGCACAGACGATCCCTGCGTCCCCTCCAGCACATACACATGCTGGAAAGTCGGCAAATATTCTCACATTACTCACGTGTTTTAAGAGTCTACTTGGATGACAAGTAGGAATTGCCGAGACAAAAAATTGGCGTCGACCGAGGGCTTAGGTGTCCCCTAGATGAAGACCTCCCACTTTTGAGTCCTTGCCAACTTTCCAGCCACTCATTCACTTTTCAGCTAGCAACTTAGCGAGGCTGTGGCAGCGGCGTAAACGTCCATCAACAAAATGGCGCACTCCGCTTTGACGAGGCTAGTCATGACACCATGCAAACAGCCCCAAAAAACATGCCGGACAAGAGAGGCCCTCACTCACTCACTACCCACCTATGGAAACACTTGTCTTATAACAAGATCACGACGGTGTAAACGTCTGCCAAAAGGTTGGCGCACCCTGTTTACATGAGTCTAGTCTCGACGCTTCACAAATAACCCCAAACAACCGTGAGGCTCTCTCTCACTGACCAACTACCCATGGCAAACACACACACACACAAGGGTTGATCTTGTGCCACAGCTTTGGGCGCACAGACGATCCCTGCGCCCCCTCCAGCACATACACATGCTCGCTCTTCTTCCTCCTCCATCTCGGTTCCTCCCCCCCTCCCCTCCCCCACTTTGGTGATCCACCCCACCCCATCCCTAGGGTTTTAGCCCGCCCCCATTCCGCCCCGTCCCCCACCCACCGCCATTCCGGTCGGGATCGCCCCCCTCTCCCCCTCCCCCTCCCTCCCTCTCCACCCTCCCGCCGCCGGCGCAGATCCCGCCGCGCGCCACCCCTCCGGTGCCGCCACCTCCAACAGCCTCCCGCAGCCTCGGCGAATCCCGCTCTGCTCCTCCGTCCATTCCTCCCGGAAAGATCGGGTTTTGACGCCAACCTCCCGCGCCTCGGCCGCCCTCCCCGTCTCCGGCGGTTCCCCCTGTTTACCCCACAAGATCTCGGCCCGCTCCTCGATCTGATCTCGCCTCGGTCCGCGGGAGGGACAGCTGCTCCGGTGCGACGGTTCGGGAGTCGGTAGAGGAGATCTCCGTGGCCGCGATCCCCGCCTCCATTGCCTGAAGCCGCGCCGTCTTCGTGGCAGCCAGGGGCGTGTTGCTGGGTGCGGGGGGTGGCCGTGTGTGAGCTCTGCCTGTGGCTGCCGCGCATTCCATGAATGGATGGGAGGGAGTCGACCGCGACGTCGGGGCCAAACTACTCGCCCTTCTATGTGCAGCACCGGGGCATGGGCCCGCCGGGGGGAGTCCCCGGCGGCGGCCTCCACGCCCCGCCCGCCGCCGGGTACCGGCAGCAGCAGCTTGATGCCGTCTCGGGAGGGTACGCGTTCCATCAGCCACCCTTTGGGGCCCCCGCCCACATTGGGCAGCAGGCTTACCACCAGAACCATGTTGAGGCGTCGCAGCATATGGCGCAGCAGCACGGCGCCGGGGGCGGCGGCTCGCAGCATATGACGCAGCACAGCGTCGGTGGTGGTGGCGGGTCGCAGCATATGGCGCCGCACGGCGCTGGCGGTGGCGGTGGCTCACAGCATATGCCGCAGCACAGCGGTGGTAGCGGTGGCGGTGGTGGCTCACAGCATATGGCGCAGCACAGCGCTGGCGGCGGTGGCGGTGGTGGCTCACAGCATAGGGTGCAGCACAACGCTGGTGGCGGTGCCGACGGGGGCATGGACATTGGCATGGGTGTTGTGGCCGTGAGCGGTGATGCTAAAGGGGATCAGGGGGGCGAGGCTGGCCAGGATGAGCAGGTGAAGAAAAAGCGCGGGAGGCCAAGGAAGTATAAGCCTGATGGGTCGGTGACGTTGGGGCTCTCGCCATCTCCATCCACGCCTCATTCGTCGAGCCCAGGAATGGGCGCGATGGTTACCACACCTGGCTCAGGATTTGGGCCGGGGACAGGGTCAGGGGGTTCTGGTTCAGGCGCACTGACGGAGAAACGTGGCAGAGGGCGGCCACCTGGGTCCGGGAAGATGCAGCAGCTGGCTTCGCTTGGTGAGCACTTGCAGCCATGTAGAATTTATGATCATGTCGTGCGCTTTATGGTAATTAGTTTGTCAAGTGACATAGTATTTTCATTAATGCTATAGGAGCAATCATTTTACAGCACCGTTATAAACATGCTTCATAGATTTCTGGCATGTTTCTGGTAGTCGGTTGGATCTACTCAATTATGTGATACCATGTTGCTACCAGTGATAGCATTTTTCATGATAAATTTGCGTCATAGATATGGAAACTATCTGACTTATATCTAGTAGTATGCAGATAAAATCTGGAAACCATGTTTGTATTGTGTGTCTACTTTTAAGTTTTTCCTATATTACTCCTCAATCCGCAGTAGCTGCCGATGATTAGTTGGTTGGTTATTACTCACTTCTTTATCATCAGTTGGGAGATATGACTGTTATCATGCCAAATATAGTTCCCCGCATTCTTTTTATGTGTTCTGCTGCTACATACATGTCTTCAGGACCTACTTGTGAATCTTCTTTAAATGCCATATTTTTACCCCATCTCTTTTTTTTTTAAGTTTTAAGATGGCCAAACTCATCAAAATAATAATATACTCTGTATCTCTTGAATTGACGAATTGCGCGAGGTGTATGTTGACTTGATTCTGTTAAGCAAGCACTTTTTCATCTGTTTTTTCCTCTAAAAGAAGAAGAAGAAGAAAAGTAGACCTTTTGCATTACTACCTTTTTCTTCTCTTTCTGATTTGATGCATTTGCTATTGGTGTTATCTGATGAGTTTTTTTCTCAGGAAAATGGTTTCTTGGCTCTGTTGGAACAGGGTTTACTCCTCACGTGATTATTATTTCAGCCGGAGAGGTAAGTTGAGAATGGTCAATCAATGATTATTAGTTGTACTTCTTTCTACGAATGTTGCTGACATAGTATCTTTAATGTTGGCATTATTATTCTATAGAACTGCTGGATTCCTGGTTCCATGAGTGCTGGAATACTCTATATAATGCACCGAATTGCATTCGGATTGTTTCTTGATTTGCCATGTTATAGCATAACAGAAAAGGCAAAAGCTCCATTAACCAATAGACTAGTGCAGGCTCTTGCTTGTTTATCTTAAACAAACTCTTCATATCCTGTTTCATATAATTAACTCCATTGGCGGCATTTAATGGATGTATGCATTAATCCCAGACTTTTTGACAGACAATTAGATGCTGTGGAATCCTGTTGAAACTTAAAAATAGTAACTTAACTGGAGACTATCAACTACAGTACCATCAGTGTGGTGGGCAAGCAAAATTATTTAGATAATTGTATCTGAATATTTTGTTTGTTTAAGGAAATACTACACAGTTCTTAAAATTGTTATATATATACCTGGCAGTTTTGTGATTTTTATAAGTTGTGTATCTGTGCAGGATGTTGCCGCCAGAATAATGTCCTTCTCACAACAAGGCCCAAGAGCTATTTGCATCATCTCAGCAACAGGGGCTGTCTCCACGGCAACCCTTCATCAGGATTCAGACTCCGGTGTGGTGACATATGAGGTATCTTGCTGTAGGTGTTTAATAGTTCGTTTCATTATAGTAAAAAGACTAGCTATGTATGACATGCATCCTTTTGTTATTCGCATGCACTCTTTATTACAGCAAAAGATATACTCCCTCCATCCCAAAATAAGTGTCTCAAGCTTAGTACAACTTTGTACTAAAGTTAGTACAAAGTTGAGACAATTATTTTGGGACAGAGGGAGTACCAAATATAGTGCTTCTTCAGTGAAAAGGGTAAAATATATACCTCTGTCCTGCACCTTGTCCCATGTTGAATGTGCTGAGCTCTCTCAATCTATCAAAATGCTTTACTACTGGCAGCTTCAGTAACCTGTCATCTAGTGGTAAAAATATCCTGATTAACCCACTGATTTGTTGATCAATTGAATTGTTTGATATCTAAATGTGCTGAGCTCTCTCAATCTATCAAAATGCTTTACTGCTGGCAGCTTCAGTAACCTGCTTATACTTTTGTTCCAAATTAGTTTTCTGTACCAAGAACTTCTGTTAGTATTTTTTTTCATCGAACATTTCACTTGTACTGTTTTATGCCCCTTGAGCCTGAGAAGAACTATTTTGTCCATATGCAGTTCATGCCCTTATGTATTATCATTTGCTTTGGCAGGGTCGATTTGAAATCCTGTGTCTTTCTGGATCATATTTGGTGGTAGAAGAAGGTGGTACCCGCACTCGAAGTGGAGGCCTTTGCATAGCTTTGTGTGGCCCTGACCACAGGGTTATCGGTGGGAGTGTTAGTGGAGTCCTGACAGCAGCTGGAACTGTTCAGGTATTAAATCTCAGAATTTTGGGTGTTTTCTTTTCCCCTGTACCAGTTGCTTTCTCAGCATGCAGGGAGCCTGGTATGAGTATTGTTTTACATTCTGATTTATCGTGGTTAAGCTATTCCTTTGGTTCTTACCCATCGCTCGCGTTTTACACCAGGTGATAGTGGGAAGCTTCATGTACGGTGGCGGGTCAAAGAAGAACAAAGGCAAAGCGGACCAAGACGTGGAGAACGAAGAGCAGAACGGTGGCGGCGGCGGGGAAGAGACTCCCACGTTGGCGCTGCCGGAGCACCCCCACAACATGCCGCCCCACCCGATGAGCGGATGGCCGCCCGGCCTGATGAACCAGATGGACCTGAGATCGTCTCCCATGTACGGCAGCTTGTCAAAGCAAAACCAGACCAAAGCGGAGCAAGAAATGGAGGAGCGCAACGGTGGCGGCGCCGGCGGCGAAGAGCCCCTTGCAATGGCGCATCCGGAGGACGACATGGACCCCGAGCATAACATGAACATGCCGCCGCCCCGCCCCATGGGCGGGTGGCAGCCCGGCCTGATGCGGCAGATGGACTCGAGGTCCTCCAGCATCGACATCAACTCGATCCGCGAGTAGCTCATCGCCAGAGTGGTCGAGACCACTTCTCGACCCCAGATCAGATGAGATGAGATCGTCCCTTTGAGTGACCACACAGCAAGCATCATGTACCGGGCCTATTGTAGATTGCGGTGTTGTTGGAGACTGCTGCTGCTGCTGCTGTTTTAGGAACGAAACCCTGCATATCGATTGATCATAGTATTGGTCATTGTACTGCGATGTTGTATTAGAGAAGGGATGACGATGGATCCTAGTACCTACCTATACAGGAAGAGTAAGGAGGAAAAACCTGGGTATTTTAGTTGATGGAATAATGTTGGCAATGTACATCAAGTACTCTACCTAGCTTCATCCACCTAGCTAGTTTTCTTTTTTGAGCTTCTTCCACCTAGCTTCTCCATCCATGCTTCTTCCACCTAGTCTTTTTTAGCTCCATCCACCTAGCTTCTTCAAGTTTGGACATTTATTTTTGGTTGTTTACTCTCTATATATACTCCGTCCGTTCCAAAATACTGGAAGATTTAAGGTTTTCCGTCGCCCGATGGGATGGTTTCATGAGCGGTACAATCGACGGCGCCCTCGTCATGAATACATTGTTCTCTCTCCTATCCTTTTGGTCCCGGTTTTCTTTTTCGAAAAGAAAATCAGGGAACCAAGCTTCAGAGACAACCGAGAGATTTCAGTAACGACTCAGCGCTATCAAAAGGTTTGATGGTTACATATGCATTTGCATGCTTCACAAAAACATGGGAAAAAGTAACATTGCCTTGTTTGCAACTATTGCAAAAGTGACATTGACTTGTTTGCTACTTACCAAAGAGTAATATTTGTACCCGATCTCTTGTGCTATTGTAATATTTGTACTGCTCGATCTCTTGTGCTATTGTATGTACTCCCTCCATTCCCTTATACAAGGCCACAAACTTATATTACAGGTACCAAGATAAAATTTAATGACTCCTTTGCAAGTCAACTTTTCTTTTTGTTAACCGGGATCATTAATACACCACAAGCATGCAACGAATGAATGGGAAGGAAGTGACTGAGTGTCATTATGACTACATTCATGTAAGTATTAAAAAGTTGCTAGTATGAGGAAACATCATTAATTTTTGCCTCGATTACTGTTGGTGGCCCTATATTGATGCAAAATGTATTTTTGACAGTGGCCTTGTATAAGGGAATGGAGGGAGTATCATCCTCCTGGTTGAATATGTCTGTCACTATTCACTGATCTTCATCTGCAACAGTTTTCGTTGCATGTATTTTTCCATTATACCACCAATTTAGGTTTATTCACATTTTACTTCCTTGCAAACAAATTGTCTTGCCAGTCCTTTATCTGTTGTGTAACAGGTTTCGGTGTCTCCTTGCGGCTGTGATGGAAGTGTTGTCTTGAATGATCAAGCTGGCTATTTGTGTCATCTATCAGTATTGTTATATCAAAAATAACTCTCTACACATGGCGGCATATGCCCACGGCCCCAATTTTTATCTATAATTATTTTGGTATAAATTATTTTAGAAAATAACTCTCTAACAAAAATAAAGTTATTTTCATGACGTAGGACCAGACATGCAAGCAAAAAGGCACGTGTGCCAAAAAGGCAAGCAAACTAACAGAGAGAAGTGAGAAAAGGCTCTTCTCTATAGAACGAAAGGCATTTGTGCCAAAAAGGCAAGCAAAAAGATGAAGATAAGTGAGAAAAAGCCATTTCTATACAACAAAGAGGCACTTGTGCCAATGCCAGAAAAAAATCCGACACATCATATATTAAAAAGGCACTTACGCCAAAGGGTGCGTAGCTGCCATCATGCATAGGAAATCGCCTCTCACTGTTATATGGCTATCATTGGTGACATCGTCTTCTTCAGCGGCCTCTTTCTTCAAGCCGTTGCGGACAGGGTCATCCGCCTGGTCCGCCCATACTATTGCAGCTTCATGCCTAGATCAGGGTGATGCCGCCGGCGATATGCTTGATGATGATTCACACTAAAATTTATAAACGAAAAAACTTAAAGAGTATGTTTTTGCAATATTTTAAAGAGTAAGGCAAACACCAATATTTGTAATTTAAAAAACGTGGCAATATCAAAAGGAAACAGAAAAGCGAAATATGTACATGCATGGTGCTTGTGTTGGCGAATGGAGATATTTTTTCAGCATGGTACTAGTTTTTCTTGTGCGGTTGGATGATGTTTCATAGCCTGACATTTGGTAGAGTTTGGATTTCAGAATTTTTCTGATCATTGTTAAGGTCATCGATTTGCAGTCTCCATATGAAAGGACAAATTTCACACTTCAACATTGGCAACCACATTTCACAATCGTTTTAGAGTACGCAATGGTCAAACACAAAGCACTAACACCTAGTTCAAAATTTCACTTGACCAAAACACAAAAAATAAACTAAAGTAGGTTTAGTCTATTTCACCAATGCAGAACTTCAAATCAGAACTTGAGAAGCACTAATTCGAACCCCGCGGGTAGGGCCGGCGCTGACATTTGGAGGCCTTTGTACAAACAGGGTAAAATGGTCCAATAGCTATAATAGATTAGAAGTACTTCCATGGGTATACATTGCATACTAGGAAAGTCATTATAAAAGCATAAACATAAAAAATCATTAGGGCCTTAATACCCCTTGTATATGTGACTATATGATACAAATGATGATGATATGATTCATGATCTCCAATGTAAATGTCTACTGAAGAAATATAGCGTGTGTCTTGACATGTATGGGAGCCAGAGCCCTATACTCTTTCATGGTTAGGTGATTTCGGTATCCACACAAAGTCATTTTATTTTTGTTAGTGTTATATTATCTTGTACAAAACATATTTCAATAACGCATTTGTGCATCAGATGCATTGGGCCCTTCTTTGAGGTGGGTCATCAGTGGTTGCACTTCTTTGCATGGCCTAGGGTTAGCCCTACCCATCGTCAACGACTTCGGCCTCTGCATTATGTAGGCAACAAGCTTCGAACTAGAGACCTCTAGTTAGACAATGCACCGAGGTAACCAACTGGCCACCGCAATAGTTGTGATAATTATAGGTATGGCAACATACTTAGTTATAAAACGTAGTAATTTACCTTTCCTTTTTTCCTTTCTTGGCCGAGGTTTCATCTGTTTTTTTTTCCACTCTTTTCCATTGTCTTTTTCTCTTTTAGAATTCGTGAACTTTTCTTAGGTTCATGATTTTGTTTCAAACCCGTGAACTTTTTCCAAATCCTTGAACCTTAAAAAAACCATGAACTTTTTTTTCAAATGCGTGGACTTTTTATCAAAACATGTGAACTTTTTTCAAAATTGATGAACGTTTTTTTCACATACGATGATATTTTTTTCAAAATTGATGATTCTTTATCCCGAAACCGGGAACATTTTTCTTGCAACTTATTTTTAGTTAACCTTTGTTTGAAAATCTATGAAAATATTCAAATCTGTGCATATATTTTTAAAATCAATGAACATTTCATATCCGCAAGCGCTTGGGCCGGACTAACAGGCGCCTGACAGGAGCAATGTTGTCGCCTAGTTGGACCAAGACCTAAGCTTTTTTTTTTCTTTTCTATTTTTTCTTTTCCCTGTTAATTCATTTTTCTCCTTTTTGAACTTCATTGTTCTTTTTAAATCTTGTTTACAAATTTTAAAATTGTTTGGAATATCGAAATAACACTTTTAAGCAACTCTTTTAAATTAGAATTTTAAATTCTTTTTTCCGCCAAATATTTGTGTCCTTTTGTTTTTTCTGGTGTTTTCTCGGTAAAAAAAGTTGATAAATGGTCGGACGTGTTGTAACTTGCATACGGTGTCAGAAATCATTCAAATATGACATGGATATCTATCATGAGCATCCCCACCTGCTTGTAAAAGTTGGGATCATTTAAAGGATTCCCCAAAATAGACCATGTGGAACGGAGGGTGTTCTGGAAGTTCAGAAGGCTCCATCTAAGAGCACGTTGGTTCTCGACATCCTTGAAACGGCTCTATTTTTTTCCTTGCCTTGTATGACCAATTCAAGGCACCATGCCAAGTTGTTTGGGTTTTCAAAAAGTTTTGTATTTTCTGGAGTTTTCTCGGTAAAAAGAGGCCGATAAATGATCGGACGTGTCGCAACTTGCATACGGTGTCGACTGTCGAAAGTCGTTCAAACCAGACATGAATGCCTACCATGGGCTCCCACCAGCTTGCAAAAGTTGGGGTCATTTGAAATGTATAAAAATAAACCATGTTCAACAGAGGTTGTTCGGGTGCTAGATGGCTCTGTTTGAGAGGATGTTGTTTCTCAACATCTATCAAATGGGTCCACAATTTTTCCACCAAGTTCTATGACCAATTCAAGGCATTATGGCAAGTTGTTTGGATTTTTGACAACTTTTGCATTTTTGGAGTTTTCTTGTGAAAAGGCCCGATAAATGGTCGGACGTGTGGCAACGTGCAAACAGTGTCAGACGTTGTTCAAACCTGTCATGAATGCCTCGTATGTCCGGTCCAGGTTGCTGCAAGAAGTTGTGGTCATTTATCCATAGTAAAAAAACACCAATTTAGAGGAGCGTGTCAGACTAGGCCAAACGGGTGCATCCATGAGCATATAGTTTTTCCTTATTTGAATGCTTCTGTTATTTGTAATTTCGATCAATATCAATCAACATGGCATTTTATTATGTTCTAACCATTTTACTTTAAAAACTACAATTTTAGAATTTTGAATTGTGTATGAAATTTTTCCAAACATGAACACTTTTTAAAAATTGTTAAACAATTGCTAATAATTGCTGAAATATTTGAACACAAATTGCAAACCATGTACTTTTTAAAAAAATCATCAAGTTTTTCTGATACGCAAACATTCTTAAATTTTGTATTTTTTTAGAAAATGAGACCTTTTTTCAAAATTGTAAATAATATTTGAAAATAAAAATATTTTTTTGATAGGGATGGGTATAGAAACCGAATGATGAACCGATACCAAAACCGAAAATACCAAATTTTTTATTTCTACCACAAAAGTCTGTTTTTTTACTTTGAATAACAGAATTCAAATCGGTCGATTCGGTGGGAAACCGAACAACCGAAAGGAAAACCAAAGTACTAGGCTCCCTCCCGTACATGTCAGGCTCACGATGCGTCTCGCCAACCGCTAGCAGCTCGCGGCCGAGCGCGCATGTCTGACAGGCCCATGTGCGAGATTTTTTGTGCGCATGCGGCAGTCCCAAGTACAAGATAAGCCAGGCAACTAGTCCTTCTGTGTGATAGGCCTGGTCCGTCCAATTGAATTGCATGGCCCAGATGCGTTTGTGTTGTTAGTTTTGGTTTTAAATTTTGCTAACCGAATTTGGAGAAAAAAATGAATAGTATAAACCAAATTGTTTGTTTCTACCAAATGCCCACCCTGATTATTTGGTATTCCAAACAATTTTCTGAATAATCTTTTTTAAAATTTTAAACAAATTTCAAAAAGCATAATAAAGTTCAAAAAGAGAAAATTGAATTACGAAAAAAGAAAAGAAAAGCGAAAATATAGAAAATAAAAAAACGTTTAAGTCTTCGCCGAACTAGGCACGAAATCGCTCTGTTGGGCCAGCCCAAGCGTTCGCGGATTTGAAAAAATATATCACTTTTTCCGTAAACTTTTTCAGATTTTGCAAACAAATCTACCTATTTGTGAACTTTTCGCATTTTTTTGAATCTTGTTATAAAAATAATTCTACCTATACGAAAATTTCAAAGATTTCAAAAGAAAAGAAGTTCACGAAGTTGCAAAAAATGGTTTGAAAATGGAAAAGATTAACAAATTTGAGATAGAGTTCACAGTTCGAAGTTATAGCGGGAGAAATAACCCAAGAGGTCCATAGTTCGAATCCTACTTCATGCACCTATTTTTTGAAGGTTAAAAAAAGGAAAAATAAATAAATGGGGCAAGCCCAGGAAAAATAAATAAATGGGGTGTGTGCTTTTTTTTTTTTTGAAAAACAAATGGACTTTATTCAACGGAAATAACAGATACATCGTTTGTGAGGAATGGTACAATCTCAAACAAGTTCGTGCGCAACCTTATTGGCTTCCCTATTACAATGTTCAAACCTAGAGGTAGGAAAATCACACGCCAAAAAATAGCAATCATCAAAGATTGCCGTCGCCGCTCCTGCTGACCGTCCGCCGTTATTCATCGTTTCAATAACCTCCAAATTATCAGAATTAATAACTAGGCGATTGCAACCTGCACGTTGCACTAGTGAAAGACCGAATCTGAGAGCCCAAGCTTCCGCTGTTAGAGCATCGATGCAATGATCAATTTTCCAAGTACCCCCTGCAATAAACTTCCCTTTGTCGTTCCTCAGGACAACCCCCGCCGTACCTTTAAGAAGATCATGATCAAAAGAAGCGTCAACATTAAGTTTCACAAAACCCACCGGGGGACGAATCCAATCCCCTCTTTTCATAGAAGCCCTTGGACTGGAAGCAACAACATAATTAGTCGTAAGAGCTTGTATCCCCATTGAAATCTGTTTTGCATCTTGAATTCTCTCCTTGTGCACTAATTTACGTCTTTCCCACCATAAATACCAAGACGTAATGGCAATCATCTCCCGAGTATTCTGGAACCCCATAATAGATAAATCTTGGTCAGGCATGAGCAACAAAAACTCGAGGACCGCCTCTCCAGCACGATCAACTTCACAAGCTTGAGCAATGATCTCGTCTAATCCAAGCCTTCTCCAGACCTCTTTGCCTTCTGGCACTGAAACAACATATGCTTTGTGTCTTCTAAACCAGAAGCGCAACAAGGGCATAAAGGTGAAACTTTCATGTGTCTATTAGCAAGCGTAACACGACATGGAAGAGTACCATGCAATGTCCGTCAAATAAAAGTTTTCACCTTCGCTGGACAAGATAACTTCCAAATCTTACACCAAATTGGATTAAAGTTTGTTCGACCCATTCCATTAGTACGACGAAGTTTCCTTCCATGTTGATAATCCCACTCAACAAAATATGCAGATCGAACAGAAAAAATCCCACTCTTTGTATGACTCCAGGCAACAAAATCTAACATATCAAACTGAGGCAGAGGGATAGCAAGGACCCGCTGTAAATCAACAGGCCACAAGGTCTGTCTGATGAGATCCTCATCCCACCTGTTCGAAGAGGGGTCAATGAGATCAGACACTTTTGATAACAAATGTTGTCCCTTTGGAGTGATGACTTTCCTGTTAGCACGGTTAGGGATCCAAGCATCTTCCCAAATGTCAATTTTCTGACCATTTCCAACACGCCAAATATAGCCATGTTTTAAGGTATTAACCCCCGCCATAATACTTTGCCATGTGAAGGATGATCCCTTTTTTAACTTTGCGTTCAATAAATCTCCATCAGGAAAATACTTAGCTCGCAAAATGGTGGCACACAAGGAATCTGGGTTCTCAAGGAGACGCCAAGCTTGTTTAGCCAACATGCCAAATTAAAACAATGAATGTCACAAAAAACCCATTCCACCTTGGCTTTTCGGGACACACATTTTCCACCACGCCATCCAATGCATCCTTCTCTGGTTGTCGTCATCACCCCACCAAAAATGCGACATCTCGTCAGTTATTCCTTTACAATTTTTTTAGGAATTTTAAAGACCGACATAGCATAAGTTGGGATAGCTTGAACAACAGACTTGAGAAGAACTTCCTTGCCTCCAGTGGATAAGAGTTTTTCTTTCCATCCGCTAATTCTCATAACAATGCGATCAATCAGATATTGGAAACAATCAGTCTTATCTAACCCCACATGTGCAGGCATGCCCAGATACTTATCACTGAGAGCTTTGATCATGATATTTAAAATTGAGCAAATTTGTTCTCTAATGTCCCCACTCGTATTTGGGCTAAAAATATGCTAGATTTTTCAACGCTCACCATTTGTCCAGACGCAGCACAATATAAGTCCAAAATTGATTTAAGTGTCTCCGCATTTTGTTGATTAGCTTTCATGAGGATTAATGAGTCATCCGCAAAAAGGAGATTTGTGATAGTAGGGGCCTCTCTACAAACCTTGACTCCTGAAATATTCCCAATCTCCTCCACATGCGCCAAGAGAGCAGTAAGGCCCTCCGTGCATAATAAGAAAAGGTAGGGAGATAATGGATCACCTTGTCTTAAGCCCCTAGTAGGCTTGAAACTTTCAGTTTCTTCATCATTAATCCGTACCCTATACTCAACAGTAGAGACACATTTCATAATAAGATTTACCCATCTCTCCTGGAAACCGAGTTTCAACATAATTCCCTTCAAAAAAGGCCATTCGACTCGATCGTAAGCTTTGTGCATATCAAGCTTGATAGCGCATAAACCCTCTTTTCCCACCCTCTTATTTTTAATAGTATGAAAGCTCTCATAAGCCACTAAAACATTGTCTGTAATCAATCTACCAGGCACAAAAGCACTTTGGGTTGGGCTGATAATATCAGGTAGTAAAACCTTCAAACGCGCCGACAACATTTTGGAGATAATTTTGTATACCACATTGCAAAGATTGATAGGTCTAAACTGGGTTACCTTCTCGGGTGAGTTGACCTTGGGAATCAACACAATCGCAGTATCATTCCAACCCGGTGGAATTGTACAAGTATTCACTGCTTTCAAGACCTCATCCACCAAATCATCTCCTAGCATGGGCTAAAATCTTTTATAAAAAATAGCATGAAGACCATCTGGCCCCGGAGCCTTTAAATCGCCAATATCAAAAAGAGCCTTACGAACATCATCAGCAGTATAAGGGGCGAGCAGAGCACTATTCATCTCAGTAGTCACTCTACTCCGGACAAGAGACAAAACTTCCTGATTTGGGTATAAAACCTCCGATGTAAAAAGATTGGAGAAATAACCCATAATATGTTCCTTCAGATCATTTCCTTGTTTCCAAACCCCAGTATCATCCAGAAGTCTTCTAATATTGTTCCTTTTTTCCTGGCCGTTGCAACGTTATGAAAAAAAGAAGTATTACGGTCCCCATGTAGCAGCCAGTTCGCTCGACCTCTCTGTAACAAAAAAATTTCCTCTTGGTCCAAAATATTTTCAATGAGTACTAGAATTTCCTTTTGCCTTGAGCGGGACTCACCACTAATAGGACCACGTTTCAGCCTCTCTAGTTCTTTTTTTAACTTATTTATTCTTCTCTTTGGTCCTTTCAAAGTAATCCGGTCCCAAGAATGTAAATCATCATGCACCGCTCTAGTCCGTGCTGCGAGAGAGGGACCAATACCCGCCAACTTTGCTTTTTCCCAAGCAGTCTTCACAATCTCCTCAACAGTATCTTCTTTCAGCCATTTTGCTTGAAATTGTCTCATACGACCATTCTGACGATTAAACAAGTTACTATCAAAATAATCTGTGTCAAGAATTAACGGACGATGGTCTGAGTGTACATGCTCCCCATTAATAATCGCCGCACGCGGAAATTTGTTTGCCCATTCTATATTACATACAGCTCGATCAAGCCTTTCACGGATGTCCCCCCTTCTCCAAGTGAATGGATCACCAACAGAGCCCATATCCTCCAGGTTACAATCACTCAAACACTTACGGAATTCCTGCATCATTTCATTTGGTCTAGCATTGCCACCTTCTTTTTCGCTAGAGTAGATAATTTCATTAAAATCTCCAATGACTACCCAAGGATAATCAGCAAGGGAATGCAGTTGGCGAAGATCTGCCCAAGATAAATATTTTTCATTCCATGCCGGGTAACCATAGAAACCCGTAAAGCGCCAATTTACAGAATTATCATTCATAAATACAACATCAATAAAATGGGAAGACAAATAGTTCAACTCGACTTTATTCTCTTTTTGATAAAAAGTACAAGACCACCAGACTTGCCATCACTCTCATCTAAAAACATGGAACTAAAACCTAAGATACAACGTAGCTCGTCAGCTTTACTTTTATTCAAATGCGACTCGGAAAGAAAAATCAACTCCGCACAATTACGACCTTGGAGCTCCCGGAGCTCTCGAACTGCCGTGGAAGACAACATTCCACGGCAGTTCCAACTAATTGCTCTCATTTCTCCTGGCGGTCCTCCGGAGCGGAGGCCGCCAAATCAGTGCCCACAACATCGTCCTCTCCAATTGACTCCTTCCTTTGCTGTGTATAAACCTCCTCCTCCTCTTTTTCCTTCACTACATGCGTAATAATCCCATCCACATCCCTCCTAGTTTCAACTCTACCCATACAAACTCTCTTTGAGGAAACACTCGTCTCACCATACAACAGACGTTCATAGCTATCCATCTCTCTCTCAAAAGAAAATTTTAAATCACTACCCGTTTGTGGGGCATCAAAAGGGTTACTCCTCTTTTTCCCTATGATTTGAGTTCTATCACTCTCTGACTTCTCCTTTCCTCCCTTCTTTCTATCCTTTCTCTCTTTCTTCTTTTTCTGACCCTGCATGGTAATTTTATCAGCAGCAAAAGTAAATACTCCCGTATCATTGGCCGTGTTCTGGTCAGCCGGCCTTGCCGCAACTGCCCCTGAGAGTGCCTCCAGTACGCCTGGCTTGAACAACAACATGTCTGCAGATTTTTTGCGCCAGCCGCGGCATCAGAATTAGAAGCAGCAACCGGCAGGATGAGCCCCTGGTTCCCTCGGATTGCCGCGTCGAACATGCTGCCGTTAGCATGCACCAGAGCCGGCGATGGAGTAGACGTCCCCACTCGGTGCTCGAGCACATGGCCCTCCTGGCCGTGCTTAGCACCAATGGAAGAGCCGCCCCCCGCCTCCTTTCCCTGGCCCGCCTGGCCAGAGAGAGCAGAGGGCCTCGGAAGAGTTTGCTGGCCCTCCTGACCAGAACCGGCGCCTGGGTGGAGCGGCGTTGGAGCCCCATACACCCAGCCATCCTGGCCGAGCGTGACGCCCTCCTGGGTTGGCCCACCAAACGCCGCAGCGGCAAGCGTCGTTGTCGTTGTAGTGAGCATATTCGTGACCGTGAGGTTAGCCACGGCTTTGGTCACCTGACCACACTCTTTTCCGCAGCTCTAGAGTAGTTGTTGCTGTTGGAGCCGGTGAACAAAAGTGTTCTTTTACTTGCCCCTGTTCCCTTCCAATATGCCTCTACACTAAGATTCTTTGGAAAAGAAACGACCCTTTTATCCTTAGGTATACTACAATAGCGCTCTCAGGTATGTCCTACAATCCCACAGCACTCACAGTACAAAGGAAGTTTCTCATATCTAACATCATACTTAACACTCTCAGAACTACCCAAAGGAGTGAATTCTACTCTTGTCTTAAGAGGTTCATGCAGAGGGATTTCCACCCTTATACGCAGATATTTCTCTACAATTAAGTGATCTCTATGGGAAACAGCAATCACATCCCCAATTTGTTCTCCTAAAGTCCAGCCCATGCGCTCAGTTTTGAGTTCAAAATCTAGATCACGAACCTGCACCCATATTGGCATTACGCCAAGGTCAACCTCTGCTGGGTTTCCCTTGCCGTCGAACTCGGCGAAGATGACTCCATCACGCTTATGGTGCCATGGCTGGGCCTTCAAAATGAACCGCCGGTCCTCCTCGGCGGAAAAGTTCAGGACGAACCTCCCGTCCTCGCTGGCCACATCTTGAACTGTGACCGTTCCGTGCAGCCTCCATGCTGAACAAGCCCGAAGCTCATCGACGATGACCTGCGGGTTCACTTGGAAGGGCGAAAGAAGCCGCCCCACCACCCGTGATCCACCGATAGCCTTCCGCGCGGCCTCCATGTCGATAATCAGAGCCGAGCCATCGCCACGGGGGCGCCTCGGCATCGACTTCCCCTTACTCTCAGGGGTCATGGAAGGGGCAGTGGCCACCTTCATCCCCAGCTGGTGGAGAGAGGATTCAGTAGCCGTGGCATCCGTCATCACCCTCGATCCCTCTCCACTCGCAGGTGTTTTCCCCAAAACATTGCTCACACTCCCTCCATGACCCGCCATAGCACACTTCCCTCGATCACGGCTGATGGTAGAAAGAACAGAAAGCAGACGAAATTGCACTGGCAAGAACAAAGGCGAGGGATGACCTCTCTCTGTACCACAAATATAGCATGCCAGGATCCCCTTCCACCCCGTATCAAAAACGGATTTGATGCTAATAATCATGAGTAATAAGCCATAAATGATCAGTTTCCTAATAACTACATCGAAAATAGCTCCCTTATCCTCATATGGATCATAAACGCCAACAGAAAGATCTACAATCGGGGCGTCAATCAGCTCCCGCTGATGGCTCCTACTGTGATCTGGACAAGATGAAAAAACGTTCAATTCTACATATATTGCCTTAGAATCACGAGTGGAGATTACTCTATTTCCCCCAGTATAAGGAAACCATTAGTTTCCAAAGAATTGGACGAAAGAAAGGCTACTCCACGCTGAAACCTCTCGCTGGATCCTACCACACTTGAGTGCCCTTCCATATTAACAAGCGCAGTATCCAAATCCCCATTACAGTCAACACAAATTCCGAAAACAGAGCCAGCCAAAACCGCGGAAACCGGACCAACAAAAGGTCTAGAAGATCGGATCGATCCTCCCCCGAAAGGAATAGAGGGGATCTCACCTTCCAATTTACCAAAAAACTCAGACGCTCTTCTCCTCGAAATCTCCACACACTTTCTTCGATCTGCCGCCCCGCGTAGTATCCGCCTCGATCTTGCTCGGATCTCCTCCCAATCTGTCGCGCTGAAGAGACCCCCGATGAGGCCCACTCTAGGTGGATCGGCCCCTCCTCCCGGCCTTGCCGCCGGCGCCGTCGCCACCATCACACGCGCTCTCTCGCCACCGCCGCCAGATCGCCTTCGCGATCGCGGGAGCCCCTGGTGTGTGCGCTGGTTTGTGTCAAGCTACTCCCTATACAGCGGGAGCTCCTAGCAGCTAGTCAGCAGACACAACGCTCGCATGCCACCTTTCATGGGCCGGCCCAACTACACGAGCGATCGGCTGTCGCTCGTCAAGAGCATACGCCCGATCGCTTCTTCAGGGTTGACCTGAACAACAAGTGGACATGTTTGACCTTTGACCGTTGACTTTCAAAAATAGTTCATCTTTTTAGAAGATCTCATGGATTTGAAAAAATATTGGCGGATTTGCAAAATGTTCACAAATTGAAAATACCATGAATTAAGAAAATTTGCACGGATTTTGGAAAAAAGTGTTGAAGGATTTGAAAAGTTCATCCATTTTGGAAAAACTTTATCAATTTGGAAAAAAGTTCATTGAGTTTGGATAAACTTTATCAATTTTGAAAAAGTCCACCAATTTTGAAAAAAGTTCATCGACTTTGAAACTAAATGCATATATTGAAAAAGTTCATAAATTTTGAGAAAAAAGGATTTTGAAAAAAAATCATCCATTTTGGAAAAAGGTTCATCAATATTTTTTTCATGAATTTGGGAAAAAAATCTCAAATGTGGAAAAGTGCACCAACTTTGAAACAATGTTCACAAATTTGGAAAAAAGTTCATTCATTTCTTAAAAAAGACAAAATCAAAAAAAGTTTCTGCATTGCAAAAGAAAAAGGAAAAAAAGGAACAGAAAGGGAAAGGAAACAAAAAAAACTGTTTGTAAAAAACGAGAAAAAAAGAACAAGAAAAAAGGAAAAGGAAGTGTAAAAAAGAAAACGATTCAAAAAATGAAAGTAATCACGTGAACTCATGGTGGCTAGTTGGTTATTGCATCGCACTCTGAAACACAAGTAGCTGGATCGAATCCTGCTGCTCTCACATTGTTTGCGATTTAAAAAAAGATAGATGGGCCGCCCCCGCTCGCGGGTGTACGACGTATAAGTATATAGCGAAATATGCCCATCATGCCCTTTATTATGAAGAGGCATAGGGCTAATCTGAGCCGTCCTTGTGTTTAGGGGGTGTACCTGACTACGTGGTGGTATGAGTATTTGGATATAATTTTCTTACTTTTATTCTAGGCATATGCAACCTATCTATAAGTCTGAATACAACCCACCTAATTCTGGAGTAATTAATATGAAGAGTGAAGGCCAAAAGTACCACCACTAGCAATAATCATGAAGATGTGAAGGGCCAAAAGTCCTTTTAACATCCCCCAGTTTTGTTCACAATTATTTATAAGTATGTGGTGGTGGGTGTGTGGGTGTGGGGGGGGGGGGGGGGGGGGGGCATGGCCCCCTGACATCTACATTGCCAGCAACATAACTATTGCCCCTGGTCACGCCATGAAGTAGAGAGCGATCGAGGAGTATTATTACTGTATTGGCTAGCATGTGTTTGTGGTATGGTTTTCTTGGTACGGAACTGGGCGCTACCGCAACAAAACGTCACATGCAGATGCATGCACATGTCTGTACTAGTAGCTAGGAGTCTGACTAGAATACAACATCATTAATTCCTATTAGTATTCTTCTTTTGGCACTCGGTGTAGTTCTTAAGCGTGTTGAAGTTGACGATCATCAGTTTCATATGCTAGTACTCTTTGTTCCTAAACACTTAAACGCGCAGCTGCCCTATTTAGATGGTGCGAGCGCACGCGCTAGACAATAAAAGTAGTTCGCTGTCTGTAACAAACGCGTTATCTAGTGGGTAGTGTAAAGAATACCTATGCGCATGTATGTGCTGACGTCATCTATTTAACCGTTTCAATTTTTCAAAAAGCTACAACTTTTGAACCGAGTGTCAGAACGCAGAACCGTTTTCACCGCTGAGTTCCTCGTGACGAGCTCTTCAAAACTAGATCCCATATGAATATATTTTTATGATATTTTTTCAAAAGCAACTTGATGCTAGATGAAGCAACTTTAATGCTAAACATGAGCAACTCTGATGCTAGATGAATTGCACCGTGTGTGTAACTAACTTCGCCTAGTAGCCATCAAGTTAGTTGTGTGCAACAGTGTAATAGGTGGTCACCATGATTTCTAAGTTGCATATATTGGAAAATCAGTTGTGGATTGTTTAGTTGCCTATCATAGTGTGAAAGTTTCTTCCGTAGAGTGGAAACTTGTCTAACATGGCTTCTAAGTTGTCTACCTCAGAAACCAGGTTGCCCTTTCACTACGAAGTTGCCTACGAGTGATCCTTAATTTCTTACAATACTATAAAAGGTTTCCATCAAGGGACCTAAGTTGCCTACAATATCGAAAAGTTTTTGTGGGATCTAAGTCATCTATCATGATTTTAAATTTTGAACTATGTGGGGATGGATGGTATGAGATTTGTGTGCTTTCCTTTTCTAGGGTAGTCTGCCCGCCAACGCTACTGAGCTCACGGGTGTTGGCTAGCCAGGTCGTGATGAGCTCTTCAAAACTAAACTCACATGGATATGTTTTGATGATTTTTCTTTCTTACAGAAAGCAACTTAGACGCTAGATGAATCAACGTTAGTGCTAAATAGAAGTAACTCCACTCCAATTTAAAGTAACTAATTACCAATAGTGAGCAACTAACTAGTAATAGAGAATAACTAGTAATAGAGAATTTCTTATAGGGAAGCAACTAACTAACTCCACTCCAATTCATATCACCTTTATAAGCAACTTTCTTTCTACGAGAGACAACTTTAGTGCTAAAAATAGGCAACTTCACTACACTTTCTCGTAATTAATTTTTTCTAACATTCTCCTAACTTCCTCACCAGTACTTCTAAGTTGCATATTGTTCATGCTTGTATGTTGTTGTTTTTAAACTTCTTATAATACTATGAAGTTGTCTACCATTGATACTCTTGTGTCTGCTATTGCTAACTACGATAGGCAACTTGGTGGTCAATTTTGGCAACTTTAGAGTGTTTGCAGGCAACTTAGAAAAACAGTGATAAACCACTTCACAATATTGTAGGCAACTATTTTTGCAAAGTTAGGCAACTGAGCAGCAATGATAGGCAACTAATTACCAATAGTAGGCAACTAGGCATCAATGGCAGGCAATTGACAATATTTATAGGCAACTACACATCAATTGTAGGCAACTGACTATCAAACAATAGGCAAATGAGCAACCATGATAGGCAAGTTGGGATAATGTTAGTAAAATTCACAGGTACACATAGTGTAGTGAAGTTGTTTTGCATGTAGCACTAAAGGGGCCTTATGTTTTGTGTGATTTTTCTTGTTTTTACGCAAACAAACTTAATATAAAGTCCTACTAGGCCAAAGAGAAGAAGTTGCTTCCCTATAGCACGATAGTTGCCTCCTGCACACCCAAAGTTGCCCTAAAAAAGTATCCAGTTGCCCACAATCAACCATACAGTTGCCTAAAACAAAGTATCCAGCTGCCCACAATCA
Organism: Triticum aestivum; assembly: GCF_018294505.1. NCBI lineage: Eukaryota > Viridiplantae > Streptophyta > Magnoliopsida > Poales > Poaceae > Triticum > Triticum aestivum. The sequence continues at coordinate 485,756,715 of NC_057811.1, forward strand.
ACAAATAGTTTGCCTAAAACCATAGTTGTCCAATCCTCACGAACAGAAATATTTACCAAGACCATTATTTGGTAAATATCTAATGTTTTAGATACCTGTAATTAAGTTTGGGTCATAGAGGGGGAGCCAAGATTTTCCTCTCCTCGAGTGGGATCCCTTGGTGCGACCGTAGAGGGGAGCGGGTGGAACTGGTTAGGTTTCGTAGCTGGAGATATGAGGCACATGACTATGTGTGTGTGTGTATGCGCGCACGTGCATGCGTGTGTGTGTGTTTTCTCCTCTGCTACTACCTAGTTACCTAAGGAAAACTATGGAGTTGTTCAGGCTTGACTGCACACAAGTTGCCTGGTGAACTTAGCCTTTTCTATATGTGACCGTTTCATCTAGATACCAAGTCAAACTGGGACTACACACGAGTTGTGTGATGAATGCATTGGAGTTGCACAAAAACACCCCAAAAGTTGCTGGCTTTTTTAAGTACAACTCCAGTGCATATAAGTCACAATTGTTTTTCTTTTCTACCCCCAACAGGCTCTGTTGGGTGAACTTAGTATTTTCTATATGTGGTTGCGTTTATCAATATTTAAAGTTGTTGTTGCCACCTCCTTGTTACAACAGAAATGGTTGGTGCAGTGGGGACGACATCTCCTCCTTTACGCGGCATCTAGTTTTGGACATCGTGTTTGCTCAGGAGCGGCGGAGAGGGCATCATTAGACAATGGTCGGAGGTTGACCGTTAGGTTGGCATCTCAATTTGTAGTGCGGACTCTTTGTCCATCGCAGGGGCCTCAGCTAGAAGGGGTGGATTTTGCTCCTCTTGTCGTCTGAGGAGTGTTGGGGAACGTAGTGATTTCAAAAAAAAATCCTACGCATACACAGGATCATGGTGATGCATAGCAACGAGAGGGGAGAGTGTGTCCATGTACCCTCGTAGACCGAAAGCGGAAGAGTTATGACAACGCGGTTGATATAGTCATACGTCTTCACGATCCGACCGATCCAAGTACCGAACGCACATCACCTCCGAGTTCAGCACACGTTCAGCTCGATGATGTCCCACAAACTCCGATCCAACAGAGCTTCGAGGGAGAGTTCCGTCAGCACGACGGCGTGATGACAGTGATGATGATGCTACCGACGCAGGGCTTCGCCTAAGCACCGCTACGATATGACCGAGGTGGATTATGGTGGAGGGGGGCACCGCACACGGTTGGGAGAGATCAACTGATCAACTTATGTGTCTAGAGGTGCCCCCTGCCCCCGTATATAATGGAGAAAGGGGGGGGGGGCGGCCGGCCCTCTATGGGCGCGCCAGGAGGAGGAGGCCTCCTCCTAGTAGGAGTAGGACTCCCCTTTCCTACTCCTACTAGGAGGAGGAAAGGAAGGAGGAGAAGGAGAAGGAAGGAGAGGGAGCAAAAGGAGGAAAGGGGGGGTCGGCCCCCTAGTCCAATTCGGTTTGGGCTAGGGGGGCCGCGCGCCGTGCCTCCTCTCTTCCACCACTTGGCCCATGAGGCCCATTACTTCTTCCTCGTATTCCCGTAACTCCCCGGTACCCCCGAAAATAGCCGAATCACTCGGAACCTTTCCGATGTCCGAATATAGTCGTCCAATATATCGATCTTTACGTCTCGACCATTTCAAGACTCCTCGTCATGTCCCTGATCTCATCCGGGACTCCGAACTACCTTCGGTACATCAAATCACATAAACTCATAGTACAATCGTCACCGAAACTTTAAGCGTGCGGACCCTACGAGTTTGAGAACTATGTAGACATGACCGAGACACATCTTCGGCCAATAACCAATAGTGGAACCTGGATGCTCATATTGGCTCCCACATATTCTACGAAGATCTTTATCGGTCAAACCGCATAACAACATACGTTGTTCCCTTTGTCATCGGTATGTCACTTGCCCGAGATTCGATCGTCGGTATCTCAATACCTAGTTCAATCTCGTTACCGGCAAGTCTCTTTACTCGTTCCGTAATACATCATCCCGCAACTAACTCATTAGTTACAATGCTTGCAAGGCTTATAGTGATGTGCATTACCGAGTGGGCCCAGAGATACCTCTCCGACAATCGGAGTGACAAATCCTAATCTCGAAATACGCCAACCCAACAAGTACCTTTGGAGACACCTGTAGAGCACCTTTATAATCACCCAGTTATGTTGTGACGTTTGGTAGCACACAAAGTGTTCCTCCGGTAAACGGGAGTTGCATAATCTCATAGTCATAGGAACATGTATAAGTCATGAAAAAAGCAATAGCAACATACTAAACGATCAAGTGCTAAGCTAACGGAATGGGTCAAGTCAATCACATCATTCTCCTAATGATGTGATCCCGTTAATCAAATGACAACTCATGTCTATGGCTAGGAAACATAACCATCTTTGATCAACGAGCTAGTCAAGTAGAGGCATACTAGTGACACTCTGTTTGTCTATGTATTCACACATGTATCATGTTTCCGGTTAATACAATTCTAGCATGAATAATAAACATTTATCATGATATAAGGAAATAAATAATTACTTTATTATTGCCTCTAGGGCATATTTCCTTCAGTCTCCCTCTTGCACTAGAGTCAATAATCTAGTTCACATCACCATGTGATTTAACACCAATAGTTCACATCACCATGTGATTAACACCCATAGTTCACATCATCATGTGACCAGCACCCAAAGGGTTTACTAGAGTCAATAATCTAGTTCACATCGCTATGTGATTAACACACAAAGAGTACTAAGGTGTGATCATGTTTTGCTTGTGAGAGAAGTTTAGTCAACGGGTCTGCCATATTCAGATCCGTATGTATTTTGCAAATTTCTATGTCAACAATGCTCTGCACGGAGCTACTTTAGCTAATTGCTCCCACTTTCAATATGTGTCCAGATTGAGACTTAGAGTCATCTGGATCAGTGTCAAAACTTGCATCGACGTAACCCTTTACGACGAACCTTTTTGTCACCTCCATAATCGAGAAACATATCCTTATTCCACTAAGGATAATTTTGACCGCTGTCCAGTGATCTACTCCTAGATCACTATTGTACTCCCTTACCAAAATCAGTGTAGGGTATACAATAGATCTGGCACACAGCATGGCATACTTTATAGAACCTATGGTTGAGGCATAGGGAATGACTTTCATTCTCTTTCTATCTTCTGCCGTGGTCGGGCTTTGAGTCTTACTCAATTTCACACCTTGTAACACAGGCAAGAACTCTTTCTTTGACTGTTCCATTTTGAACTACTTCAAAATCTTGTCAAGGTATGTACTCATTGAAAAAACTTATCAAGCGTCTTGATCTATCTCTATAGATCTTGATGCTCAATATGTAAGCAACTTCACCGAGGTCTTTCTTTGAAAAACTCCTTTCAAACACTCCTTTATGCTTTGCAGAATAATTCTACATTATTTCCGATCAACAATATGTCATTCAATATACTTATCAAAAATGCTGTAGTGCTCCCACTCATTTTCTTGTAAATACAGGTTTCACGGCAAGTCTGTATAAAACTATATGCTTTGATCAACTTATCAAAGCGTATATTCCAACTCCGAGATGCTTGCACCAGTCCATAGATGGATCGCTGGAGCTTGCATATTTTGTTAGCACCTTTAGGATTCACAAAACCTTCTGGTTGCATCATATACAACTCTTCTTTAATAAATCCATTAAGGATTACAGTTTTGTTATCCATTTGCCAGATTTCTTAAAATGCGGCAATTGCTAACATGATTCGGACAGACTTAAGCATAGATACGAGTGAGAAACTCTCATTGTAGTCAACAGCTTGAACTTGTTGAAAACCTTTTGCGACAATTCTAGCTTTGTAGATAGTAACACTACTATCAACGTCCGTCTTCCTCTTGAAGATCCATCTATTTTCTATGGCTTGCCGATCATCGGGCAAGTCAATCAAAGTCCACACTTTGTTCTCATACATGGATCCTATCTCGGATTTCATGGCCTCAAGCCATTTTGCGGAATCTGGGCTCATCATCGCTTCCTCATAGTTTGTAGGTTCGTTATGGTCAAGTAACATGACCTCCAGAACAGGATTACCGTACCACTCTGGTGCGGATCTTATTCTGGTTGACCTACGAGGTTCGGTAGTAACTTGATCCAAAGTTTCTACATCATCATCATTAACTTCCTCACTAATCGGTGTAGGCATCACTGGAACTGATTTCTGTGATGAACTATATTCCAATTCGGGAGAAGGTACAATTACCTTATCAAGTTCTACTTTCCTCCTACTCACTTTTTTCGAGAGAAACTCCTTCTCTAGAAAGTATCCATTCTCAGCAATGAATGTCTTGCCTTCGGATCTGTGATAGAAGGTGTACCCAACTGTCTCCTTTGGGTATCCTATAAAGACACATTTCTCCGTTTTTGGGTTTGAGCTTATCAGGATGAAACTTTTTCACATAAGCATCGCAACCCCAAATTTTAAGAAACGACAACTTTGGTTTCTTGCCAAACCACAGTTCGTATTGTGTCGTCTCAACGGACTTAGATGGTGCCCCTTTTTAACGTGAATGCAGCTGTCTCTAATGCATAACCCCAAAACGATAGTGGTAGATCGGTAAGAGACATCATAGATCGCACCATATCTAATAAAGTACGGTTACAACGTGCGGACACACCATTACACTGTGGTGTTCCAGGTGGCGTGAGTGGTGAAACTATTTCATATTGTTTTAACGAAGGCCAAACTCGTAACTCAAATATTCTCCTCCATGATCAGATCGTAGAAACTTTAGTTTCTTGTTACGATGATTTTCCACTTCACTCTGAAATTCTTTGAGCTTTTCAAATGTTTCAGAATTATGTTGCATCAAGTAGATATACCCATATCTGCTCAAATCATCTGTGAAGTTCAGAAAATAACGATACTGGCCGCGAGCCTTAACACTCATCGGACCACATACATCAGTATGTATTATTTTCAATAAGTCAGTTGCTCGCTCCGGAGAACGGAGTCTTAGTCATCTTGCCCATGAGGCATGGTTCGCAAGCATCAAGTGATTCATAATCAAGTGATTCCAAAATCCCATCAGCATGGAGTTTCTTCATGCGCTTTACACCAATATGACCTAAACGGCAGTGCCACAAATAAGTTGCACTATCATTATTAACTTTGCATCTTTTGGCTTCAATATTATGAATATGTGTATCACTGCGATCGAGATCTAACAAACCATTTTATTGGGTGTATGACCATAGAAGGTTTTATTCATGTAAACAGAACAACAATTATTCTCTAATTTAAATGAATAACCGTATTGCAACAAACATGATCAAATCATATTCATGCTCAACACCAAATAACACTTATTTAGTTTCAACACTAATCCCGAAAGTATAGGGAGTGTGCGATGATGATCATATCAATCTTGGAACTACTTCCAACACACATCGTCACCTCGCCCTTTACTAGTTTCTGTTTATTCTGCAACTCCCGTTTCGAGTTACTACTCTTAGCAACTGAACCAGTATCAAATGCCGAGGGGTTGCTATAAATACTAGTAAATTACACATCAATAACATGTATATCCAATATACCTTTGTTCACTTTGCCATCCTTCTTATCCGCCAAATACTTGGGGCAGTTCCGCTTCCAGTGACCAGTCCCTTTGCAGTATAAGCACTTAGTCTCAGGCTTAGGACCAGACTTGGGCTTCTTCACTTGAGGAGCAACTCGCTTGCCGTTCTTTTTGAAGTTCCCCTTCTTCCCTTTTCCCTTTTCTTGAAACTAGTGGTCTTGTCTACCATCAACACTTGATGTTTTTCTTGATTTCTACCTTCGTCGATTTCAGCATCATGAAGAGCTTGGGAATCGTTTCCGTTATCCCTTGCATATTATAGTTCATCACGAAGTTCTACTAACTTGGTGATGGTGACTAGAGAATTCTGTCAATCACTATCTTATCTGGAAGATTAACTCCCACTTGATTCAAGCGATTGTAGTACCCAGACAATCTGAGCACATGCTCACTGCTTGAGCTATTCTCCTCCATCTTTTTAGCTATAGAACTTGTTGGAGACTTCATATCTCTCAACTCAGGTATTTTTTGAAATATTAACTTCAACTCCTGGAACATCTCATATGGTCCATGACGTTCAAAACGTCTTTGAAGTCCCGATTCTAAGCCGTTAAGCATGGCGCACTAAACTATCAAGTAGTCATCATATTGAGCTAGCCAAACGTTCATAACGTCTGCATCTGCTCCTGCAATAGGTCTAAAAAAGTCACCTAGCGGTGCATCAAGGACATAATTCTTCTGTGCAGCAATGAGGATAAACCTCAGATCACGGACCCAGTCCGCATCATTGCTACTATCATCTTTCAACTTAGTTTTCTCTAGGAACACATATAAAAGCATAGGGAAGCAACAACGCGAGCTATTGATCTACAACATTATTTGCAAAATACTATCAGGACTAAGTTCATGATAAATTAAAGTTTAATTAATCATATTACTTAAGAACTCCCACTTAGATAGACATCCCTCTAGTCATCTAAATGATCACGTGATCCAAATCAACTAAACCATGTCCGATCATCACGTGAGATGGAGTAGTTTTCAATGGTGAACATCACTATGTTGATCATATCTACTATATGATTTACGCTCGACCTTTCAGTCTTAGTGTTCCGATGCCATATCTGTTATATGCTAGGCTCGTCAAGTTTAACCTGAGTATTCCGCGTGTGCAACAGTTTTGCACCCGTTGTATTTGAACGTAGAGCCTATCACACCCGATCATCACGTGGTGTCTCAGCACGAAGAACTTTCGCAACGGTGCATACTCAGGGAGAACACTTATACCTTGATAATTTAGTGAGGGATCATCTTATAAAGCTACCGTCGAACTAAGCAAAATAAGATGTATAAAAGATAAACATCACATGCAATCAAAATATGTGACATGATATGGCCATCATCATCTTGTGCCTTTGATCTCCATCTCCAAAGCATCGTCATGATTTCCATCGTCATCGGCATGACACTATGATCTCCATCATCTTGATCTATATCAATGTGTCGTCACATGGTCGTCTCGCCAACTATTGCCCTTGCAACTATTGCTATCGCATAGCGATAAAGTAAAGCAATTATTTTGCGCTTACATCTTATGCAATAAAGAGACAACCATAAGGCTTCTGCCAGTTGCCGATAACTTCAACAAAACATGATCATCTTATACAACAACTTATATCTCATCACATCTTGACCATATCACATCACAACATGCTCTGCAAAAACAAGTTAGACGTCCTCTACTTTGTTGTTGCAAGTTTTACGTGGCTGCTACGGGCTGAGCAAGAACCGTTCTTACCTACGTATCAAAACCACAATGATAGTTTGTCAAGTTGGTGCTATTTTAACCTTCGCAAGGACCGGGCGTAGCCATACTTGGTTCAACTAAAGTTGGTGAAACTGACACCCGCTAGTCACCTGTGTGCATAGCAAGGCGGTAAAACCAGTCTCGCGTAAGCGTACGCGTAATGTCGGTCCGGGCCGCTTCATCCAACAATACCGCCGAACCAAAGTATGACATGCTGGTAAGCAGTATGACTTATATCGCCCACAACTCACTTGTGTTCTACTCGTGCATATAACATCTACGCATAAAACTTGGCTCGGATGCCACTGTTGGGGAACGTAGTGATTTAAAAAAAAAAATTCCTACGCACACACAGGATCATGGTGATGCATAGCAACGAGAGGGGAGAGTGTGTCCATGTAACCTCGTAGACCGAAAGCGGAAGCGTTATGACAACGCGGTTGATGTAGTCGTACGTCTTCACGATCCGACCGATCCAAGTACCGAACGCACGGCACCTCCGAGTTCAGCACACGTTCAGCTCGATGACGTCCCACGAACTCCGATCCAGCAGAGCTTCGAGGGAGAGTTCCGTCAGCACGATGGCGTGATGACGGTGATGATGATGCTACCGACACAGGGCTTCGCCTAAGCACCGCTATGATATGAACGAGGTGGATTATGGTGGAGGGGGGCACCGCACACGGTTGGGAGAGATCAACTAATCAACTTGTGTGTCTAGAGGTGCCCCCTGCCCCTGTATATAAAGGAGCAAGGGGGGGGGGAGGCCGGCCGGCCCTCTATGGGCGCGCCAGGAGGAGGAGTCCTCCTCCTAGTAGGAGTAGGACTCCCCTTTCCTACTCCTACTAGGAGGAGGAAAGGAAGGAGGAGAAGGAGAAGGAAGGAGAGGGAGGAAAAGGAGGAAAGGGGGGTCGGTCCCCTAGTCCAATTCGGTTTGGGCTAGGGGGGCCGCACGCCCTGCCTCCTCTCTTCCACCACTTGGCCCATGAGGCCCATTACTTCTTCCTCGTATTCCCGTAACTCCCCGGTACCCCCGAAAATACCCGAATCACTTGGAACCTTTCCGATGTCCGAATATAGTCGTCCAATATATCGATCTTTAGGTCTCGACCATTTCGAGACTCCTCGTCATGTCCCTGATCTCATCCGGGACTCCGAACTACCTTCGGTACATCAAATCACATAAACACATAGTATAATCGTCACCGAAACTTTAAGCGTGCGGACCCTACGGGTTCGAGAACTATGTAGACATGACCGAGACACGTCTCCGGCCAATAACCAATAGCTGAACCTGGATGCTCATATTGGCTCCCACATATTCTACGAAGATCTTTATCGGTCAAACCGCATAACAACATACGTTGTTTCCTTTGTCATCGGTATGTTACTTGCCCGAGATTCGATCGTCGGTATCTCAATACCTAGTTCAATCTCGTGAGTGGGCCCAGAGATACCTCTCCGACAATTGGGTGACAAATCCTAATCTCGAAATACGCCAACCCAACAAGTACCTTTGGAGACACCTGCAAAGCACCTTTATAATCACTCAGTTACGTTGTGACGTTTGGTAGCACACAAAGTGTTCCTCCGGTAAACGGGAGTTGCATAATCTCATAGTCATAGGAACATGTATAAGTCATGAAGAAAGCAATAGCAACATACTAAACGATCAAGTGCTAAGCTAACGGAATGGGTCAAGTCAATCACATCATTCTCCTAATGATGTGATCCCGTTAATCAAATGACAACTCATGTCTATGGCTAGGAAACATAACCATCTTTGATCAACGAGCTAGTCAAGTAGAGGCATACTAGTGACACTCTGTTTGTCTATGTATTCACACATGTATCATGTTTCCGGTTAATACAATTCTAGCATGAATAATAAACATTTATCATGATATAAGGAAATAAATAATAACTTTATTATAGCCTCTAGGGCATATTTCCTTCAAGGAGATGGGATCCGACTTGATGTCGAAGGGAGCAATCGACACTGAGGGGCCCTGAGAACGTCCCCTCCTCGTTTGGCTTGGAGGATTTCGGACGTATGAACTTGTTCAAACAAATTTGGGTCATTGGATGGTTAAAAGTGTTTGGAGAGGTCGATCCCATAGTGCAATGAAGTTGCTTGTTAACATCACTACAGATGTGTCATGCTTTTTGTTTTTTTCTTGTTTTTACACAGGCCAACCTAATAGATAGTCCTACTAGGCCAAAAAGAAGAAGTTGCTTTCCTACGGTACTAAAGTTGTCTCCATTGCACCCAAAATTGCTCAAGAAAAAAAATCATCGAAACCTGCCCATATGGGATCTAGTTTTGAAGAACTCGTCGCGATAAACCCAATGGTGAAAGCGGATCTAAATTCCGATGCTCGAATCAAAAGTTACAGCTTTTTAATTTTTTCAAAACCCCAAATAAATGCACGTGGTCTCTTGGATGATGTAGCATGAGGATGTGGAGCAATGTTGAAGCTGCTTCGTTCCGTGCGTACGTGGGGTGGAGGGTGTGCTCGGAACAGCAAACGAGCGCAGCCGCGCTAGCTAGCCGCGTCCCTCTTTGTTGCTGTTAACCTTGTCATCTTTCCTAGTTTCCTAAGACTGTACGTCTTTCTTTTTTATGCTTCAGTCGTAGACACCTAGGAGTTTATCTGTACGTGGTTTTCTACGTACATGTTTCCGTAAGGCCAAAAGCATGCTCAGTCCACGCTGTGGCCATGTCTAGCGTTTTCATATCACACGAGTGAGTCCATGATACCAAACCGTGGGATGGCGCGAGCATATTTGGGTCGTGGTGTACAAGTCGCTCAGTTAGTTTTCTCCGTTGAATAAAAGAAGTGAAACAAAAAAGACACAAGAATTAAGGCGTCGTAAAACTGCATCCTGTGTTCGTGTGTTTCTTCTGTTCGTCCTCAAGTTCCTCCTGAGTTCAGATCGAGGCATCCACCAATCGTGCGTGTAGATCACGGCTTGAAAGCTGTCACTCTTCGGTGTCTGGTGTCGCCTCCGTCTCAACATCGGAGCTCCGTCCGCGCCTCATCTTCTTCTCTATGAAAATCAACGGATAGCTACACCATTTTCAGGTGACTAACAAATAGCAAACACAGAGCTCCAGCGCAGGTTGCCATTTAAAAAGAAGTTGAAGTGCAAGGAAAATGTCGTGTTTCTTGCAAGTCAGGAAGGCGAGTGTGCCAGAACATAGCACCACCCTTGGGCCGAATGGAAGCAGGCACACGAGCTACCAAAACGATAGTAAGAAAGAATAGATTTTCGGAATAGAGTCCATATCAAATTATCAATCACGATCATATTTGTCTGTTAACGAATTCTACCCGTTATGTCCCCGGAGCACGCGCTTGTGAGCAACGCGGCATAATAGTGTAAATTCATCTAATTACATAGATCAACATTAGGGTTATAATCTAACTATACGATCTAGCTCGTTCCAATCATCAGTGTATCCGGCTAGTCTTTCCAATATAAATAGTATATTGTATTCCACTGATAATCGACCAACTTGATTAAGCATATATTATTTAAGTATACTAGCAAGATGTCCGTGCATTGCATGGAACATCAAAATGCTTTTTTTTACAAAACATCTGTTGTGATTGACCCATGCAGGAATAATTCCATGTGTAAAAACTAATGATATCTTGAGAATTTTATCGGAAAAATGGTATCTTGAGAATTTCATCGAAAAAATGATATCTCAAGAAAGATGAGAGATAAGGTGAGGAGAAGTGGGGCGTGGTGGTGACTGGTGGTCGGACAGGGCGGAGGCATGGGGATGGACGGCGCCGGCAGGTGGCCACCATGCCAGATTGTTTCAGAGACTTTCTTTTTTAATTGCTTAGCAATGAGGTCGTAGGAGATAAGGATGAACGAGGCAAGACCTTATTTGTAAATGTGGAGAGATGTGTGGTCCTTTTTTTTTAAATTGTCATAGTTTGCTTTCTATCCGTCAGATATAGATCGGACGGTCTATATTACAAGATGGCAGGCATACCATCATCACCAACTCGATTTTTTTATAAGAGTAGAGATTCCAGCAAGTAATAATTTCATGATAAACTTGTAAAACAATTTCATGCATAAATACATGCATAGTTTCATAGAAGGTATTCCGAATATTAGTAATTTCAAGTAATTTGAATATAGTTGCAGGACATATAATTCCAACACCATCCTCCTCAGGCCAACTAGCGATTTCATATTTTATTTCTTCCGCCGGCCATGATATTAGCAGGTGTTAAGCTACGGGAGTCGATTTGCCTCAGATTAGCATTCCTAAATTGGTCATTGCCACCGGTAACACGAGTAATAACACTTACTGGATACGCACAATTGTCACCGAGGCTCAAACGAAATGCTGTCATCACCGGCAATGCATTTCTGCTCAAACCAAAACCTCCATCTAGACGAGAAGAAAAAACAAGAATTGTGCAAAACGGGGGAGGAGGAAGGCCCGACTAAAGACCAACAACGGCCCGTGGGCCGAGATTATACTAAGCCCAGTGTGAACGTTTGCGGTACAATAACCTGTTTTCTCTCTCTCTCAAAAAATAAAATAAAATAAAAACCGGATTGCCTCCCCTGCCACCACCACAAACGCTCGCCGGCATCCTACACACGATAGTCGATACCGCATTTCCGTCGAGCACGATGGCCGCCCTTCTCCTCTCAGTCTCCTCCCGCCCCCCAAGAGCACGGCCATCGCCTCCGCCGCCGCTCCCCGCCCCACACCGCGCTTCCTCTCCTTTCCTCTCACAACCGACAAGGCTTGCCGCCGCGGGGGACGTATCCTCACCTCCTCTGCGATGTCGCCCTCCCCGGCCGCGGCCCAGCCTTTCCGCTCCTTGCCCCCCTCTAAGACCACCGTCCTCGTCACCGACACCACGGGCTACATCGGCTGCTTCATCGTCCGCGAGCTGCTTCGCTGCGGCCACCGCGTTGTCGCCGTTGCCCGGCCCCGCAGCGGCGTCCGCGGCAAAAACTCCCCTGAGGAGGCTGTCTCCGACCTTGCCCCCGCCCGCGTCGTCTTCTCCGATGTCACCGACCCGGGCGCCCTCCTCGCAGACCTCTCGGGGTCGGGATACCGTCCCGTATACGCCGTGGTCTGCTACCTCGCCAGCCGCGATGGCGGGGTGCAGGACTCGTGGCGCGTCGACTACCGCGCCACGCTCCACACTCTCCAGGCCGCACGCAGCCTCGACGCCGCCCACTTCGTCCTCCTCTCCGCCGTCTGCGTCCATAAGCCACTCCTCGAGTTCCAGCGCGCCAAGCTCAAGTTCGAGGGCGAGCTCGCCGCCGAGGCGGCCCGGGACCCGACCTTCACCTACAGTGTCGTCCGCCCCACCGCCTTCTTCAAGAGCCTCAGCGGCCAGGTCGAAACCGTCAAGAAGGGCAATCCCTACGTCATGTTTGGCGACGGCAAGCTCTGCGCTTGCAAGCCTATCAGCGAGGAGGATCTCGCCTCCTTCATCGCGGATTGCATCTTCGACCAGGAAAAGGCTAACAAGTTTCTTCCAATTGGAGGACCGGGGAAGGCCCCTCACGCCGCTGGAGCAAGGGGAGATGTTGTTCCGGCTGCTCGGGGCGAGAACCCAGGTTCATCAAGGTGCCCATTCAGATCATGGATGGTCTCATCTGGGTGCTCGATGGATTGGCCAAGGTGTTCCCGGGGCTGGAGGATGCCGTCGAGTTCGGCAAAATTGGGAGGTACTATGCGTCGGAGAGCATGCTAGTGCTCGATCCTAAGACCGGGGAGTAGAACGGCGAGAAGACATCGAGCTATGGCAAAGACACGCTCGAGAAGTTCTTCGATAAGGTGTGATACGTCCATTTTGCATCATGCTTTTATATCGATATTTATTGCATATGGGCTGTTATTACACATTATGTCACAATACTTATGCCTATTCTCTCTTATTTTACAAGGTTTACACGAAGAGGGAGAATGCCGGCAGCTGGAATTCTGGGCTGGAAAATGAGCAAATATTAGAGACCTATTCTGCACAACTCTAAAAGTCATGAAATTTCACAGAAGTCAGTTTTGGAATATATTAAAAATATTGGGCGAAGAAAGCACCAGAGGGGGGCCACACCCTGTCCACGAGGGTGGGGGGCGCGCCCTACACCCTAGGCGCGCCCCCTGCCTCGTGGGCCCCCTGGCAGGCCTCCGGTGCCATCTTTTGCTATATAAAGTCTTTCGCCCTGGAAAAATTCATAAGGAAGCTTTCGGGACGAAGCGCCGCCGTCTCGAGGCGGAACCTGGTGAAACCAATCTAGGGCTCCGGCGGAGCTGTTCTGCCGGGGAAACATCCCTCCGGGAGGGGGAAATCATCACCATCGTCATCACCATCGATCCTCTCATCGGGAGGGGGTCAATCTCCGTCAACATCTTCACCAGCACCATCTCATCTCAAATCCTAGTTCATCTCTTGTATTCAATCTTTGTCTCAAAACCTCAGATTGGTACCTGTGGGTTGCTAGTAGTGTTGATTACTCCTTGTAGTTGATGCTAGTTGGTATATTTGGTGGAAGATCATATGTTCAGATCCTTTATGCATATTAATACCCCTATGATTATGAACATGAATATGATTTGTGAGTAGTTACGTTTGTTCCTGAGGACATGGGAGAAGTCTTGCTATAAGTAGTCATGTGAATTTGGTATTCGTTCGATATTTTGATGAGATGTATGTTGTCTTTCCTCTAGTGGTGTTATGTGAACGTCGACTACATGACACTTCACCATTGTTTGGGCCTAGGGGAAGGCATTGGGAAGTAATAAGTAGATGATGGGTTGCTAGAGTGACAGAAGCTTAAACCCTAGTTTATGCGTTGCTTCGTAAGGGGCTGATTTGGATCCATATGTTTCATGCTATGGTTAGGTTTACCTTAATACTTCTTTTGTAGTTGCGGATGCTTGCAAGAGGGGTTAATCATAAGTGGGATGCTTGTCCAAGGAAGGGCAAGTACCCAAGCACCGGTCCACCCACATATCAAATTATCAAAGTAACGAACGCGAATCATATGAGCATGATGAAAACTAGCTTGACGATAATTCCCATGTGTCCTCGGGAGCGTTTTCCTTTATATAAGAGTTTGTCCAGGCTTGTCCTTTGCTACAAAAAGGATTGGGCCACCTTGCTGCACCTTGTTTACTTTTGTTACTTGTTACCCGTTACAAATTACCTTATCACAAAACTATCTGTTACCGATAATTTCAGTGCTTGCAGAGAATACCTTACTGAAAACCGCTTGTCATTTCCTTCTGCTCCTTGTTGGGTTCGACACTCTTACTTATCGAAAGGACTACGATAGATCCCCTATACTTGTGGGTCATCAAGACTCTTTTCTGGCGCCGTTGCCGGGGAGTGAAGCGCCTTTGGTAAGGAAAAAATTTATATAGTGTGCTGAAATTTACTGTCACTTGTTACTATGGAAAGTAATCCTTTGAGGGGCTTGTTCGGGGTATCTTCACCTCGACCAGTAGAGCAAAGAGTTGCTCCTCAACCTACTGAACCTACTGAAAATGTTTAGTTTGAAATTCCTTCAGGTATGATAGAGAAACTGCTAGCTAATCCTTCTACAGGAGATGGAACATTGCATCCCGATTTGCACCTAATCTATGTGGATGAAGTTTGTGGATTATTTAAGCTTGCAGGTATGCCCAAGGATGTTATCAAGAATAAGGTCTTCCCTTTATCTTTGAAGGGAAAGGCATTGACATGGTTTAGGCTATGTGATGATATTGGATCATGGAACTACAACCGATTGAAATTGGAATTTCATCAGAAGTTTTATCCTATGCATCTGGTTCATCGTGATCGTAATTATATATAATTTTTGGCCTCGCGAAGGAGAAAGCATCGCTCAAGCTTGGGGGAGGCTTAAGTCAATGTTATATTCATGCCCCAATCATGAGCTCTCAAGAGAAATTATTATTCAAAAATTTATGCTCGACTTTCTCTCAATAATCGCTCCATGCTCGATACTTCTTGTACTGGTTCTTTTATGATGAAGACTATTGAATTCAAATGGGATTTATTGGAAAGAATTAAACGCAACTCTGAAGATTGGGAACTCGACGAAGGTAAGGAGTCAGTTATAACACCTAAGTTTGATTGTGTTAAATCTTTTATGGATACCGATGCTTTTCGTGAATTTAGCACTAAATATGGACTTGACTCTGAGATAGTAGCTTCTTTCTGTGAATCATTTGCTACTCATGTTGATCTCCCTAAGGAGAAGTGGTTTAAATATCATCCTCCCATTGAAGTAAAAGTAGTTGAACCTATTAAAGTTGAAGAAAAGACTATCACTTATAATGTTGATCCTATTGTTCCTACCGCTTATATTGAGAAACCACCTTTCCCTGTTAGAATAAAGGATCATGCTAAAGCTTCAACTGTGGTTCGTAAGAGTAATACTAGGAAACCTACACCCTCTGAGCAAATTAAAGTTTAACCTAGTATTGCTATGGTTAAAGATCTCTTGGCCGATAATATTGATGGGCATGTTATTTACTTCTGTGATGAAGCTGCTAGAATTGCTAGACCCGATACTAAAAATAAACATAGACCTGTTGTAGGCATGCCTGTTATTTCTGTTAAAATAGGAGATCATTGCTATCATGGCTTATGTGATATGGGTGCTAGTGCGAGTGCAATACCTCATTCTTTATACGAAGAAATTATGCATGATATTGCACCTGCTGAGTTAGAAGGTATTGATGTTACAATTAAGCTTGCCAATAGAGATACTATTTCACCAGTTGGGATTGTTAGAGATGTTGAAGTCTTGTGTGGGAAAGTTAAATATCCTACTGATTTTCTTGTTCTTGGTTCCCCACAAGATGACTTTTGTCCCATTATATTTGGCAGACCCTTCTTGAATACTGTTAATGCTAAGATAGATTGCAAAAAGGATGTTGTTACTATTGGTTTAGGGGATATGTCTCATGATTTTAATTTTGCTAAATTTCGTAGACAACCCCATGATAAAGAATTGCCTAGTAAAGATGAAATTATTGGTCTTGCTTCTATTGCCGTGCCTCCTAATGATCCTTTAGAACAATATTTGCTAGACCATGAAAATGATATGTTTATGAATGAAAGAAGGGAAATAGATGAAGTATTCTTTAAACAGGGACCTATTTTGAAACACAACTTGCCTGTTGAAATTCTAGGGGATCCTCCTCCACCCAAGGGTGATCCCGTGTTTGAGCTTAAACCATTACCTGATACTCTTAAATATGCTTATCTTGATGAAAAGAAGATATATCCTGTTATTATTAGTGCTAACCTTTCAGAGCAGGAAGAAGAGAAATTATTGAAAACTCTGAAGAAGCACCGTGCTGCTATTGGATATACTCTTGATGATCTTAAGGGCATTAGTCCCACTCTATGCCAGCACAAAATAAAATTGGAGAAAGACGCTAAACCGGTTGTTGATCACCAACGACGGTTAAATCCTAAGATGAAAGAAGTGGTAAGAAAAGAAATACTAAAGCTTCTGGAGGCAGGTATAATTTATCCTGTTGCTGATAGTCAGTGGGTAAGTCCTGTCCATTGTGTCCCTAAGAAGGGAGGTATTACTGTTGTTCCTAATGATAAAGATGAATTGATCCCACAAAGAATTGTTACAGGTTATAGAATGGTAATTGATTTCCGTAAACTAAATAAAGCTACTAAAAAGGATCATTACCCTTTACCTTTTATTGATCAAATGCTAGAAAGATTATCCAAACATACACATTTTTGCTTTCTAGACGGTTATTCTGGTTTCTCTCAAATACCTATGTCAAAGGAGGATCAAGAAAAGACCACTTTTACTTGCCCTTTCGGTACCTTTGCTTATAGACGTATGCCATTTGGTTTATGCAATGCACTTGCTACCTTTCAAAGATGTATGACTGCTATATTCTCTGACTTTTGTGAAAAGATTGTTGAGGTTTTCATGGATGATTTCTCCATATATGGAATTTCTTTTGACGATTGCTTAAGCAACCTTGATCGAGTTTTGCAGAGATGTGAAGAAACTAATCTTGTCTTGAATTGGGAGAAGTGCCACTTTATGGTTAATGAAGGTATTGTCTTGGGGCATACAATTTCTGAAAGAGGTATTGAAGTTGATAAAGCTAAAGTTGATGCTATTGAAAATATGCCGTGTCCTAAGGACATTAAAGGTAGAAGGAGTTTCCTTGGTCATGCTGGTTTTTATAGGAGGTTCATTAAAGACTTCTAAAAAATTTCTAGGCCTCTGACTAATCTCTTACAAAAAGATGTTCCTTTTGTCTTTGATGATGATTGTGTAGAAGCATTTGAAATACTTAAGAAAGCTTTGATTTCTGCACCTATTGTTCAGCCACCTGATTGGAATTTACCCTTTGAAATTATGTGTGATGCTAGTGATTATGCTGTAGGTGTTGTTCTAGGAAAAAAAGTTGATAAGAAATTAAATGTTATCCAATATGCTAGTAAAACTCTAGACAGTGCCCAGAGAAATTATGCTACTACCGAAAAGGAATTTTTAGCAGTTGTATTTGCTTGTGATAAGTTCAGACCTTATATTGTTGATTCTAAAGTAACTGTTCACACTGATCATGCTGCTATTAAATATCTTATGGAAAAGAAAGATGCTAAACCTAGACTTATTAGATGGGTTCTCTTGCTACAAGAATTTGATTTGCATATTATAGATAGAAAGGGAGCTGAGAACCCCCGTTGCAGACAACTTGTCTAGGTTAGAAAATGTTCTTGATGACCCACTCCCTATTGATGACAGCTTTCCTGATGAACAATTAGCTGTCATAAATGCTTCTCGTACTGCTCCATGGTATGCTGATTATGCTAATTACATTGTTGCTAAATTTATACCACCTAGTTTCACATACCAGCAAAAGAAAAAGTTTTTCTATGATTTAAGACATTACTTCTGGGATGACCCACACCTCTATAAAGGAGTAGATGGTGTTATTAGACGTTGTGTACCTGAGCATGAACAGGAACAGATCCTACACAAGTGTCACTCCGAGGCCTACGGAGGACACCATGCTGGAGACAGAACTGCACATAAGGTATTGCAATCCGGTTTTTATTGACCTACTCTTTTTAAGGATGCCCGTAAGTTTGTCTTGTCTTGTGATGAATGTCAAAGAATTGGTAATATTAGTAGACGTCAAGAAATGCCTATGAACTATTCACTTGTTATTGAACCATTTGATGTTTCGGGATTTGATTATATGGGACCGTTTCCTTCCTCTAATGGGTATACACATATTTTAGTTGCTGTTGATTACGTTACTAAGTGGGTAGAAGCTATTCCAACTAGTAGTGTTGATCATAACACCTCTATTAAGATGCTTAAAGAAGTTATTTTCCCGAGGTTTGGAGTCCCTAGATACTTAATGACCGATGGTGGTTCACATTTTATTCATGGTGCTTTTCGTAAAATGCTTGCTAAGTATGACGTTAATAATAGAATTGCATCTCCATACCACCCACAATCTAGTGGCCAAGTAGAGCTGAGTAATAGAGAGATTAAATTAATTTTGCAAAAGACTGTTAATAGATCTAGAAAGAATTGGTCCAAGAAACTTGATGATGCATTATGGGCCTATAGAACTGCATATAAAAATCCTATGGGTATGTCTCCGTATAAAATGGTTTATGGAAAAGCATGTCACTTCCCTCTCGAACTAGAACATAAGGCATATTGGGCCATTAAAGAGCTCAATTATGACTTCAAACTTGCCGGTGAGAAGAGACTATTTGACATTAGCTCACTTGATGAGTGTTGAACCCAGGCCTATGAGAATGCCAAACTGTTTAAAGAAAAAGTTAAAAGATGGCATGACAAAAGGATACAAAAGCGTGAGTTTAATGTAGGTGATTATGTTTTGCTATAGAACTCTCGTTTAAGATTTTTTGCAGGAAAACTCCTCTCTAAATGGGTAGGTCCTTTTGTTATTGAGGAGGTCTATCGTTCCGGTGCCATAAAAATCAACAACTTCGAAGGCACAGATCCGAAGGTGGCGAACGGTCAAAGAATTAAACATTATATCTCAGGTAACCCCATAAATGTTGAAACCAATGTTATTGAAACCGTAACCTCGGAGGAATACATAAGGGACACTTTCCAGAACGTTTCAGACTCCGAAAAGGAATAGGTATGTGGTACGGTAAGTAAGCTGACTCCAAAACAGTTCTAATAGCAGTTTTTCTCCGTGTTGGAATATTTAAGAAATAGGAAAAATAAGAAGTAGTCCGGGAAGGACACGAGGCATCCACGAGGGTTGAGGGGGCGCCCTACTCCCTGGGCGCTAAGGAAATATGCCCTAGAGGCAATAATAAAGTTATTATTTATTTCCTTATATCATAATAAATGTTTATTATTCATGCTAGAATTGTATTAACCGGAAACACAATACTTGTGTGAATACATAGACAAACAGAGTGTCACTAGTATGCCTCTACTTGGCTAGCTCGTTGATCAAAGATGGTTATGTTTCCTAGCCATTGACACGAGTTGTCATTTGATTAACGGGATCACATCTTTAGGAGAATGATGTGATTGACTTGACCCATTCCGTTAGCTTAGCACTCGATCGTTTAGTATGTTGCTATTGCTTTCTTCATGACTTATACATGTTCCTATGACTATGAGATTATGCAACTCCCGTTTATCGGAGGAACACTTTGTGTGCTACCAAACATCACAACGTAACTGGGTGATTATAAAGGTGCTCTACAGGTGTCTCCGAAGGTACTTGTTGGGTTGGCGTATTTCGAGATTAGGATTTGTCACTCCGATCGTCGGAGAGGTATCTCTGGGCCCACTCGATAATGCACATCACTTAAGCCTTGCAAGCATTGCAACTAATGAGTTAGTTGCGGGATGATGTATTACGGAACGAGTAAAGAGACTTGCCGGTAACGAGATTGAACTAGGTATTGAGATACCGACGATCGAATCTCGGGCAAGTAACATACCGATGACAAAGGGAACAACATATGTTGTTATGCGGTCTGACCGATAAAGATCTTCGTAGAATATGTGGGAGCCAATATGAGCATCCAGGTTCGCTATTGGTTATTGACCGGAGACGTGTCTCGGTCATGTCTACATAGTTCTCGAACCCGTAGGGTCCGCACGCTTAAAGTTTCGATGACGGTTATATTATGAGCTTATGAGTTTTGATGTACTGAAGGTTGTTCGGAGTCCCGGATGTGATCACGGACATGACGAGGAGTCTCGAAATGGTCGAGACATGAAGATTGATATATTGGAAGCCTATATTTGGATATCAGAAGTGTTCCAGGTGAAATCGGGATTTTACCAGAGTACCGAGGGGTTACCGGAACCCCCCGGGGGCTTAATGGGCCATAGTGGGCCTTAGTGGAGAAGAGGAGAGGCGGCTAGAGCAGGGCCCGCGTGCCCCTCCCCCTCTAGTCCGAATATGACAAGGAGAGGGGGGCGGCCCCGCTTTCTTTCCTCTCTCCCTCCTCTTTCCCCCCTTCTCCTAATCCAACAAGGAAGGGAGGGAGTCCTACTCCCGGTGGGAGTAGGACTCCTCTTGGCGCGCCTCCTCCTGGCCGGCCGCACCTCCCCCCCGTGCTCCTTTATATACGGGGGCAGGGGGCACCCCAAAGACACAACAATTGATCCGTTGATCTTTTAGCCGTGTGCGGTGCCCCCTTCCACCATAGTCCACCTCGATAATACTGTAGCGGTGCTTAGGCGAAGCCCTGCGTCGGTAGAACATCATCATCATCATCACGCCGTCGTGCTAACGAAACTCTCCCTCAACACTCGGCTAGATCGGAGTTCGTGGGACGTCATCGGGCTGAACGTGTGCTGAACTCGGAGGTGCCGTGCGTTCGGTACTTGATCGGTCGGATCGTGAAGACGTACGACTACATCAACTGCATTGTGCTAACGCTTCCGCTTTCGGTCTACGAGGGTACGTGGACAACACTCTCCCCTCTCGTTGCTATGCATCACCATGATCTTGCGTGTGCGTAGGAATTTTTTTGAAATTACTACGTTCCCCAACAGTGGCATCCGAGCCAGGTTTTATGCGTAGATGTCATATGCACGAGTAGAACACAAGTGAGTTGTGGGCGATATAAGTCATACTGCTTACCAGCATGTCATACTTTGGTTCGGCGGTATTGTTGGATGAAGCGGCCCAGACCAACATTACGCGTACGCTTACGCGAGACTGGTTCTACCGACGTGCTTTGCACACAGGTGGCTGGCGGGTGTCAGTTTCTCCATCTTTAGTTGAACCGAGTGTGGCTACGCCCGGTCCTTGCGAAGGTTAAAACAACAGCAACTTGACAAACTATCATTGTGGTTTTGATGCGTAGGTAAGAACGGTTCTTGCTCAGCCCGTAGCAGCCACGTAAAACTTGCAACAGCAAAGTAGAGGACGTCTAACTTGTTTTTGCAGGGAATGTTGTGATGTGATATGGTCAAAGCATGATGCTAAATTTTATTGTATGAGATGATCATGTTTTGTAACCGAGTTATCGGCAACTGGCAGGAGCCATATGGTTGTCGCTTTATTGTATGCAATGCAATCGCCCTGTAATGCTTTACTTTATCACTAAGCGGTAGCGATAGTCGTAGAAGCATAAGATTGGCGAGACGACAACGATGCTACGATGGAGATCAAGGTGTCGCGCCGGTGACGATGGTGATCATGACGGTGCTTCGGAGATGGAGATCACAAGCACAAGATGATGATGGCCATATCATATCACTTATATTGATTGCATGTGATGTTTATCTTTTATGCATCTTATCTTGCTTTGATTGACGGTAGCATTATAAGATGATCTCTCACTAAATTTCAAGATAAAAGTGTTCTCCCTGAGTATGCACCGTTGCCAAAGTTCGTCGTGCCCAGACACCACGTGATGATCGGGTGTGATAAGCTCTACGTCCATCTACAACGGGTGCAAGCCAGTTTTGCACACGCAGAATACTCAGGTTAAACTTGACGAGCCTAGCATATGCAGATATGGCCTCGGAACACTGAGACCGAAAGGTCGAGCGTGAATCATATAGTAGATATGATCAACATAGTGATGTTCACCATTGAAAGGTACTCCATTTCACGTGATGATCGGTTATGGTTTAGTTGATATGGATCACGTGATCACTTAGAGGATTAGAGAGATGTCTATCTAAGTGGGAGTTCTTAAGTAATATGATTAATTGAACTTAAATTTATCATGAACTTAGTACCTGATAGTATCTTGCTTGTCTATGTTGATTGTAGATAGATGGCCCGTGCTGTTGTTCCGTTGAATTTTAATGCGTTCCTTGAGAAAGCAAAGTTGAAAGATGATGGTAGCAATTACACGGACTGGGTCTGTAACTTGAGGATTATCCTCATTGCTGCACAGAAGAATTACGTCCTGGAAGCACCGCTAGGTGCCAAACCTGCTGCAGGAGCAACACCAGATGTTATGAACGTCTGGCAGAGCAAAGCTGATGACTACTCGATAGTTCAGTGTGCCATGCTTTACGGCTTAGAACCGGGACTTCAACGACGTTCTGAACGTCATGGAGCATATGAGATGTTCCAGGAGTTGAAGTTAATATTTCAAGCAAATGCCCAGATTGAGAGATATGAAGTCTCCAATAAGTTCTACAGGTGTAAGATGGAGGAGAATAGTTCTGTCAGTGAGCATATACTCAAAATGTCTGGGTATAACAATCACTTGATTCAACTGGGAGTTAATCTTTCGGATGATAGCATCATTGACAGAATTCTTCAATCACTGCCACCAAGCTACAAGAGCTTCGTGATGAAGTATAACAGGCAAGGGATGGATAAGACGATTCCCGAGCTCTTCGCAATGCTAAAAGCTGCGGAGGTAGAAATCAAGAAGGAGCATCAAGTGTTGATGGTTAATAAGACCACCAGTTTCAAGAAAAAGGGCAAAGGGAAGAAGAAGGGGAACTTCAAGAAGAACAGCAAGCAAGTTGCTGCTCAAGAGAAGAAACCCAAGTCTGGACCAAGCCTGAGACTGAGTGCTTCTACTACAAAGGGACTGGTCACTGGAAGAGGAACTGCCCCAAGTATTTGGCGGATAAGAAGGATGGCAAGGTGAACAAAGGTATATGTGATATACATGTTATTGATGTGTACCTTACCACAGCTCCCAGTAGCACCTGGGTATTTGATACTGGTTCTGTTGCTAATATTTGCAACTCAAAACAGGGACTACGGATTAAGCGAACACTGGCAAGGACGACGTGACGATGCGCGTGGGAAACGGTTCCAAAGTCGATGTGATCGCCGTCGGCACGCTACCTCTACATCTACCTTCGGGATTAGTATTAGACCTAAATAATTGTTATTTGGTGCCAGCGTTGAGCATGAACATTATATCTGGATCTTGTTTGATGCGAGACGGTTATTCATTTAAATCAGAGAATAATGGTTGTTCTTTCTATTTATATGAGTAATATCTTTTATGGTCATGCACCCTTGAAGAGTGGTCTATTTTTTGAATCTCGATAGTAGTGATACACATATTCATAATGTTGAAGCCCAAAGATGCAGAGTTGATAATGATAGTGCAACTTATTTGTGGCACTGCCGTTTGGGTCATATTGGTGTAAAGCGCATGAAGAAACTCCATACTGATGGACTTTTGGAATCACTTGGTACTTGCGAACCATGCCTCATGGGCAAGATGACTAAATTGCCGTTCTCCGGAACTATGGAGCGAGCAACAGATTTGTTGGAAATCATACATACAGATGTATGTGGTCCGATGAATGTTGAGGCTCGCGGCGGATATCGTTATTTTCTCACCTTCACAGATGATTTAAGCAGATATGGGTATATCTACTTAATGAAACATAAGTCTGAAACATTTGAAAAGTTCAAAGAATTTCAGAGTGAAGTTGAAAATCATCGTAACAAGAAAATAAAGTTCTACGATCTGATCGTGGAGGAGAATATTTGAGTTACGAGTTTGGTCTACATTTGAAACAATGCGGAATAGTTTCGCAACTCACGCCACCCGGAACACCACAGCGTAATGGTGTGTCCGAACGTCGTAATCGTACTTTACTAGATATGGTGCGATCTATGATGTCTCTTACTGATTTACCGCTATCATTTTGGGGTTATGCTTTAGAGACGGCTGCATTCACGTTAAATAGGGCACCATCGAAATCCGTTGAGACGACGCCTTATGAACTGTGGTTTGGCAAGAAACCAAAGTTGTCGTTTCTTAAAGTTTGGGGCTGCGATGCTTATGTGAAAAAGCTTCAACCTGATAAGCTCGAACCCAAATCGGAGAAATGTGTCTTCATAGGATACCCAAAGGAGACTGTTGGGTACACCTTCTATCACAGATCCGAAGGCAAGACATTCGTTGCTAAGAATGGATCCTTTCTAGAGAAGGAGTTTCTCTCGAAAGAAGTGAGTGGGAGGAAAGTAGAACTTGATGAGGTAACCGTACCTGCTCCCTTATTGGAAAGTAGTTCATCACAGAAACCGGTTCCTGTGACGTCTATACCAATTAGTGAGGAAGTTAATGATGATGATCATGGAACTTCAGATCAAGTTGTTACTGAACCTCGTAGGTCAACCAGAGTAAGATCCGCACCAGAGTGGTACGGTAATCCTGTTCTGGAGGTTATGTTACTAGACCATGACGAACCTACGAACTATGAAGAAGCGATGGTGAGCCCAGATTCCGCAAAATGGCTTGAGGCCATGAAATCTGAGATGGGATCCATGTATGAGAACAAAGTGTGGACTTTGGTTGACTTGCCCGATGATCGGCAAGCCATTGAGAATAAATGGATCTTCAAGAAGAAGACTGACGCTGACGGTAATGTTACTGTCTATAAAGCTCGACTTGTTGCGAAAGGTTTTCGACAAGTTCAAGGGATTGACTACGATGAGACCTTCTCACCCGTAGCGATGCTTAAGTCTGTCCGAATCATGTTAGCAATTGCCGCATTTTATGATTATGAAATTTGGCAAATGGATGTAAAAACTGCATTCCTGAATGGATTTCTGGAAGAAGAGTTGTATATGATGCAACCGGAAGGTTTTGTCGATCCAAAGGGAGCTAACAAAGTGTGCAAGCTCCAGCGATCCATTTATGGACTGGTGCAAGCCTCTCGGAGTTGGAATAAACGCTTTGATAGTGTGATCAAAGCATTTGGTTTTATACAGACTTTTGGAGAAGCCTGTATTTACAAGAAAGTGAGTGGGAGCTCTGTAGCATTTCTGATATTATATGTGGATGACATATTGTTGATTGGAAATGATATAGAATTTCTGGATAGCATAAAGGGATACTTGAATAAGAGTTTTTCAATGAAGGACCTCGGTGAAGCTGCTTATATATTGGGCATCAAGATCTATAGAGATAGATCAAGACGCTTAATTGGACTTTCACAAAGCACATACCTTGACAAAGTTTTGAAGAAGTTCAAAATGGATCAAGCAAAGAAAGGGTTCTTGCCTGTGTTACAAGGTCTGAAGTTGAGTAAGACTCAATGCCCGACCACTGCAGAAGATAGAGAGAAGATGAAAGATGTTCCCTATGCTTCAGCCATAGGCTCTATCATGTATGCAATGCTGTGTACCAGACCTGATGTGTGCCTTGTTGCTATAAGTCTAGCAGGGAGGTACCAAAGTAATCCAGGAGTGGATCACTGGACAGCGGTCAAGAACATCCTGAAATACCTGAAAAGGACTAAGGATATGTTTCTCGTTTATGGAGGTGACAAAGAGCTCATTGTAAATGGTTACGTTGATGCAAGCTTTGACACTGATCCGGACGATTCTAAATCGCAAACCGGATACGTGTTTACATTGAACGGTGGAGCTGTCAGTTGGTGCAGTTCTAAACAAAGCGTTGTGGCGGGATCTACGTGTGAAGCGGAGTACATAGCTGCTTCGGAAGCAGCAAATGAAGGAGTCTGGATGAAGGAGTTCATATCTGATCTAGGTGTCATACCTAGTGCATCGGGTCCAATGAAAATCTTTTGTGACAATACTGGTGCAATTGCCTTGGCGAAGGAATCCAGATTTCACAAGAGAACCAAGCACATCAAGAGACGCTTCAATTCCATCCGGGATCTAGTCCAGGTGGGAGACATAGAAATTTGCAAGATACATACGGATCTGAATGTTGCAGACCCGTTGACTAAGCCTCTTCCACGAGCAAAACATGATCAGCACCAAGACTCCATGGGTGTTAGAATCATTACTGTGTAATCTAGATTATTGACTCTAGTGCAAGTGGGAGACTGAAGGAAATATGCCCTAGAGGCAATAATAAAGTTATTATTTATTTCCTTATATCATGATAAATGTTTATTATTCATGCTAGAATTGTATTAACCGGAAACATAATACTTGTGTGAATACATAGACAAACAGAGTGTCACTAGTATGCCTCTACTTGACTAGCTCGTTGATCAAAGATGGTTATGTTTCCTAGCCATTGACATGAGTTGTCATTTGATTAATGGGATCACATCATTAGGAGAATGATGTGATTGACTTGACCCATTCCGTTAGCTTAGCACTCGATTTAGTATGTTGCTATTGCTTTCTTCATGACTTATACATGTTCCTATGACTATGAGATTATGCAACTCCCATTTACCGGAGGAACACTTTGTGTGCTAACAAACGTCACAACGTAACTGGGTGATTATAAAGGTGCTCTACAGGTGTCTTCGAAGGTACTTGTTGGGTTGGCGTATTTCGAGATTAGGATTTGTCACTCCGATCGTCGGAGAGGTATCTCTGGGCCCACCCGGTAATGCACATCACTTAAGCCTTGCAAGCATTGCAACTAATGAGTTAGTTGCGGGATGATGTATTACGGAACGAGTAAAGAGACTTGCCGGTAACGAGATTGAACTAGGTATTGAGATACCGACGATCGAATCTCGGGCAAGTAACATACCGATGACAAAGGGAACAACGTATGTTGTTATGCGGTCTGACCGATAAAGATCTTCGTAGAATATGTGGGAGCCAATATAAGCATCCAGGTTCCGCTATTGGTTATTGACTGCAGACGTGTCTCGGTCATGTCTACATAGTTCTCGAACCTGTAGGGTCCGCACGCTTAAAGTTTCAATGACAGTTATATTATGAGTTTATGAGTTTTGATGTACCGAAGGTTGTTCAGAGTCCTGGATGTGATCACGGACATGACGAGGAGTCTCGAAATGGTCGAGACATGAAGATTGATATATTGGAAGCCTATATTTGGATATCGGAAGTGTTCCGGGTGAAATTGGGATTTTACCGGAGTACCGAGGGGTTACCGGAACCCCCCGGGGGCTTAATGGGCCATAGTGGGCCTTAGTGGAGAAAAGGAGAGGCGGCTAGGGCAGGGCCGCGCGCCCCTCCCCCTCTAGTCCGAATAGGACAAGGAGAGGGGGGCGACACCCCCTTTCCTTCCTCTCTCCATCCTCTTTCCCCCCTTCTCCTAATCCAACAAGGAAGGGAGGGAGTCCTACTCCCGGTGGGAGTAGGACTCCTCTTGGCGCGCCTCCTCCTGGCCGGCCGCACCTCCCCCCTTGCTCCTTTATATACAGGGGCAGCCCCAAAGACACAACAATTGATCAGTTGATCTTTTGGCCGTGTGCGGTGCCCCCCTCCACCATAGTCCACCTCGATAATACTGTAGCGGTGCTTAGGCGAAGCCCTGCTTCGGTAGAACATCATCGTCGCCACCACGCCGTCGTGCTGACGAAACTCTCCCTCAACACTCGGCTGGATCGGAGTTCGAGGGACGTCATCGGGCTGAACGTGTGCTGAACTCGGAGGTGACGTGCGTTTGGTACTTGATTAGTCGGATCGTGAAGACGTACGACTACATCAACTGTGTTGTGGTAACGCTTCCGCTTTCAGTCTACGAGGGTATGTGGACAACACTCTCCCCTCTCATTGCTATGCATCACCATGATCTTGCGTGTGCGTAGGAATTTTTTTGAAATTACTACGTTCCCCAACAGGCGCGCCCCCTGCCTCGTGGGCACCTCATGTGCTCTCCGGACTCCGTTTTCTTGCACGCTACTTCTTTGGTCGGTAAAAATTCATTATATAATCTCCCGAAGGTTTTGACCACCGTACCACGCAAATATCCTCTGTTTTTGTTTCGAGCTATTTTTCTGACAGATCTAGATCACCATGACATCTCCAAGCGCCCCCAAGGCCAAGTTCATCGAGAAGGTCATCAACCCCTACCTCGCGGAGGTGCTGCAACACCCTCAAACTATTGAGATGCGTGAGGGGTTGCTGCACATCCGCGATGTTGAGGGACCAAGGAGGACCGGAAGCGTGGAGACAAGACTCGAAGCAATGGAGCAACAAGTTTTCAAGTGCCAGGGGATGGTGGAATGCGGACTCAACACCAACCACATGATGCTCGCGGAGTTCACCAACAACCACAAGCTGGATGCCAAGAACATTGGGGAGACCATCTTCAATCTTCACGAGAAAATCGAGCACCTCCAAGCCCAGATCTATGACCTACAAAACCAAAACTGTGAGTATGAACATAGATTCAAGAGGATGAGTTTAGCTGCAGATTTGAGGATCCCGGAGACTCGATCATCCTTCTATGATGGTGAGCCTATGCCTTGGAAGATGGACGACAAGCCTACATCATCAACAACTCCATCATCACCACCTCCGAAGAAAGAGTCATAATCACATGGGTATGGGCACTCCCCTTGGCAACTGCCAAGCTTGGGGGAGGTGCCCCGGTATCGTATCACCATCACACTTCTATCTTTACCGTTTTTCTTAGTTTGATCCTTTTGGTAATATTTTGAGTAGAATAAAGTTTTGGTATGATCTAGTTTTGAGTTTTGCTTTATGATTCTTCTATGTAATCGAGTCGGTGAGCTATATATAATAAAGATTAGTTTTGAGTCAAGGGATTTGCTATCTTGCTATGATCTTGAGGGAATAAAAGAAAGAATAAAAAGAAATAAAGAGATCATATTGATCTTATGGAGAGTAATGACTTCACATATAAAAGAGTATGATGAATAGAAGTTGTTGAGAGTTGACAAACATAGTTTTGGTCATCGTTGCAATTAATAGGAAGTAATAAAGAAAGAGAGGTTCTCACATATAAATATACTATCTTGGACATCTTTTATGATTGTGAGCACTCATTAAAATATGACATGCTAAAAGTTGATGTTGGACAAGAAAGACAACGTAATGGGTTATGTTTTCTCATATCTGAAATAAAGTATATTGTCATGGATCATCCAACATGTTGGGCTTGCCTTTCCTCCTCATGCTAGCCAAATCCCTTGCACAAAGTAGAGATACTACTTGTGCTTCCGAATATCCTTAAACCCAGTTTTGCCATGAGTGTCCACCATACCTACCTATGGATTGAGTAAGATCCTTCAAGTAAGTTGTCATTGTTGCATGCAATAAGAATTGCTCTCTAAATATGTATGATTTATTAGTGTGGAGAAAATAAGCTTTATACGATCTTGTGATATGGAAGAAGTAAAAGCGACGGACTGCATAATAAAGGTCCCTATCACAAGTGGCAATATAAAGTGACGTTCTTTCGCATTAAGATTTTGTGCATCCAACCATAAAAGCACATGACAACCTCTGCTTCCCTCTACGAAGGGCCTATCTTTTATTTTTGTCTTATGTCTTATACAAGAGTCGCGGTGATCTTCACCTTTGCTTTTTACACTTTATCCTTTTGCAAGCTCATTGTGTTGGAAAGATCCTAATATATATATCCAATTGGATGTAAGTTATCATAACTATTATTGTTTCCTATTCTCTCTTATTTTACAAAGTTTACACGAAGAGGGAGAATGCCGACAGCTGGAATTCTGGGCTGGAAAAGGAGCAAATATTAGAGACCTATTCTGCACAACTCCAAAAGTCCTGAAATTTCACGGAAGTTAGTTTTGGAATATATTAAAAATATTGGGCGAAGAAAGCACCAGAGGGGGGCCACACCCTGTCCACGAGGGTGGGGGGCACGCCTGATGTCTACTACGCAACCTTCTTCTTGTAGACGTTGTTGGGCCTCCAATTGCAGAGGTTTGTAGGACAGTAGCAAATTTCCCTCAAGTGGATGACCTAAGGTTTATCAATCCGTGGGAGGCGTAGGATGAAGATGGTCTCTCTCAAACAACCCTGCAACCAAATAACAAAGAGTCTCTTGTGTCCCCAACACACCCAATACAAAGGTAGGTTGTATAGGTGCACTAGTTCAGCGAAGAGATGGTGATACAAGTGCAATATGGATGGTAGATATAGGTTTTTTGTAATCTTAAAATATAAAAAACAGCAAGGTAACTAATAATAAAAGTGAGCACAAACGGTATTGCAATGCTAGGAAACAAGGCCTAGGGTTCATACTTTCACTAGTGCAAGTTCTCTCAACAATAATAACATAATTGGATCATATAACTATCCCTCAACATGCAACAAAGAGTCACTCCAAAGTCACTAATAGCGGAGAACAAACGAAGAGATTATTGTAGGGTACGAAACCACCTCAAAGTTATTCTTTCTGATCGATCTATTCAAGAGTCTGTAGTAAAATAACACGAAGCTATTATTTCCATTCGATCTATCATAGAGTTCGTACTAGAATAACACCTTAAGACACAAATCAACCAAAACCCTAATGTCACCTAGATACTCCAATGTCACCACAAGTATCCATGGGTATGATTATACGATATGCATCACACAATCTCATATTCATGCATTCAAACCAACACAAGTACTTCAAAGAGTGCCCCAAAGTTTCTACCTGAGAGTCAAGACGAAAACGTGTGCCAACCCCTATGCATAAGTTCACGAGGTCACGGAACCCGCAAGTTGATCACCAAAACATACATCAAGTAGATCACGTGATATCCCATTGTCACCACAGATAAGCACATGCAAGACATACATCAAGTGTTCTCAAATCCTTAAAGACTCAATCTGATAAGATAACTTCAAAGGGAAAATCAATCCATTACAAGAGAGTAGAGGGGGAGAAACATCATAAGATCCAACTATAATAGCAAAGCTCGCGATACATCAAGATCGTGCCAAATCAAGAACACGAGAGAGAGAGAGATCAAACACATAGCTACTGGTACATACACTACAGGAATCAGCTATTTTGCCGTCTGCCATGGCGGACGGCAAAGGCATGAACGGCGGACGGCAAAGGCCTTTGCCGTCAGCCGCGGACGGCAAAAGGCTTCGGCAAAGTAGGCTACGGTAAACAGCTACTTTGCCGTCTGCTTCCTGGCGGCTGACGGCAAAGGCCCTTTGCCGTCTGCAGCGGACGGCAAAGAGAGCGGACGGCAATAATTGTGCTCTCAGTCCGTTAAGTGGCTAACGGCAGGCCTTTGCCGTCCGCCGCGGACGGCAAACTTTCTAGTGCCTTTGCCGTCTGCCATATGAAGTCATCTACACGTCACTAGATGGCAGGTTCTTTGCCGTCTGCCGCTGATGGCAAAGTGCAGGTTCTTTGCCGTCTGCCACGGATGGCAAAGTCTTTGCCGTCTGCCACTGTAGGCAAACTGACCAAATGGGTCAGCTCCCAGGAAGCACAGTTGGCTGCCACGTGGCTTCTTTGCCGTCCGCGGCAGACGGCAAAGAGGCCGTTGCCGTCTGTGGCAGACGGCAAAGAGCCTGCATATTGGGTTTTTTTCTGTTTTTATTAAATCCCACAATTTTCACAGAAAATATATATGACATATAGATATATTTCACAGGCATTCATAAGCAAGTCCATAAGCAAGTTCATGTATTTCACAGGCATTCATAAAGTCCATAAAGTTCCATCCGTACATATTACATAAGCAAGTTCCATCCATCATTTCATACATAAACAAGTTCCATCCATACATAAACAAGCACTCCATAGCTAAGGTGACTAGAATGAGAAGACAAGAACCAAGAACAAGAAGAGTAGAACAAGCACTCCATCCAGCACATAATGAAATCTGCAAAATGGCAAAATAAGAAAGTTAGAAATGGATCGTTTTTTAGCTCACTTAGGTGAAATGGATCGTTTTTGAGGTAACTAAGGTGAAATGGATCGTTTTTTAGCTCACTTAGGTCAAATGGATCGTTTTTGAGCTAACTTAGTTGAAATGGATCGTTTTTGAGCTAACTTTGTTGAAATGGATCATTTTTGAGCTAATTTAGTTGAAATGGATCGTTTTTGAGCTAACTTAGGTGAAATGGATCATTTATGAGCTAATTTAGTTGAAATGGATCTTTTTGAGCTAACTTAGGTGAAATGGATCATTTAAGAGCTAATTTAGGTGAAATGGATCGTTTTTAGCTCACTTAGGTCAAATGGATCATTTATGAGCTAAATTAGTTGAAATGGATCGTTTATGAGATAACCTAGGTAAGATGGGTCATTTTGGAGTTAACCTAGGTGAAATGGGCCATTTTAAAGCTAACGTAGGTAAAATGGATCATTTAGGAGCTAATCTAGGTAAAATGGGTCATTTTTGAGCTAACTTGGATGAACTGCATCATTTATAAGCTAACCTAGGTAAAATGGGTCATTTTGGAGGAAAAGAAGCTAACTCTAGGTCATTATGGTAAGCATATTGGAGGAAATAAAGCTAAGTCTAGGTCTTTATGCATTTGTTAAGCAAAACACTAGAGAAACTTACCGTGATCAGGGAGGTGTAGGAGCGGGGTGGCTAGTGCCGCTACCTGGAGAAGGATCGTGCGATGCGTTTCTGGAGTTAAGCTGCACCAAAGATCATTTCCAATGTCTCGTTAGCATTATGACACTCAAATGTTAAGACTAGCAAGTAATGTCCATTCAAATTAAACTCACCGTGCTCCCAGGAGCAATCACTGGCATCGGCGGAGCGGGCTGACCGGACTTCTCGCACACAGACTGCACATTTGGTTTTCACAACAGAGTCATACTAGTTAGTAATGAGACTCAAATGTTAAGACTAGCAAGTAATCTGCAGAAGAAACTTACCACAAGGAGCTCGTACATGGCCCTTGCCTGCATGTCATTCCGTGCCCTCTCCTCCTCCATCATCTTTCTCGTCCTCTCCTCCATCTCCCGCTGCCTCTCCGCCGCCTCCGCCAGAAGTTTCTCCGTTCTATCTCTCTCAGTCTGTATAGCAGCCTGCAACACCACTCACATGACCATTTGTAATCATTGATGGAAGCGCACACAATGTAATGGAGAAAGATAACTGAGTACGTATCACTAACCTTGATGGCGAGTTGCACTGGCCGTTCACGAGGCCTTATCTCAGGAGCGGAGCTCGACTGGCGCGCCTTGATCTCCGGGAGAGTGCTAGGACAACGGATAAGTCCATCTCCAATGGCTATGGAGCCATGGGACCTCCCGCCACCAGATATCATCACCAGCTCTGGATCAATGGGACCCTGGCTCGGGTTAAAGTCCTCCCCTTTCCTCGCCTTCCCCTCATCTCTATATCTCACGAGCTTGTTGTGGGAGGAGATGTTGGTGAAGTTGTTTGCATCATCGAGGTCAGACTGAGAGAAAGCCTTGACTTTCTTGAAAGAGGCAGTGTGGGCCATGGCATACAGGTCGTACACCTCTGGCACCTTATCCGCCTTATTGTAGCGTGCCTGAAAGAGAGAAACAATGAAAATTAGTAATTAAAGGGCTCAAGCTAGCATGATGAATGAATTGCATGAATCATGAAGCAAACCACATACCCAGTTGCGCCCGAACTGATATAAGTTGGAGCTGCCTTGATGGTGTGGCACACCTTCCATTTGGGCACGTTTGTCCTTGGCCTGGTTGTGGAGGGCTAGCCATTCTTTTGAGCACCACTCATCGACCAACACCTCCCAACAATCCATCCGATCCGCACACCATCTCGGAGGCGCCTAAGTTAGCAAATAGAAACTTGAGCGCTACGGCTAAGAATTACTAAATGAAGGAACTTAAGTAGAAGGCCTTAAGAATTACCTTCATGTACTGCTCCTTACTCAGGAACTTATCGCGGCACGCCGGCTTGGTCTTCTTGATACCACGCAAGGCGTAGTAGTCTCGAACAGCCTGCACCCGAGCCTCGTGCCGTAAGTTCTGGAGTAGGCGCTTGCAGACGTTCTGGATAACATTTGCCGCGTCCTCCTCGTATCCCTCCTCACACCTGTAGAATGTCTGCAATCAAATGAGACAATATTGATTAGTACAATTAATAACTAGCTAGTTGAAGATTTTGAAATGTGTAAAGGAGAAATTACCCAGAACGTCCTGATCACCATGTCTGCCCTCGTGTCGCACACGACACCGTCGATAATGACATCCGGCGGGGCCGGGGCAGCCACGTAGTGCTCCCAGCTCAACCCAAGCTCTGGAAGCCGACCCTCACCAGGCAACGTGACAAACCCCGGGAAGTTTTGCCGGCAAAGAACTCCAAGGACGGAGTTGGGCCGGCGGACACTATGATGGTGGTCCCAACCCCTGCAGCATGACAAGGCCAACGCATTAGTTATTTGAAGAAACGTGAATGCAGAAGGTACAAAAATATTAAATGCACTTACGTACCTCTCCCCATCAGGGAAGATCAACCACCTCTGCTCGCGGGTCGCCGGCACGGACGGGAGCCGTGTAGCACCACGCTGGTAGACGGTGCCACCCTCCTCCTCAAGATCAGTCGGCTCCCCGCCATCATCAGCATGGCCACTCGGCTCCTCGGGCTGATCCGGCCAGGTACCCCATCCGGACGTGTGCTCCTCCGGGGTCTCGTGGGCCGAACTCTCGTGGGCCGAAGGCCAGTCGACCCGAGGCTCGTGGGCCCAAGACCCGTGGACCGGAGGCTCGTGGACCGGAGTCCGTGTAGCCTCCTCCTCGGACGAGTCCACCCTAGCAGTCACGTGCTCGGGTGAAACAGCTGGGGGTGGCGGCGAGGAAGGCGCCGTAGCAGTCACCCTACCTCCTCTCCCGCGACCACGTGCCCCACCTCCTCTCTTCCTACCTCGTCCCCTGCTGGGCACCGCGGTCGACGAAGAAGGGCCCGGCGGTGTGGACATACTGTCCAGCAACGCTCGGCGGAGAGGTGCGTCTGGAATCGAAGACCTCAGACCACGCGCCGACGAAGAAGGGGCCTTGGCGCGCTCCCGACCAGCGCCCACCATCTTTCAACACCTGCCATGACAAACAGTAAACGAAATTAGTACAACATAAAAAAAAGACCGACATGAATAATAATATGTGTATCACTTAAGTGTATCATCATCAAGTACAACATTACAAAATTTAATACCTGACACTACTAATAATCTCGATCAGTATCATCAATAAATGCATAATCATCATCATCACTATAATCAATGACGGGCTCATAGGGTTCAGTGGCATCAACATGTGCAAGGCCACCTTGACGTAATCGGTCAAGCAATGACAGGTCATCCGCAGCAGTAACCTCTTCTTGTTCCGGCTCTTCTTGTTCCTCCTCTGGGGTGATGTCGGATTCACTGTCGCTGTCTACTTCAATGTTTTGGGGTGAAGTATAGCGGTTCTTGAAACGCTTTTTGGAAAGACGTGTCTCTTGGAAGAATTCTCCTTCATATGTGTCTGGGTTAATGTGAGGTTCATAATCCTCTTCCTTTGGGGGAGATAGTCTAGCACGTGGCGGCACTTCATAAACGACATCCCAACCTTTCAGATTTGGATTAGTTTGGCAGGCCCACGGTAGATAGAATACTTGGGTCGCCTGTTGAGCCGTAATATAGACATCAGGAACATCTAAATGGGTGCTTTGGTTGATTTCAACTAGCCCTATATGTTCATGAGTCCTTCTAGTCTCCTTCGGCTGAAACCAATAACATTTGAAGACTACGACATTCGGTGGGTTTTCACCATAGAATAGAAGTTCATAAATTGCTTCAACTCTCCCATAATACTCGGTACCTCCTTCGCCGATAGCAGATACACAACAATTTGTAGACTTTCGGTCGGCCATAGATAGCTCTTTGCCATAGGTACGAAAGCGATACCCGTTGATGTCGTATTTGTCAAATGAACGGACCTTATAGTCAAAACCATTAGCGACTTGTCTCAATTCGGCGTCCATAGACTCTGAATTAGCCTACAAGTTTAATATGAAAGGATTGTTGCATTACGCACAAATTAGCGAATGAAACCGGGATAGCCGCCTACAAATTAGCCTACAAGTCTAATAGAAATTACCGTTTGTTTGAACCAAGAGATGAAACCGGGATAGCCGCCTCCTTGCTTTGCGAGAAGCTCATACTCTTCGACAGAATCCTTTTGGATCACCGCTCCATACGAGAATAAGGCGACGTATCGACTGTATGAAATATCCAGGAATAAGAGCAGTTCAAAGGAAATAGAAGTTGCGAAACTATGTACCGAGAACTTACTCGATGTACGGCCGCACTTCTATCAGGTTGTTGAAGATATACAACGAAATGGTCCGCCATTGTTCGTTATCCAAAGATACTGGATTTGAAACACTGGCTGGTGCGAGATTCCCTTTGAATAGGCTGAGGTTGGATCCACCCTTTTTAGGGTCGTCAGCATTGTACCGAGGCTTCGGATTATGCAAATGACGATTTTTGGCTTCGTAGTGTGCTGTCACGAAGTTTGCCGCCTCCTCAGTGATGAATGCCTCAGCCATCGATGCTTCAATTCTACGTTTATTTTTACATTTTTGTCGAAGCGTCTTCTGCATCCTCTCAGTTGGGTAGCACCAACGATTTTGCACGGGCCCCCCCAATCTTGCCTCGGTCGGGAGATGCAAAATCAAATGTTGCATTGGATTAAAGAAGCCCGGTGGAAAGATCTTCTCTAACTTGCAGATCAACTCCGGCGCCAACTCTTCCATTTCTTCTAGCACGCCAGGCGATAGTTCTTTCGCACAAAGAACACGGAAGAAATAGCTGAGTTCTGCCAGTACTAGCCATTCATCCTCAGGGATGAAGCCACGCAACATCACCGGCATTACCCGCTCAATCCATATGTGCCAATCATGACTCTTGAGACCAAATATCTTCAATTTATCAAGACTGGCTCCCCTCTGTAGATTCGCTGCATACCCATCGGGGAACATCAACTGCATTTTCACCCACAAGATAATTTCCCTCATAGCTGGCCTTCCAAGATTGAACCATGCCTTTGGCTTCGTCCAGTTCTGCTTTCCTTTCGGTTCTTTCATGTTTTGTAACGGCCTATCACATAGCGCCTCCAGATCGACTCTAGCCTTAGTATTATCCTTTGACTTCCCATCTATGCCGAACAATGTACCAAAAAGTGCCTCGGCGATATTCTTCTCAGTGTGCATCACGTCGATGTTGTG
Organism: Triticum aestivum; assembly: GCF_018294505.1. NCBI lineage: Eukaryota > Viridiplantae > Streptophyta > Magnoliopsida > Poales > Poaceae > Triticum > Triticum aestivum. The sequence continues at coordinate 485,794,456 of NC_057811.1, forward strand.
TGGGCAAAGGAGGTCTTTGAAGTAAGGCAGATCCCATAAGCATGTTTTGTGAGTCCAGGCGTGCTTAGAATTATACCCCTTGAAGTACCCTGGACGCTCTGGATCTGGCTCGAGAGCGTTTAACTGATCCAGGGTCTGTTGGCCTGTCAATGCAGGTGGTGCAGAGTTTTTGACAACTCTACCTCTGATGAAGTTCTTCTTGTCTTTCCTGAACTTATGGCGAGGATTCAGGAACTGTCTATGCATGTCGAAGCAAGAAAACTTGCGACCGGCCTGAAGCCAACGAAACTCAAGAGCTCCCTTGCATGTGGGGCACGGGAACCTTCCATGCACACACCAGCCAACGAATAGCGCATACGCCGGCAAGTCATGCGTCGAGTACATGTACCAGACACGCATTATGAAGTTCCGTTTGCTATAGGCATCGTATGTCTTGAACCCATTATCCCAGGCTTCTTGCAATTCGTCCTTAAGCGGTTGCATGTACACATTCATATTTTTCCCCGGATAGTTGGGCCCTGGAATTATCAACGTCAGGAAA